>NC_063353.1:23355881-23376629 GCF_021869965.1 Rhincodon typus | reverse complement strand
ATCCCCCTCGTCCTCACGTACCACCCCACCAACCTCTGGATCCAACGGATCATCCTCTGACACTTCTGCCATCTGCAATCCGACCCCACCACCAAAGACATTTTTCCCTCCCCACCTTTATCTGCTTTCCGGAGGGACCACTCTCTCCGTGACTCCCTTGTCCGCTCCACACTCCCCTCCAGCCCCACCACACCCGGCACTTTTCCCTGCAACCGCAGGAAGTGCTACACCTGCCCCCATACCTCCTCCCTCACCCCCATCCCAGGCCCCAAGAAGACGTTCCACATCAAACAGATGTTCAACTGCACATCTGCCAATGTGGTATACTGCATCCGCTGTACCCGGTGTGGCTTCCTCTACATCGGAGAAACCAAGCGGAGGCTCGGGGACCGCTTTGCAGAACACCTACACTCGGTTCGCAATAAACAACTGCACCTCCCAGTCGCGAACGATTTCAACTCCCCCTCCCATTCCTCAGACGACATGTCCATCCTGGGCCTCCTGCAGTGCCACAACAATGCCACCCGAAGGTTGCAGGAACAGCAACTCATATTCCGCTTGGGAACCCTGCAGCCCAATGGTATCAATGTGGATTTCACAAGCTTCAAAATCTCCCCTCCCCCACTGCATCCCAAAACCAGTCCAGCTCGTCCCCGCCTCCCTAACCTGTTCTTCCTCCCACCTATCCCCTCCTCCCACCTCAAGCCGCAACCTCATCCCGCCCCCTTGACCTGTCCGTCCTCCCTGGACTGATCTATCCCCTCCCTAACTCCCCACCTACACTCACCTTTAATGGCTCCATCCCCGCCTCTTCGACCTGTTTGTTTCCTCTCCACCTATCCTCTCCTCTATCCATCTTCTATCCGCGCCCCCACTCTCTCCCTATTTATTTCAGAACCCCCTTCCCCTCCCCCTTTTCTGATGAAGGGTCTAGGCCCGAAACGTTAGCCTTTCTGCTCCTATGATGCTGCTTGGCCTGTTGTGTTCATCCAGCCCTGCACCTTGTTGTCTCAGATTCTCCAGCATCTGCAGTTCCTACTATCTCCCCGCTATTCCACGTGAGTTGGAGATGTGGTGAGGCTGGTGCATGTCTCATGTCAACCTTCATGGACCGGGGTTGCAAGTGTTCACTACCCATGAATCACGCCAAAATATGTTGGGGAAGATAGAGGCCAGGGGGTGCAAGTGGCAAGCTAGAGCTGCCAGGTAGCCACATTGACTTTCATGTTGGCAATTGTCACTATCCAGCTTCTCACTGCCACAGGAGAGAATAGAAAGCAACATATAAATAAATAATGAGATGTTAATGCATGCAGATAGGCTACTTCAGCTCACTAATGAGATTCTTGCCTCACTGTTCTAAATATGGGTACAAAACTGGACTCTTTGAATTCTTGACAGAGAATCTCATTTTTCCAATTTGCCATGTTTTCCTTCTTTCTCATTCTTTGACCATCCCGTTGACTTTCCTGCTTGTCAATAACTTTAATATTATCCTTGACACTGCTCACAATTGCCCAGATAAAGTCACCTTCTCTCTGTGTGTTTCCAAAATTTCCATTCATGAAAAATTTGTGTCCTCGCTGTCTGTAATCTTAGTTTTCAAAATTGTATTGACGTATTAAAACTTTCAAACAATATGAAATCATTAAGTACAGATTGCTAACTTAGGTTGTATTGCTCAGTATGTAACTTCAAAGAATGCGTGAAAGTGTTTGTTCTCAAAAGAATGTGATTTGAAAACTGTTACAACAGTTGTAAATCACTATTTTCAGGCAAAATAATTGTGTCATTAACTCAATTAATTGTATACTCTTGTTTGGTGCTCTCTACATAAACTTTGACATTTCAGCCAAGATGTAAGTCTCATTGACAAAAGGCCTATTGCCTATATCAGAAAACAAGCATAAAGAAGACTGAGTGATATTAATCTGTCTGCTATTTTATTGCAGGTGTTAATCTGTTTACTTGAGCAGGCAGTTAAATGAATACGCTAACAGTCATCTGCCAATATTGATAATACAAATTTCTATAATGCTATAAATTTAGTGGTTCAGGGTTGCTTTAAAATATTGTTTTGGGTTTCATGGCCATTAAAACACAGAAAAAATAAACCATCTGTTTCAGTACTATGGTCCACTGGGTAGTTTTAAAAAAAATCAGAATCAATAAGAACTCATTCTCATTTTCAATCTTTCTAAAATACCAGTCAATATTCTTTATTACGTTTTACAGGACAAGGACAAAATTAGAATTTTAAATGTCTTGGTACAGCCTTTGAGAAAATTTCGCAACGGAGCCAATTGAAAGTTTAATGAATAATTTCATCATTTTGCAATAACACCATTTACATGTAACTTTTGCAAATGGTGCTGCTGAGTCACAGTTATACAAAATCATTCCTATTGGATACAATACTGCTGACCATCTGGGAAAGTAAATGTAATATCAGCTTATTTATTAGAGGTAGCTAAGTACAGTGCTACATGTTACATCAAAGGATCACTCAAATTGCTTGAAACTTTAAAGGGACAACATTCCTCGCCTTTGCATTGCCTAGTCTGTACTTCATAACTATCAAATATCAAAACTACATAAAAAAAACCCTTTGAAGTACTGTAGCCTTTGCAAACACTTTCTTTTTAGTTTTTCAAAAAAATCAGTTTCTTTACAACAAGTATGATTGTTTCTACAATATGATACCAGATTCCTTTACAAATGATTGCGTATCGAAATCTTTTAAGTTACTTTTGTCTGTAATTCAAGGCTGTGATCTATAAAAGGAAATACCTGCAGGCTTTGTTCTTTGAAAGGTCAGACATTTAAACTGAAAGCTAACAAAAACATCTCTTAGGAAACCCAGTTAGAGAGAGAAAAATATAATTTTATGATGTCTACTTCAAAAAAGATATTGGACTTACTTCTACTTCAACAAAGCCACTGGGGAAAGCTTTGGTATTTGACTGTAATGAGATCAGTGCCATGTTGAGTGAAGGAGAAGAAAAAGGGAAAACTTTTGAAATAGGGCACAACATTGTATTATGTGCCTGCTTCTTCTTGAACAGTATTCAAAAGAAAACACAAAATTGCAGCAGAAAACCAGAACTCAGGTTCTAATGTAAATCATCTGAAGCTACATAAGTATGATGTAGGATACTAACATACAAAATATTACATTTGAAATTTCTCCCTGAAGCTATGATGGAGATGTTACACAGATGAGTCACACATAGTTTAAGCACATGGACAGGTCATTCAGGCCAACAAATTTGAATGATTTGAGTAATTTTATTGTCGCCGTAAGAAAACAGTAAAATACAGAGAAAAGCTTTCATTTGTTGACACAATTCAGCATGATTTTGAATAATTTAAGAATAAGGAAAAGAAAGATATATCTTAAAGAGAGTACATCAGTCATGAGCCAGCTCATCACCATCAATGGCGCCAACACCGCCATCCTCCCTCCACCACTTTGCTGCTGTCAACACTGGACCCAATCATTCAAACCATCATTCAAACAAATCAATGCCCCTGTTCATGCTTCATATGAATCCTCGCCCTAACACTTTGTCTAACCCTTTCAGAATAGCCTTTGATCTCTGCATCTTGTTCCTGTGCACATCTCTCTTCTTCTTAAATGCATCCACACTATGTCTCAACTATTTCATAGAATAGCACGTTCTTACTGCTATTTGGAAGCTTTTCCTTAGTCGTTATTGGATTTATCAGTGGCTATCTTATATTTATTACATCTTACATCATCCACAGATAGAAGCATTTTCTCTTTGTCTCCATCATCAAGCCTTGCATAATTTTAAATAACTCTGCCATATCAGCCCTAAACTCCAGGCTGTTCAACTTTTGCTGATAAGAACATCCTTTTACTTCTGATATCATGGCTGTGAATATTTTTCTGTAACTTCCCAAAGTCTCTATGATCTTTTTGTAATATAAAGTCCAGGATTGTGAATAATACAGTCAAAACATGAATTAAACCTAGATTGCATGGCATGAGCAATTTTCAGATGCTAAATGCTCATTTGCCAAGACACAATTTTACAATCATAGAATTTAAAAATTTGCTGCAAAGATTAATTCAAAGCCCTAAAGAGGGACACCTTCCAAGCAACTGTGCAGTTTGCAGTCCAACATTTACAATAACAGAGATATTCATTCCATATTGACAGATCTTTACTTCTATAAATAGGGATTATTGGTTAGTGTTGTATAACACTGCTGCAAAATGTTTAGCAGCATTCTTCTAGACTTTCATGTATTTTCTAAGTTAAATAACCTAGCCATTTGATGTTAAACAGTAACCCCTTTCTCAACATTTCAGAAATGGCATCTGAAGCATCTCTAAAGCACCACAACCTTTGTAAAATATATTCTATATCTTTGTCCTAAAATTAATTTAAAAACCTACAAAGTAATCTTTTTTACAATCTCGGAAAGAGTTTCTGGTTGTTTGTATTTTCAATATCAATGCCAAGTTCTATATTAAAAGTGTTTAAGGAGGCTGTGAGTTGTCAAGGTTACCATATTATGTTTGCAAATCTGAGAGTCAGTGACTATATCCACAAGATTTAGACCATCCTGTTTCTTTGAAAAAGGTGAATAAATGTCTCCAAGAATTTAATTCTGACATTGTTAACATATACTTTCAGCACAAATTGTTTCACTAGCAGTATATGTGAGGATCAAAATGGTCTTCAGTATAGCGCTCTGATAAATATGTTAGGTATGGTAAATGCAGGGTTGCAGGGATAGGGTGGGTGTGGGATGATCTTTGGAGGGTTGGTGCAGAATCAATGGGCCAAATGACTTCCATCTGCTTCATAGGGATTCTATGATTCTATGATCTTTCTTTGTGCATGTGTTTGCTTTGTTCCAAAAATGTGTTTGGCAATGACATTCACTGCCCACCTCTAGTTGTTTTAAGAAAGTGGTGAAAATGTTTGCTACTTTAAGTAAATAAGCTGGTTGGACTTCGATGCCTAAATGTCAGCTTTCATTATTATTGATTCCTGATGCTACTTTTTATGGATTTTCACAATTTGCCATGATGGAATTTAAATTCATAGCCTCTGAGCTATTAGCCTAATAACACAACAACTGCATTACCATAATGATAGCTGTTTAAAGCAACATGGTTATTTATTTAGTTGCTGGTCATTGGAATGAATGTAAAAACAAGTATTCTAACAATGCTTTTCACTTTGTTAATAATGCTTTTGAAACTGAATGGCCTTTTTAATACATATTTTGTAATTTTAGTATCATTTGATTTCAAAACTGCTCCCTAGTGCAAAATGTACACCAAGGCCACTTCAACAAAAGTCCATTTCTGTGGAATCATACAGCATATAGGGAGACCATTTGGGCAATTGTACATTTGCCAGCTTTTCAAAGAAGTAACCACTTGGTTACACTCCCCTGCTCTACCTCATAACTCTACAAATGTATTTTCAATTACATATCAAATTCTCTTGAACATTGTGACTGAATCTGCATCCACAACTTTTTCAAACAATGCATCCCAAATCATAAAGACTTGCAGCATTAATAAATTCTCCAGACCCCCACCAACATTGGACATTTTTGAAATTTATCTTAAATCTCTCCTTAATGACTCACCTACCAGTGGAAACAGTTTCTCCTTATCTGCTCCATCAAAATGCTTCCTAACTTTCAACAACCTCTGCTAAATTTCCCTTTGGACTTCTCCACTTTTAGAGAACAGCTCCAACTTCTCAAGCACAAATTGCTGGAGAAACCCAGCAATGCTGGTAGCATCTATGGAGAGAAGACGATGTTAACATTTCAAGTCTAGTGATCAAAGAATCCTTAAAGGATAGAAATCATTTGCCCCATCAAGTCCACAATGACCTTCTGAAGAACATCCCACCTTGACCCATTATCCCCCTACCCCTTCATTTCCCATGGCTAACCCACCTACCTACCACTATGGGCAATTTGGCATGACCAATCCACCTAACCTGCACATACTTGGACTGTGGAAGGAAATTGGAGCACCTGAAGGAAACACACGCGGACATGCGGAGAATGTATAAACTCCTCACAGACAGTCACCCAAGGCTGGTATCAAGCCCAGGCCCCTGGCGCTGTGAGGCAGAAGTGCTAACCACTGAGCCACTGTGCCACCCCAAGAAATGAGGGCTCATCTGGGATTTGAACCCAGGACCTCTCGCATGTCTGCAATGTTCTATTCCCAGAGCTAGAATTATAACCCTAGACCAATGAGCCATTGCCATTCAGTTTTGAAGAAGAGTCACTGGGCTCAGAACGTTAACTTTGCTTTCTCTGTATAGATGCTGACAGACCTGCTGAATTTCTCCAGGAATTTCTGTTTTTGTTCCATATTTCCAGCACCTGTTGTAATTTTATTTTATTTCCGTGTCCAACATCTCAAGTTTCTTCTTATAACTGAGGTCCCTTACCCTCCTTGGTGCCATTCCGGTAAATCTCCTTTGTACACTGCTAAGGGTTAGAACAATGTTTGTGCTCAGAAGCATCAGAGACCTGACTCTGATGTAGTTGTGAGTCTTTAAATTGATTTCAAATAGTTCAAACTTTAAGAAACAACACGATGAATATAACTAATAAATACATAGCAGAACTGATTAAACAATTTCTATCATTTTTGATTGGTGTCATGTTTTAGATTTTTGATCATTTTACCTTGAAAGAGATAGCCTGACGTAATATACATTAAAATTGATTTTTAAGTAAAAAAAGGCTTTCAGGTTTAGAAATGCAAAACAGTCAAATGTTGGGGATAAAGATCAAAAGCCAGGTCAGGTGCCACTCCAGGGTGTCACAGCAGAACCTTCAAGATTGCTTTTAAAAACTCCCAATTTAGAAATTTGCGTCATCCGCCTGAGTTTTGGAAGAGCCAGTTTCAAGGTGCCTAAACTTGGGGATTGACAGTCACCAATTTAATTAGCCTTTGTACTGGTAAATGTCAGGCATGGAATAAAACATGGGTTAAACTCCCAAACCTCCTGTTGAGGGTCCCACAAAAAAAAATGAGGAACTGCACATTCAACATTAATTGATATGTTTTGAGGAAGGTATGTGAAGTTTAGCAGTCTACCTTAAGAAGGGAACTGACTAGACTCCAAACAAACTCGGGCTCGATACAGCAAAAAAAACCTACCCAAAAGAATATGTTATTTACATAGTTATTTGGTAACTCATGAGTAGTAGGATAATAGCAATGTTACTGGTCTAGTAATACAGACGGGCATAAGTTCAAATTCCACTATGAGAGGTAAGGGTACTTCAAATTCAATTAAGTGAAATTGGAACTAAAAATCTGATCTCAGTAATGGTGATAATGAAATTCCTGGGTTGGTGTAAAAGTGTTTCTAATTCATGAATGTCCTGAAATCTCTGATTCTTATGCTGTCTAGCCCACATGTGACTTCAGACCCACAGGAATATGCTTCATATAAAAATAAATATCTTTATCGTAAGGTGAAGATTGAAGCTCTGTTCAGGTAGGGTAGGATTTATTAACTTTTACTCTGTATGCTTGTGTCCTAGCTTTAAAGAATGTTGCAAACAAGCCTCCTCCCACCCAACTTCATCTAACCTCATCATTTTTTATTACATTTTTTTCCCTCTTGTATATATTAATGATCAATATCTGATCTAATCTTACTAAAATATTAATCCTTCTGTCTGCTGAAGATTGGAGAGCCGTGTATGTGGGTGATGGCAAGAATGATATCCAATTCTTCTAATAAGCAGGTTTCATTGTACAGTCCAGATGTCCTTTGCAGAAATGAGTGAGGTTACGGACTGTTTTGCATCACATTTGATGCATACCTCCTGGGAATGGGCCCCTTCCTTTATTTGCACAAGTCAGTGATTACTTGACTGGTGCCTTTTGAGTAATATACATGCTATCATATTATCCTGAACCAAGCTACCCTGGTGAAAGCTTTTCCACTGCTTCCAGGAAGAGGAGGAATTGTCTGAAGTCAAAATTAATGACTTGACTACTCAATCTAAGAGTGTCTGTTGCAGGCCCTGGCAAATCTTTAGTTTATTGTAAATAGATCATCACAGGCATACAAATCAAGAGCAAGAGTAGACCATTCAATAAGATTGTCGCTGATATGATTATGGCCTCAAATTTACATTTTCATCCACCCCTGATCATCTTTCAAACACTTGCTTAACAAGAATCTGTCTATCTTGGCCATAAACATATTCAAGGATATTGCTTCCGTCACCTTTTCAGGAACACACTTCCAAAGATTTATGGGCTTCTGAGAGACAAAGCTTTGCCTATTCTCTGTTTGAAATGGGTGACCATTGGCATTTAAACAATGTCTTCTAAATCTATTTTTGCCCAAATGAGGAAACATTCTCTTCACATCTACTTTATCAAGACCATTCAGGATCTTACATGTTTCAATCAAATTGCCTCTTACTCATCTAAAACCTTCAGCAGATACAAGTCTAGCCCATCTACCTTTTCTCATAAATTGACCTGCCTATTCCAGATATTAGTCTAGTAAACTTTTTTTGAACTGCCTCTAATGCTTTTACATCCTTCATTAAATAAGATGAGCAATACTGTGCTGAAGATGCAGTCTTACCTGTGCCGTGTATTACTAAAGCTTAACACCCTGACTTTTTATTCAACTTTCCTGTGGCTTAATGGAATATTCTGTTCATTTCCCTAATTACTGCTGTACCTGCACCCTAGCCTTTGTGATTCATGCACTGGAGTACCCAAATCCCTCTGCTTCTCAATGCTCTGCCATCTCTGACCATTTAGATACAAACTTCCTTTTTATACTTTCTTCTAAAATAGACAATATCATATTTTCTCACATTATACTCCATTTGCTAAGCAGCTGGTGAGCCCAGACAGCAGCCAGTGGCAAGACGTCAGTGCAGAGGCGTGGGGATTGAGAGATCAAGCTCAGCGAGAGACAAGATGGCAGTCAACGGTGAGACAGAAGCGCAATGGTGCAGGAATCAAGAGATCGAGCCCAGTGTGGGGGAGAGATTGACCCCTTGTGGGGAAAGTCCAGCAAGGAGAGATTACAGGCCCATGGCTAAAGAAGGACTATAATTTGGAACTTTTAACTTTATTTCTTATTTTACCACTTTGTACTTACGAGAACTATATTGTTAAAGTTTTAACTTATTTCTTTATTTTTCTACTTTTTACCTATGATTTTGAACCCAAGTCCCTTGTACCGAAGATGGCACAGTGAATGGCCACATTGTAAAGTTTTCACTGTACTCCTGTATCCCTGCACTTAAGTACATGTGGCAATAAAACTTAATTCTAATTCTAACCTGTCAATAGCTTTTTGTAAGTTCCTTTATCATAACTTACTTTCCTACCTTTCTTTGTATCATCAGAAAATTTGGCAATCGTATCTTCTGCTACTTCATCTAAATCGTTTATATAAATTGTAAACAGTTGAGGTTCCATTACTGATCCTTATACACATTTGTTACATCTTGTCAACCTGAAAAAGACTGATGTGCATTTATTCTCTGCTTCCTGTTAACCAGCCCAAGCTTTTTGCCAAGCCAATATTCTAAGCCAATAAGGTTTTAATTTCTGCAATAACCTTTGATGTGGCACTTTATAAAACTCCTAGAAATCTAAGTACAGTATATTCACCATTTCCCCTTTATCCACAGCACATGCTACTTGCTCAAAATACTTGGTCAAAAATGGTTTCCCTTTCAGGCTTATACCTGAACTGGAAAGGGTCCAATACTCTGGCTTTAAACTAGTCCAGCAAGGTGGGGTTTAGGATCTGAAGCATGAGTGAGAAAAGAAGCAAACTTGAGGCTGGTAAGAAGTTAAAGTGAGCAAGTTAAATAGTCAAGGCAGGCAAGGGCTTGGCAGTGAACAAGGTAAGACCGATGAATTAAACTGCATTTATTTCAATGTAAAAGGCCTGACAGGTAAGGAAGGTGAACTCAGGGCATAAACAAGAACATGGAACTGGGATATCAAAGCTATTACAGAAACATGGTTAAGTGTGGGATGGGCCTGGCAGCTCAATATTCTGGGGTATAGATGCTATAGGAAGGATAGGAAAGGAAGCAAGAGAGGAAGGGTGTTTTTGATTAAGGAAAACATCACGGCTGTAATTAGAGATGATCATCTTATGAAGCCAAATAGGTGGAACTGAGAAATAAGAAGAGGATGATCACCTTGATGGGATTGTACTATAGGCCTCCAATAGTCAGCAGGAAATAGAGGAGCAAGTATATGCAGAGATCTCAGATATCTGTAAGAAAATTGGGGTTGTAATGGTAGGAGATTTTAATTTTCCAACATAGTTTGAGACTGCTATAGTGTTAAGGGCTTGGATGGGGAGGAATTTGATAAGTGTGTTCAAGAAAATTTTCTTTATCAATTGGTAGATGTACCTACTTCAGAAGGAGTAAAACTTGATTTTGTCTTGGGAAATAAGGCAGGGCAAGTGACTCAGGTGTCAGCGGGGGAGCACTTTGGGACTAGTGACCACAATTCTGTTGGTTTTATAGCAGATATGGGAAAAGATAGGCCTGGTCTAAAAGTTAAAGTTCTGATTTGGTGAAAGGCTAATTTTAATGCTATTAGACAGGAACATCCAAAAAAACTGACAAGGGAGTCTGTTCAGAGGTAAAGGGACAACTGACAAGTGTGAGGCTTTCAAAAATAAGATAATGAGAGTTCAGATGCAGTATGTTCCTGTGAGTGTTAAGGACAAGGCTGGTAGGTGTAGGGAACACTGGATGACCAGAGATATTGAGGCTCTGGTCAAGAAAAAGAAGGAAGCTTATTTCAGATATAAACAGTTGGGATCAAGTGAATTCCTTGAGGAGTCAGAGTACACTTAAGAGGGAAATCAGGAGGGCAGAAAACGGAAATGAGATAACTTAGGCAAATAAGGTTGAGGAGAATCCAAAGAGATTCTACAAGTACATTAAGGGCAAAAGAGTAACTATAGAGAAAAGGGCCCCTTAAAGTTCATGAGGCTGTCTATTTGTGAAACCACAGGAGATGGGTAAAATACTAAACAAATATTTTGCTTCAATATTTACTGTGGAGAAAGACATGGAAGCTAGGGAACTTGGGGAAATAAACAGTAATATCTTGAAAACAGTCCACAATAAAGAAGAGGAGTTTCTGGAGGTCTGAAAACACATAAAGGTAGATAAATCCCCAAGACCTGATTAGGTGTATCTTAGGACATTGTGGAAAGCTAGGGAAGAAATTGTGAAGCCCTAGCAGAGATATTTGTATCATTGACAGCCACAGTTGAGGTGCCGGAAGACTAGAGAGTGGCTAATATTGTGCCATTTTTTAAGAAAGGCTGCAAGTAAAGCCAGGTAACTACAGACTGATGAATCTGATGTCAGTGATGGGTAAGTTGTTGAACAGGATTCTGATAGACAAGATCAACATGCATCCGGAAAGGCAAGAGCTGATTAGGGATACACAACATGGCTTTGTGTGTGGGAAATTTTGTTTTACAAACTTGAGCTTTTTTGATGAAGTGACCAAGAAGATCGATGTCTACATGGACTTTACCAAGGCTTTCAACAATGTTCTGCATGGTAGTAAAGTTCGATCACATTGGATCCAGGGAGAGCTGACAAATTAGATTCAAATTTGACTTGACAGTAGGGGACAGAAGGTGGTGGCTGAGAGTTGTTCAGAATTGAATGTGCTGCAGGGATTGGTGCTGGGTCCACTGTTGTTTGTCATTTATATCAACGATTTGGATGAGAATATAAGAGGTGTGGTTAATAAGTTTGTGGATGATACTAAAATTGGTGGTATAGCAGACAGTGAAGCAGGTTACCTAAGAGCACAACAAGATCTTGATCAGCCAGACCACTGGGCCGAGAAGTGGCAGATGGAGTTTGATTTAGATAATTGTGAAACATTGCATTTTGGTAAGATAAACCAAGGCAGGACTTAGACAGTTAATGGTATGGCCCAGGAGTGTTGTCAAACAGAGACAGATGGGTGCAGGTACATAGTTCCATGAAATTGGCTTCAGAGGTAGACAGGGAAGTGAAGAAGGCATTTGGCACGCTTGCCTTCATTGGTCAGAGCAATGAATACAGGAGTTAGGACATCATTTTGCGGCTGAACAGGACATTGAAGAGGCTACTTTTGGAATATTGCATTCAACTCTGGTCTCCATGGAATAAGAAGGATGTTGTTAAACTGGAGAGGGTGCAGAAGAGATTTACAAGAATGTTGCCTGGACTGGAGGGTTTGAGTTGTAAGGAAAGGCTGGATAAGCTGGAATATTTTCCCTGTAGCGTAGGAGGATGAGGGATGACCTTCTATAGGTTTATAAAATCATGACAGGCATAGATAAGGTGAATAGCCAATGCTTTTTCCTCAGTTTAGGGGAGTCTGAAACTAGAGGGCTTAGATTTAAAGTGCGAGGGGAAAGATTTAAAAGGGACCTAAGGGCCAACTTTTCCACATACAAGTTGGTGTGTATATGAAACAAACTGCCAGAGGAAGTGGTAGAGGTGGGTACAATTACAACATTTAAAAGACATTTGAATAGGTATATGGATAGGAAAGGTCTGGCGGAAAATGGACCAAACACAGGTAACTGAGACTACTTCAGTTTGGGAAACCTGGTTGGCATGGACGAGTTGGACTGAAGGGTCAATTTCTGTACTGTATGACTCTATGACTCTAAAACCACGTTGACTCTACCTGATTACCTTGAACTTATCCAAGTGCCCTGCAATAACATGTTTAATAATAGCTTCTAACCTTTCCCCAATGACAGTAACTGGCCTGCAATCTCCTACTTTCTGTCTCCCTCCCTTTTTGAATAAAGTTACATTTACTACCTTCCAATCTAATGTGACCATACCCAAATCAAGGAAGTTTTGGAAAATTAAAATTGGAAAATGCATCCACTAGCATTTTAAGACCCTAGGATGAAGTCCATCATGACCCAGGTATATGTTAGCCCGCAGCTCCAACGATTCACTCAGTACCATCTCGTGCAATTGGAAATCGCCTGAGTTCTTCACTCCCTTTTATTTCAAGATTTATTGCTGCTGCTACTGGGATCTTACTTGTGCCTTCTTGTGAAGACTCAATTCATCTGACATTTCCTTAGTTTCCATTATCAAATTCTCCAGTCTAACTTTCTATAGGACCAAAGTTCACTGTGGTAACTTTTCTTTTTCAAAATGTTCACAGAGACTCTCAATATCTGTTTTTATATTCTTGGCCAGGTTTTTCTCATACTTTACTTTTTCCCTCAATATTAATTATTTGATCATTCTTTGCTTTTTTTTAACTATCCTGTCTATTTTTCTGACACACCTCCTGTCTTTGCACAATTATGTATTTTTCCTGTAAGTTTGATACGATCTTTAAACTTTCTAGTCAATCATGGATAGTCGGTCCATCCCTTGGAATTTGCTTACCAATTAGAATGTATCTATATTTCAAATTCAGAAATATCCGCTTAAATGTCTGCACTGTATCTATATTGATCTATCCTTTAACATAATTTGCCAATTTACTTTAGCCAACTATGCTTTCATGCCCTCATGGTTGCTCTTTTTAAAGTTTTTTTTAAAATATCATGGACTCACTCCTCTCTCCATATGTAAAATTCAATTATTTCATAGAATCTCTACAGTGTAGAAACAGGCCCTTCAGCCCAAAAGAGCATCCCACCCAGACCCATCCTATAACCCACCTAATCTACATATCCCTGAACACTATGGGCCATTTAGCATGGCCAATCCACCTAACCTGCACATCTTTGGACTGTGGGAGGAAACCCATGCAGACACAGGGAGAACATGCAAACTCCACACAGACAGTTGCCCAAGGGTGGAATTGAGCCCAGATCCCTGGCACTGTGAGGCAGCAGTGCTAACTACTGAGCCACCATATCACTCCTGTTATGTTTTAGGAGCTGCTACTTAGGGGTACCTTCACCAGGAGATCATTAATTAATCCTACCTCATTGCAAGATACCAGACCAAAATCAAGTACTGAACTGCCCATTCGGGTGTGGTGGCAGCCATTTTTCATATCAGTTGCACACTTGTGATTCAGATGAGTTTGGAAGAGAGGGAGATGAATGTTGTGCTAAATATTTATGCAATTGGTTGGTAAGGACCTCTGTGGGATCTCTCAATCCTCAGCCCACTGATGGATCAAGGCAGTTAATGATGCAATTTCTGCAAGATTACACTGTTTAAGCCTATTCCCTCAGGGTGAGGTCAGTTTTCCACAGTTAATATGAAGGGCCATTCGCAACTGGCCACAAATGATGTGGTGCATAGCTGGGTTTTAAATATGCCAATGTTGGCTGGAATGCCAGAAGGTCTGGAAGCAGAGAATACGCAATGGCATGAGTGCAGTGTCATAGAGGTTTGGTACATACATAATGGAATGAGCTGTGAAGAATTATGTGAGATAACATGCTCAAGCTCATGGTGAGAAACCCTTCATGTAATTGACACTTGGTTAATTTTTGGTAAAATTTAGCACAGTGTCTTTTTCATTTCTAAAATCATTTTAGTCCATGAAAGGACCTAATTCTTAAAATTAGATGATTCAAGTTTAGAAATTGATAGTCTATTTTTACCACTGCCTTAACACAATTCATAAAGTTCAATACCTTGCTGTGTTTGGTTTAGTTATCCTGTTATCAGAACTCCAAGATTCTGCTGCAACCTTGAGCCCTTCTTGTTTTAATGATAAATAAAAGTTCTTTTCTTAGGTCATGGTGTGTCACTTTGTCTGTCATTATTAAAGCAAATCAATATCTTTCAGTGTATATCAGTGAATAAAATCAAATGAAAGCAAACATCCTTACTGCTGTTCAATCTACAAAAAATATATTCCTGTCCTGTTTATGCTGTTAGCTTGTCTTTGACAAAAAGAAATCCTGTGTCTCTTGTTATAAGGCAAACATTTTTTGAATCTGACAGCTATTTGTTTCTCTTGTTTGCTGGTAAAATAGCTTCACAGCCAGAGCTGTCTTACCCCTTTACATATGACAGAGAAACGGATTATATTGAAAAGTGCTGTCAGTATATACTGTACCTGCATAAATCTGATGTCATTTTGCAGCATAGCTAGGATTATGAATACAATTCCTGAATTTCCTTGCTGTTTTCAGCACTTACTCAGTTACATCATTATTATGTTGGAAATATGTGGAAATTCACGTTTTAGTGTACTATGTTGCAAATTTCCGTAAATGTTTTAACATCGTGAATGTTATGCACGTTAAAGCTCCTGGGGACTGATTTGCATAACTGCACCATTTAAATGCATGGCTGTTTGCTGGATAATGCTGGATAATTTTACATCTGGGAAAAAAAAGGTCTACCTGTTGTACCCAGTACTTCGATCTGCTCGGTCTAGGTTAGAGCTTGATTTGGCGACATTTCCACAATTGACTTGCCAATTTCAGGCCAGAACATCTTATTTTAATTTATCCGTCATATTCTTTAATCACGGAAACTCGCATTTCATTTTAATAAAGTGCTTTCCTTTATTCCCAGAAGAAATTTTAGGCACCCATCATTCCTAAGTCCCATCTCAGATCAACTTCAGACAATGGATGACTTTCACCTGGGTCCATCCCTGGTTACTGTCATAACAGAGGAGAATTTGCAGCAGCATGTCCAGCTCAGAGAGTCAAGCACACCCCGACGTACAACCCTCCCCATACTGTACACACTACAACTGTTTCTGTTGTGATTAAGGATCTGTGTAACTAATGGCTCCATATTTCCTTGAATGCTATTGGTTATCTTGGTCAATTTCATCACAAAGTCTTTTAGACATCATCCATTGACCAAGGCTCAGTTTGGCAAATTGGAACCAAAATTGCCTTAGTGTCAGGAAACAGAACCTCTCAGGACTGGAAGCCTGTGTCTGCACACAAGAGGATTTGGTGCCAGGGTCCTCGCTGTTTGCTGTGTTCATTAATGAGTTATACATGAATGCTGGAGGCATGGTCAGCAAATTCACAGATGATAGGAAAAGTGGTAAATAGCAAGGAGAAAAACTTTGGGATACAGAATGATATCTGGGCTTAAAAAGTAGCAAATGTGATTAAATCCTGAAAGTGTGAAATGATGCATTTTAGGAGGAATAACAAGATACGGGAGTACATCTTGAAGGGTAGGACTATAGGAAGTGCAGAGAATCATGGGGACATTGGTGCGCATTTCCATAGACCCTTGAAGGCAGCAGGGCAGTCAGTTGAACCTATTAATGGGGCAAGGTGGCAGGAGAATAACAGGGCTGTGCGTGGGTTCTTGAGCCTGGGGCTCATCCGCTCCTGTCTGCTTTCCTTTTTTCTTTTTGCTTTTGTTCTTTACGTTTCTGCTTTTTCTCTTTATTTTCATTCTTTTGTCTTTGGGGGCCCTCTGCAGTTGGTTAATTGGCAGCGTTGACGGTGGCAGCAGTCTGGGCCTAACAACCATGGCAAAGCTTCTCCAGCGATTGAAGGTGGGTGGTGCCAGCTGACCTTTTGAGATGGAGGTGCCAAAAAGGCAACACTGGGACTCTTAGCATGGCCTGGTTGCAGTAGGCACAGAGCAGGGATTCCTGTCATCATCAAGACAGCAGCAAAGCCAGGGGCTCCTGGTAGCAGTTATGGTGGGCCCAGAGCTGCTGACTTCTGGTTATCAGCAAGGCAATGGTGGCAGTGGAGTTGGCAATTTCCTGGTTACGGGTCGAGTGTGAGATTAGCACGGGACCTGCCATCGGTGGTGGCGTCGGTGATGTGGGACCAGCAGAAAAGGGATGGTGCCTAAAGAGTAGTAACTCCTACATTGGGAGGTCTGGTGCAGGTAGCGGCAGCGAGGTGGTGGGGAAGGGGTAGAAGTGCAGGTGTCATTGGTGAGCTGGCTGAGGAATCATGGCAAAGGTGGCAGAAGAAAGATAAACTCTCCCTAAGTTATAACTTTGTATTCTTTTCTTCTATAGTATTAAACTGTGCAAAATGGCTCCAGATTGTGTAAATAGTTGAAGCTTTTCACTAAACTTTACTGTATGATTCACTGTAAAAGGCAAGTGACAATAAATCATTCAATTCAATTCAGTTCATGCCAGGCAGATAAGGCAGTCAAGATGTATGGGATACTTGCCTTTATTCCTTAAGGCCTTGTATACAGGAACAAGGAGGTTATGACGGAGCTCTATATAACATTAGTTAGATCATAGCAGGATTAGTGTGTGCAGTTCTAGTCGCCACACTGATTACACTAGAAAGGGTGCAGAGGAGATTCCTTGGGATGTTACCAGGGTTGGAATGATTCAGCTATGAAGAAAGACTGGCATTGTTCTCCTTACAGCAGAGTGATCTGACTGAAGTGTACAAAGTTCTGAGTGGTAAAGTAGATAAGGAGAAACATTACCCCTTAGTAAAGAGGTTAATAACTTGGGGGCACAGTTTTAAGGTAAACTGCTAGAGATTTAGAGAGTATTTGAGGAAAGGATTTTTCACCCAGAACACCTTAAAGAGTGTTAGAGGCAGGAATGCTCAATACACTTAACAACTATTTAGACGAGCAATTGAAACACTATAGCATACAAGGCTATGGATCAGATGCTGGAAAATGGGATCAGAATAAATGGATGTTTGATGATTGGTACAGACAGAGTCGGACAAAGGGCCTCTTTCTGTGATCTAACAACTCTATGAAACCATGACGTTTTTCCATTGTATCCTTATTTTCCCAACTGACTGCCATTGCCCACCCCATTCAGGCCCCGGGAAAATTCTGCCTTTTTTCTCTTTATTCATATACTCTGTCTCTCTGCTTTATTTCTCCATCTAAGTAGAAGAACCAAAGGTGAAAAGTCACTAGGTGAGATGCTGAAGATGTTATGTTTGTGGTAAAATCTGGACTATCAATTTTCAACTTTAATCATTTGATTTTAAAACTTGAAACTTTCATAGAAACAACTGGTTTTAAAAAGATAGACGCATGGACCAATCACGTGACCATAGATTAAGGCAAGTTCAGAAAAATCAATGTGGAATAAACAAAAAAATCTGTGCCAAAAGTACCATTTTTATTTCTAAAGACATGGAAACCAATCAACTGAGTCAGGTGTTGAAGAACGTATAGCTTCTGTTTTGATTCAAATTTGAAAGAAAAGTTGTAGCTATTAGATACGAAAGGAATGCTTACAACAATTCATCTTGTTTCATAAAAGCTTCATATTTAATGATATTATGCTGAATTGAGCTTGAAGGTTTCTGAACACCTGGATTGTTTTGTTTCACAAAGAGATCATAGGAATCACATTGAAGCTTCTTTAAATAAGGCATTTCTTGGTAGTCACATAATATGGGATAACTATTTGTTTACTGGAGACCACCTGCTACTTTCTACTTTGGGGATTGTTTTGAATATTTGGGAAGAGAACTGCTGAAAGAAGCATCCCTGCTGAGCTCTCCTGTTTTTGAAAAGAACCATTGCTGTGGATCCAATGTGGTACCTGGAGCTTGATCCAGCTACTCTTACATGAAACACTTCTGAAAAGGTTTGTTAATATGTCCTGAATGATTGCACCTATAAAGGTGCCCAATAACAATTTCCTGCATTTCAGCAATGTCCATCATTGTGCACCAAAAGAGTCAAACCAAGAGGAACCTCGACATCTCAAGGCTTCTCTTTTTTACTTTCAAAACTAACATCGATTGCTAATTTTATCTCTTTTTTCAAATTAAATCTCTACACAGAGAAATCTGTTTTTGATATACCACTTGGGGTGAATGGGATCAAAGGTTATGGGTAGAAAGCAGGATTAGGCTATTGAGTTGGATGATCAGCCATGATCGTGAAGAATGGCGGTGCAGGCTTGAAGGGTCGAATGGCCTCCTCCTGCTCTTATCTTCTATGTTTCTATGTTCATTGTTTTACTACCTGAGAGTGCTGGGATATGTTGTATGTTGGGATATCTAACGAGGCTAACATTTACATTTTCCTATTACAAACTGCATGCGTTTCTTAACTTTTTATCTCATAGTAAATCAATAATCTTTTGTTTAGTAAAGAAATCTGGTTTATTAATCATTTTATTCAAAGTTTAATATAGAGATAGCATATAATTGGCCATTTTAACAATGGCAAAAAAATTTAATTTATGTTATGAACTATGGAGCGCAGGGACTAAAGAAATACAGTGCATTGTTTCCATCTCAGTCACAGCACTTGGAAAGACAATGGAGCCAGCCTCAAGGATACACAAACAAACCTTATTTCAGTACCTGCCTGACAGAGCTGCAGCCATAAAGAAAATAAAATGGATTTATAAGAGTACAGGCTGAAAGACTCATTCTCCCTCTCTCTGTTTCTTTTTTTAGCCTTTGGAAAGTCAGAACCAGTGATTAAGAAAAAAATCAGTGAAAATTCACTAACAATTCAAGGATTCTACAAGTTTCACTACTGCTGATTCTAAGACACATCAACTAAGCAGCTGTGATCTCATGTTAAATTATTAAAAAAAACTCAAGGACTTTAAGGACCATTCAACTGTGTATTCTTTACCTTCCTATTGTACTAGATCCTCTCTATTTTTAAATGTTTATACCTGTATCTATCTGTATGTTTGCTGCCACATTTTTATTTTTCTTGGGTTTGGTAAGTAACAGAATTCCTTTTCCTTTCATTTATGAAAATCTCTGTGTTAAGAGAATTAAAAAATATTTACTATGATACATTGACGAGGTTAAGAAGAGGGGAAGACGTTCACCTGTCCTCACCTGGTCTTAATAAAAACCTTTATTTATGTTCACGTAATTAATGGTGTAAAACAGATACATCAAAATTGTATCTACTGTATAATCCTTTTCCAGTTCAGTAGTGTTAAGCACTCCCACAAGTGGTCTTAGCATTTATTTTTATGGAAGTTGTTTCACACTAGTCTATATTTGCCTTTAGTGAGAGCAGAATGTCAGGTGTAGCAATAATAAACCTTCATCTAAACTGGTTATTAGTGTCTTTTGCTCATATATCTCTTCAATTAGTCTGTAGACCAACTCAGCAAATACTTTAGAGCGAGTGAACATGCACAGCGATATTAAATATCAGATTCACTTGTTTCAGTCAGCACACAATGACTTTACATAATGATATAAACATAATGAACACATATGCTTCCTCATGCCAGTGAATCTCTTTCTAAACTTAATTTCTAATCCCCCCTATGTTATTTCCTTCTCAGGGTCTCATTTTTTTGGTGTCTATTTCAATTGTCTGATTGCCTGTGTCAATCCCTGTATTTTAACTCTGTTGCTCACAGCCAGGAAAGGAATGCTCACTACATCTCCCGATCAAGTCCCCAACATAAGTGTGAGGTGTTTGTTGCTTAATTGGATGAGTTAGAAAAAGCTTATTTTTGCAGTAAATGCAAAAGTGGCATGGAAATTACATTAATAAATCAAATAAAGTCATCACTTTAAATGTTCTTTCTTTAACCTACAAGAATATGTCATCCTTTGGCATATAAAGTTAAAAGTAACAAAATGCCAAATCCTTTCTGTGGAAAATTATCGCATAGTGAAACATTAACAAAATTAAGTCAGAGATAGTAGGAACTGCAGATGCTGGAGAATCCGAGACAACAAGGTGCAGGGCTGGATGAACACAGCAGGCCAAGCAGCATCACAGGAGCAGAGAGGCTGACGTTTCGGGCCTAGACCCTTCATCAGAAAA
>NC_063353.1:23327662-23355481 GCF_021869965.1 Rhincodon typus | reverse complement strand
TGTGTTCATCCAGCTCTGCACCTTGTTGTCTCTCATTAACAAAATTAACATGCTAACACTCTAAACGGTAAGGACTGGATTCTCCCAGCCCAGAATGATGTGGATAGTGGTGAGTCAGTTGGGAAAATAAGGTTCTCAACATTGAGAAAAGTCTGATTTTCCACATATGGTTTTAATAGCAAGGTGAGAATCTTGGTAGTGAGTGGCAAGAGATCTATTTGCATGTATTTATGGCTCATTATTATTTACTTCCACCTTATTTATATGCAGTTTGCTACTCTTCCATGCAGCAGTCAGAAAATCGGTGGCAACAGTTTGCAAAATGGAAGTCAGACCAGGTACCTGCCAGCTCATCTCACTGTTTCATTGTTTGGGTGCCAACTGTGGTCAGCAGTCCCAGTGCCTAAAGGAATGACACAGGAGTTGCGACTGACAGCATCTTTTGCTCATGGAAGTTGGCAAAGCACTCAGACCAGTCACACCATTTCATCATGGCATATCACTGCTTCACTGAGAATACAGTTATCCAATTCAAAGCTGCACTTTGGAGTGCATCAGCATCTTTCATTGCTGTCTGGCCATTTTGCATAGAAGGACAAGCACATATCTCATGAATCAGAAACACAGTCTTCACTTGCTTTTCTCGTGTTTACTCGCTTTGTGCCTATTAGAATGCTGGCAGCATCGCTGCTTTGCCTTGTGTTTTTTTTCACTTTGCTGCCTCATTCGGACTTAAAAGGCTCACTATGCTTCTGTCTTGCCTTGCACTTTAGTGCAGTTACAAAACCTGTCTTCGTGGTAAGCAGTGATCAGTCAAGACAGTGGATTTGTTGCTGTCTGGCACTGTGCTATATCAAGGTCACATCTACAGAATGTGCCAGCAACTTATGGAGCAAACGTATTGTATGTACATCAGCCTAAAGGCCACAGCTAAAAGTCTCAGGGAAGTAGTCCTCAGCCAATGCAAAGGATACTGTTGTCAATCAATCAAGGAGAGCATCCGATCTCAGTCCATGGTCTTGGACACTGTCAGTTAGCCACTTAGGATGCTAAGGGATCGGGGGTTTCATATCAATATGGGCTGGGAGTGGGCAATGCTCAGTCCTGGATGTCTGTTCAATGAAAATCAAGATGGGTTAGCAGGGGCTACCTTTTTGATAGGAAAATTGGGGAAGTCAATTGTGGGAATTGGAAGCAGCACGCTGGGATTACAGAGGGGGCAATAATTGTGATAGATGGCAGCTCAACTTGTAGGGTGGGAGATGATCGTGCATTGGAGGATATGAGCTAATGAGGGAGAGGGTGTCATTGATGGTCATCACCATTGTGGTTTTGACAGTGGGATGTCGGGTACGGGATACAGGGTATGGTGTGGGGTGGGATGGGATAGCAGGATGGTGGTCAGTGCATCATGATGGTTGGCATAGCTCAGCAGTAAGCCCAGGGCTCAGGGTTTACTGATGGGAGATGAATATTGAATTGAGAGAGTTGAGTGGAAATGTGTGGAAACCCAGAACTGATGGCGTTGCCAGCGAGTGCAAGCAAGAAGAGAACATGAAGGCTTAAGGGCTCCCCAGGTGACTAGGTTGAGCCTGCAACTCCCTCTGTGAAGCAGAGCAACCTGTACTGAATTCCATCTTCATCCAAATAGCTTTTTTTTCTGTTTGAGGAAATGGACTTCTTCAAGGGGCAATTACTTTAATTAGGCATTTACACAGTACAGGTCAAAAGACATCTGTAATCATGATATCCCAGATGTGAAACACATGCAGTGTCCAACTGCGTGCCATCCAAATCTTGGTCACAAGCAATGTTAACCATGTCATAGTTCATTACAATAGCCATCTCTGTGAAACAGAAATAATCACAGGTGACCTTGAGATCATCTCAGAACCTGCACTGTGCTGATATCCTCTCATGTTGAACTGTAGGCATTTGCCAATATTTTCTTGTATGCAATGCTGCCTTTTTTGGGAGATGTGGTGACGTGGGGCCAAGATTTCAGAAATTCTACTGTACTTACAATTTCTTACTGTTTTTGAAAAGCAAGGCTTGTGCTGCATATATTAGAATGAGGTCTACATATAGGCATTCCATGATCCTCCTTGTCAGAGTCCTCCATATCCCACTATATGAGGACTGGGTAAACTATCATTTGTGTGTGATGCAAATTTTATTTTAAATTCATTCATGGGATGCATGCTTTTCTAACCAGGTTGGAATTTATTAGACTATCCATAATTGCTCAGAGGATAGTAAAGAATCAATCACATTGCTGTGGGTCTGGAGCCACATTTAGGCCAGACCAGATGGGGAAAGCAGATTTCCTTCCCTGAAGGACATTAGTAAACCTGAAGTAATCACAAGCAAGGTGGCTTTGCAGTAATACTACTGAACTAGCAATCCAGAATCTTAGATAAATGTTCTGGGGACCTGGGTTCAAATCCCAACATGCTATAAGGCAACATTTGAATGCAACAATTATAGTCTGACCTAACAGTAACCATGTAACCTTTATCACTAAAAAAAAGAAACTGGTTCACTAATGTGGGAGTAATGAGAATCTGCTTCATATATCTGAGTCCAGACCCACAGCAAAGTAATAGATTCTCAACTGCCTTCTGGGCAATTAGGGATGGGCAATAAATGTTGATTCAACCAGTCAACGCATCAAACAAAAAGAAGGGTCCAGAAGGGTTCAGAAGGATTCTAAAGAAGGGTCCAGACCCGAAACATCAGCTTTCCTGCTCCTCTGATGCTGCCTGGCCTGCTATGTTCATCCAGCTCCACAACTTGTTATCTCAGACTCCAGCATCGGCAGTTCTTACTATCTCCATGGTGGAGAATCTGAGATAACAAAGTGTAGAGCTGGATGAACACAGCAGGCCAGGCAGCATCAGAGGAGCAGGAAAGCTGACGTTTCGGGTCTGGACCCTTCTTCAGAAATGGGGGAGGGGAAGGGGATTCTGAAATAAATAGAGAGAGAGGGGGAGGATAAAGTAGCAGACAGGTGGAGAGGAGATGGACAGGTCAAGGAGGCGGGGATGGAGCCAGTAAAGGTGAATGTAGGTGGAGAGTTAGGATGGGGGTTGGTCAGTCAAGGGAAGAAGGACAGGTCAAGGAGGCGGGGATGAAGCTGGTAGGTAGGAGGTGGGGGTTGGGTTGAGGTAGGAGGAGTGGATAGGTGAGAGAAAGAACAGAGAGGTTAGGGAGGTGGGGACAAGCTGGGCTAGTTTTGGGATGCGGTTGGGGGCGGGGAGATTTTGAAGCTTGTGAAGTCCACATTGATACAATTGGGCTGCAGGGTTCCCAAAAAGAATATGAGGTACTGTTCCTGCAACCTTTGGGTGGCATCGTTGTGGCACTGGAGGAGGCCCAGGATGGACATGTCGTCCAAGGAGTGGGAAGGGGAGTTGAAGTGGTTCACGACTGGGAGGTGCAGATGATGTGTTTAATATTAGGTTAGATTTTTAAAAATACATTTATTTCAAATTTTAAAAGTTGAATTTTGCTGTGAGATTCAAATTGATGACTGCAGAACATTAGCCTAGGTTTCTGCATTACTAATCCAGTGATTTACCACTACACATTGTTTCCCCACATGTTGCTTCTCAAATTACTAAGGACTTGTTCTGTTTCTGATATTTCTCACTTAGGTTCATTAGAACTGTAACAAATGGATTATGCTACAAGGGGGAGTTATCATCACTGTGGCTTCATGCAATAAAGGCGCAAAGAAAAGGAGATGGAACAAATGCATCAGCAAGCCAGCTCAAGCAGTAACCTCCACATGGAAAAGTCACAGCAGAAGCTCCTCTCTGGATACAGAGGAGGAACTGTAGGTCCAGACTCTATCGCCTTCAATGCTATTTTCTCTAGATGAACAAGGCATGTTGACACCACAGACAGAGGAAAACTGAAACTCCAACACAGAACTGTGTCCTCTGCTGGGGTAGGACTTATCAGTTGAAGGGGTGGGTAGCCATCCTGCCTTGGTGACGGTCAAGGATATAGCAGCACTAAATATTTATGAATTTGGTTGCTTCCAAGGATCCTCTGGGAAGCAGTGTGGGAGCTCTCAAACCTCAACCCACAAATGCATCAAGGGTCTTATCAATGCAATTTGTGCCACATCACACCATTACATTTCATTTCCCCATTATAAGGTCAGAGCTGCAGCCTGGACAATAGACTTTGCCAACATAGTTGGCTTCCCCTAGGTGAGGGGTGCTATTGTCTGTACACAAATCACACAGAGAGGCTGTATCATGATGCAGTCTTAGACAGGGTTCAAACATAGTTAAGGATGGGCAGCCGTTATGGATTGATTCTTGAAGCTGCAGTTACAATGACAGTCAATCAGAACAAGAACTTTATCCTTATGCAGTAATGAGTAGTAGTGGTATATTTATGATGTGAACTTGAATTTGCCATGAATTTTCACCTGGATGCCCTCAGAAGCTGTTCTCTATTGTTTCCTTCCAACCACATGTACTGTACAATGCTCTTTGTGGCTGGTAATGATTGACCTGGTACATAGATGAGCTTAAATATGGTAACAGTAATGGAAAATCCAGGAGATCCGGGCGGCAGTGAATACTTCCACTGCTGGTGAGTACATCGTAGTGCATATGCAGCACCATAGAACTGCGGCGTCAGCAGAGATTTACATGATAAAACTTTCTAGAGCTCATGGAGAAAAAACTCTCCATGAAATCAAAACAATTGCAGAAAACTTAATGGTAGAAAATTGAAAGTGGATCAGATTTTGCTGCCAAAATAATAATGAGGCTGATTGCATCAATGATTGTTTATGTGTAAATATTACAACAACTTCAGATAAGGAGCACTATGGGGTTAATTGGAAAAATCCAAAATTTGTTGCCTAAGTTATCCAGCTCTACCATCAACTTCATCAAAATAACTTCTCAAAGTCTGTCTCACAATTGAAATACTGTGATGTAAATTTGCTGCATTTTTGCTGTTCATGGGTACTAAACTCCTCAAAGAAATGGATAAATGTTGTCATTACCAGCAGAAGTGTCCATTTAAAGTAATGTGATAAAATTACAGTCTGTAAATCTCACCAGCATGAACATTAAATATTAAATGCATGGGCTCTCATTCCATCAGTAATTGTTTCTGGAGGTCTTTAAAGTGTTATTTATTTTAACTTCAATTTTACCTTTTTCTCACCATCTTTCTTGCTCTTCATTTCTCCTTTGCATAAGATTTGACATCAAGTTAAGCTTAACACAAACTTCCTTATCCATCATTTTGCTGTGCAATTCTCAGTTCTTTCACCTGATTAATTGAAGAGATGCGCAGTTTTGTGCCCTGTTTACTCAGATCTATGATATCATGTTTCCCTTGCTCTGCCATTATCCGTTTACATTTTCAGCAACTTATCGCTAAAAAATGCAAGGGCTTGTCTAACAAATGGCAGATGTCATTAAATACCCTGCTATAATGAACTCTGGTAAATTATCTATTGCAGATGGAAAAATCCTATCTGGTTTTCAGCCATTGAAATATAAGTATGTAAGAGGATTTTTAATTTTGTTGTTTTCAATGTGTTTCAAACCCACATAAGCTTATTGGTGAATAAATTTTGAAGGATTTATTCTCCCAACCAAAATGACGCTACTGAGAGTGGTTGAGCTAGCAAAATGAAACTTTGAAGTGTTTGCAATTTTGTTGAAAAGTATATTATTTTATATTTTTTATTTATAGTAATGAAGATCTAAAATATAGTCCCAGAGAAAGTATACTGTCATTGAATATTTTTTATTTTTATATAATTAATATACATTTTGTTGTAACATATAACAAATAACAATTGAGTGTTTAACACAAATGTCTAAAACTGAATGGTTAGTGGCTGTTTCACTATATGTAACTCTCATTACTATTTATTTTAAGTATTTAATGTAGAAAAAGAAGGCAAAATTACTCAAGATATGAAATATAATTCTGGCAGGTATCTAAATCTGATGATACTTTAAATTTTATTCTTTGTTCATTTATAGCATATCATAATGTTGTCCAAGCCAAGCATTTGTTGTTAGTATCTGTTTGCCCTTGAGAAACTAGTGGTGAGTCGCCCTTTTAATCAATAGTGATTCACATTGTGAAGTTCATGTGCTGATACATAGGGAGTTATTTTTTTAACCCACTGTCAACAACAGGACAACAAGTGTATGTCTTGGAGGTGAATATGCATGTGATGGTACTCCTGTGCACTTTCAGGTCTTGTTCATCTACACTGTACAGTATCTAGATTTTGGACGGGGCATTGGTGAGTTGACTAGTGCATCTTGTAGACAGTACGCACTGTAGCCGCTGTTTGTCAGTGGCAGAGGGACCAAATGGTTAAGGAAATGGATTAGGTGCTATTCAAGAAAGTTACTCTGTCCTGGATGGGTTTTGAATATTGTTGGAGCTTAACCCATCCAGACATGTGGTGGCCATTCCACCATATTCCTGTCTTGTATCTTGTGGAATGGATAGAAACATATAAACATAAAAGATAGGAGGAGGCCATTCGGCCCTTTGAGCATGCTGTGCCATTCATCGCGATCATGGATGATCACTTAACTCAATAGCCTAATCCTGCTTTCTCCTTGTAACCTTTGATCCCATTCACCCCAAGTGCTAAATCTAGCTGCCTCTTTAATACATTCAATGTTTTGGCATCAACTACTTCCTGCTGTAATGAATTCCACAGGTTCGCCACTATTTGGGTGAAGAAATGTCTCATCTCTGAACTAAATTGTCTACCCCAAATTCTCATACTGTGACCCCCATTCTGGACACACCCACCATCGGGAACATCCTCCCTGCATCTACCCTGTCCAGTCCTGTTAGAATTTTATAAGTCTGTATGAGATCACCCCTCATTCGGTGAACTCTAGCAAAAACAATCCCAACCTGGTCAATCTCTCCTCATACATCAGTCCCACCATCCCTGGAATCAGCATGGTAAACCTTTGCTTCATTCCTTCAAGGGCAACAGCATCCTTCCCCAGAAAAGGAGACCAAAACTGCACACAATATTCTAGGTGTGGCCTCATCAAGGCCCTGTATAACCACAACAACACATCGCTGCTTCTGTACTCAAAACCTCTCGCTATGAAGGCCAACATACCATTTGCCTTCTTTACCACCTGCTGCACCTGTATACTTACCTTCAGTGACAGGTGCACAAGGACACCCAGGTCCTGCTGCATACTCCCCTCTCCCAATTTACAGCCATTTAGGTAGTAATCTGCTTTCTCGTTTTTGCTTCCAAAGTATATAACTTCACATTTATCCAAATTATACAGTACCTGCCATTCATGGAATCTGCACAGTATGGAAACAGGCCATTCAGCCCAATAAGTCCACATTGACCTTCTGAAGAGCATCCCACCCAGACCCATCCCACTACCCTATCCCTGTAAACCTGCATTTCTCGCAGCTCATGCACCTAACCTACACATCCCTGAACACTATGAGCAATTTAGCATGGCCAGTCCACCTAACTTATACACTTTGGACTGTGGGAGGAAACCGGAGCACCCGGAGGAATCCCACACAGACAAGGGAAGAATGTGCAAACTCCACACAGACAGTCACCTGAGATTGGAACCAAACCTGGGTCCCTGGTGCCGTGAGGCAGCAGTGCTAACCATTGAGCCACTGTGTCGCCCCCTTTTTTAAAAACATTTTATACCCTTGCTCTTTGGTTAATGACTTACTCTGTTTTCCTGGTTTAATTTGATTTATTTTTGTTACAGGAAAAACAAATTTTCAATGATCAGTGATTTGATGTCCCCACCATTAACCAGGTGTCGTGATTGTTCCAAACTCCTTGACCCAACTCCCCCTCCCCCAGCCTAATGACGGGACACCCCTCCTTGTGCATCACTTCCAATTGATTTGCCCACTCAACCAATCTGTCCGTATCATGCTGAAGGATCTCTTCATCCTCGTCACAGTCCACCCTCCCACCCAACTTGGTGTCATCTGCAAATGTGGAGATGTTACATTTTGTTCCCTCATCCAAATCATTAATATATATTGTGAATAGCTGGGGTCCCAGCACCAATCTCTGTGGCACCACACTAGTTACTGCCTGCCAATTTGAAAAGGACTCAATAATTCCCACTCTTTGTTTCTTCTCTGCCGACCAGTTTTCTATCCATCTCAATACACTTCCCCCTATCCCATGTGCTTTGATCTTGCTCAATAAACTCTTATGCGGTACTTTGTCAAATGGTTCTGAAAGTCCAATTATACTACATCAACACCCCCCCCCCGCCTCCCCCCCCCCCGCCCCCCCCCCAATCCCCCACCGGCCTTGTCAACTCTACCAGTTACACCTTCATAGAATTCCAACAGATTTGTCAAGAATAATGTCCCCTTCAAAAATCCACACTGACTCTGTCTGATCCTGCTACTGCTTTCTAAATGCTCTGCTGTAAAGCCCTTGATAATGGATTCAAGAATTTTCCCCATTGTGGATGTTAGGCTTATTGGTCTATAATTTCCTGTTTTCTCTCTACCTCCCTTTTTGAATATTGGAGTGACATGAACCACCCTCCAATCTGCACGGACTGTTCCGGAGTCTATAGAATCCTGGAAGATGACCACCAATGCATCCATTATTTCTAGAGCCACTTCCTTAAGTACTCTTGGATATAGATTATCAGGCCCTGGGGTTTTATCCACCTTCAATCTCCTCAATTTTCCCAGCATTATTTCCCTACAAATATTGATCTCACTCAATTCTTCCCTCTCATTAAATCTTGCATTCTTCAACATATCTGGTATCTGATTTGTGTCCTCTTTTGTGAAGACAGAACCAAAGTATGTATTCTGTTGCTCAGCCATTTCTTTGTCCCCTATTATACATTCCCCCATTTCTGTCTATGGGGGACATAAGTTTGTCTTCACCAATCTCACTTTCTTCACGTACGTACAAAAACTCTTAGTGCCAGTCTTTATGTTCCCTGCAAGCTTACTTTCGTACTGTGTATTTTCCCCTTCTTAATCAATCCCTTGGTCCTTCTTTGCTGAATTCTAAACTGCTCCCAATCCTCAGACATATTATTTTTCTTGGCCTATCCGAATGCTTCTTCCATGGGTTGGATATGATCTCTAATTTCCTTTGTTTGGGAAGTCAGGAGGTGAGGCATTCATGGCTGACTATCCACCCTTTGATCTACTCTTTTTGTCACAGTATTTATGTGGCTGGTCTAGTTAGGTTTGTGGGCAATGGTGAGTCCCCATCGTTTGGTGTGTGAGTTGCCAATGGCCCTTACCCCTGGAAGTTGCTCTTTCTCAAGTACGTTTGCAATTCCTTTTTCAAATTATTTATGGAATCAGCTTCCATTACCTTTTCAGATAAAGCACTCCAGACAACACCAATACTCCAAGTGAAAAGGTTTCTCCTCAGTTCTTCATTAGATCTTTTGCTAATGATTTTGAACTTATGGTATCTGGTTACCATCGCAGTTGTCAGTTTGGACAGTTTTCTTTACTCTATCAACATCAATAATTATTTTAAAATTTCTATGAGCTCGCTACTCATATTTCAGTTTCAAAGTAACATCCTGGTAAAGTTTCTCCACATCCTTCCTAATGACTTTATATTTTCTCTGAAGTGCAGTGCCCAGAAATGGCCACAAATGCTTTAGCTGAGGCAGAGCCAGTAATCTGCAAGTTTTATTTTTGATTATCACAATCAAAAATCCATATTTTTATAACAACTTTATCAACTTTGCCTGCTACTTAACAAATACCCTTTTTAAAAATAGTGCCATTTATAGTATGTCACCTTTCCATAATAGCCTCTCAAAAGTACAACAGTTCACACAGCTCCACATAAATTGAGCACAAGCATGACAGATGGAGGTTAATCACCTCAGTTATACCATACTGAATTCTGTAACAATTTTCATAACTGCTTTGTCAAGTTTCATGACTTCTGTAAATTTTTCAATTCTGCTTTCTACAGCTGAATTTGTAATAATTGAGGAGACTAACAGACTCAAAATTAACCCTTAGGAAATACCATTACTAAACACCTCTCAGTTAGAAAAAAATATTTTCCACCACCATCGTTTGATTCCTGACACAAAGCTAATTTTGTATCCATTTTACTTTTATCCATTTATTTAGTGAACGATGTCTCATGTATGGCACTTTGTTGAATGCCTTCTTGAAGTACAATATACACAACATCTACAGCATAAAGCATTTGTGTTACTCTATTAAAGAATTCAGTCGAGTTGGTCAGTCATTTCTTTGATCTATTTGCTATAACTATCCTTTATTTAACGCATTGTTTTTCCAAATGAAAACATATTGTCTCTGATAATAGCTTTCAATAACATGTTGGATATTAGGTTGAATGCCTTGCAGCTTCCTAGTTTATCCCTCTCCCCTTTTCTTGAATAAGTTTAAATGTGAAAGAACTAGAGAGAAATGAGAAGATTTAGGACAGGAAAATGGCTTACGAGTCTCAGTAAGAACTCTCATTAACTGATTTGCATATCCAGAGCTCTGCATTTCCTCCACATTACACACATAATCTAGGTTGACACTTGCAGTCACTACTGAGGGTGTGCTGCAGTTGTGGGTAATTTGATAAACCAAGGTTTTGTCTTTCTTTCTTGTCAGGTGAATGTAAGAGGTGTTTTGACATGATTTGAAATGAAATAAAGACCCTCTTAGCCAAAATTAATCACGAAACCCACACCATCAAAAATGAATTAACTATTGACTTTGTTTTCATTTGTAAAACATTGTGATATGAAAATTAGCTCTTGCATGTATTTATTATTTAGCCAGGGATGTGAGCCGATGGGATGGTAACTTGAAGATGTTGCCATCTATCTTCTGCGCTTGTCCAGCCCAGTGTTTCAAGTCATTGACCTGAATATGATTTCCAAACTCTATCACCTGTAGTTTTTGGCTTTAATTTAAGGAAGGAGATTGGAATCAAAGCAAACTGTTGACGGAAGATTCGGGAACGCATTAATTGGAACCAACATATTTCCGAGCTTATTTTTCTATTTTGCCACCCGAGATGTTTCATTCCACTCTGGAATTTCTGATCCACTGCTTCCCTTGCAATCCTTATCCTTTTATGGTTTCTCTAATGTAGTGTATTAGACTCAATGCTTGGGCTACCAATACTTGAAATGCCATGTTGATTAGTGTCAGCAACACATTCATCCAAACCTCTTCGTTTCCTGCTTGCTGATCCCCATCCATTTTGCACCTCATCTACTTCACCAACCAAACTGGACATTCTATCTGATCGTTTGTTTGAGAAATTGAGATGAATTGCATGACCAATATATAAAATTCCGAGATTCATGGAGAATACTGAGCTGTAGAGAAAAGGGCATTGAAAAATATCTATGACTGACTGCAAGCAAATACAAGCACTTATACCAATACACCATGTACAATTTGCTTGCTGTTTCTTGCCTGGTTGACTGAAGCATCAGATGTAATCACAGTGTTGATATTACCAAATGACCGAGACCAACCAATCCCATTCGGTCCAGGCGAAAGTCGCACTAAAACAGGTGATGGCTGGAATATAAACATTTCTTGGGAATCAAACCCAATTGTCTGCAAATGTACAAAATAAACAGACAAATTCTTCAGAGATAGTAGGAACTGCAGATGCTGGAGAATCTGAGATAACAAGGTGTAGAGCTGGATGAACACAGCAGGCCAAGCAGCATCAGAGGAGCAGGAAGGCTGACGTTTTGGGCCTAGACCCTTCTTCAGAAACCTTCATCTATCCCAATATCTATTGATCTCATAAAATCATTCTTTACTGAACAAGGAACTGCTTCAATGATTGCTAGAGCTATGGAATACTATTGGTTATATTACATAATAATTAATTACAAAAGTTGTGGGTTTCTGAGTTAAGTATACTTCTTTAGAACTAGGATCAGGTGAGTTAACCATGGCTTTATTGGAACCGCTGTCATTTTGTTCATATACTTGACTTCATATGAAATTTAATTCTTGTTTCATACTCACTTGAAGATAGAGATTGTTACTGCACCAATGCATTTTCAAAGCAGACATTCTATATATGAAAAGGCCTTGTATTAATAATGGGCCATTATGTGCTATATAGAGAGAACCTGACTACCTGAGGACACACAAGCACTATTGTTTGCATATATTTGAAATAAAAACACGTCTGTAAAATATTTGCCCAATATCTCTACGTAAAAATAACTTCATCATTGATCGACATAATTTTTTAAGCAAAATAATAAATTGTAAAATATTTTATATTTATTAAAGCTTACTGAAACATTCACCATTGCACAAAAAATAATTCTCACAGCAGAAAGTAATCAATGTTCATCAGACTTGTTAGTTAATGGTTGAATAATTGATTTTATTTTTCATTTATTTATTGAATTCATTACTTTTTTTGTGATGACCTTGCTATTTTTGTTGACTGTTTCATGACTTTTTCAACTCTGTCTTTGCTTATAAATTGTGAAAACTTTGGCACAATCTGTCATAAAATATAAAAAGCATGACAACTGCAAGCAAGGTGAAAAGAAATCTAGTTGAGATCTGCCATATGAGTAATGGGTTAATTAGGAACAATTTGTCTCATGCCACGGTTTAGCAAGATTCCACATTTAAGATCTACACCCACTATGTTGAAAAATGCCCATTGGGTAGGCTATTTGCAAGTCCTCAAATTTGAGGGCATCTCTTTAAGGAGACTTGTCTTTGGACATATTAAACCAGCTGACACAAACCCAAGTAACTCTCCTGCGATTAGCATCAGCAGATCTGAGTGATTCTGCATACACTCAATGGCCAGTATCCCAACAGCTGTTATAGAGAGGTGTGTTGGGAATAAAGAGATCAACCAGGGTGATGGATGAGCTACAAATCTGATTATTTATTCAAATTGGCCCCAAAAGGCCAGCATCTTGCTGATTACAGACAGTGTCGTGTCAAAATAATTTGTAAAGGTCAAAGATAGCAAAAACCTAATGGTCAAATTAGACTTATTGAATTGGCTGGCATGTGTGCCTCTTTAAAACAGAATATATTTAAAACAAGGAGAGTTAGATTCGAACAGATTTAGTCACCTCAAAAGAATTTTTGTTGAAAAATGAACAGATTATGTTGACATTTGCATTGGAAAGACTTCAGTTAAATTATTTCTTTGTAAATATAACTTTTGAGGTTAGCGTTAGGATCTTTACCATTTCTCCATTTCAAACGAAGAACATCTAGCTTAATCTTTATTGTAAAATGAAAACAAAGTAATGTAAGCATTCATTGTGAAATAATTCCTTGTGCTTACAGTTTAAAATCACACCAAATAGTATATCTTCAAGGCAATATACATGGAACAGTTACAAAGCAGTAAAACATCAAAGTATGAAATGTAATTGTAAAATTTGATACTGAAATGCGAGAGCTTCACCAAGGCCACCTGAACTCTGAGATGTGTCATGTTCCATATTCCAACCTATACTTTTTAATATGCTCAATGCTACTGAGGGCAGCTTTATTCCACATTTAGCAATTAATGCTGGTGTCATGTTGGGCCAATACAGATAACAGGCTTTGATGGTCAAATCAAATCACTTAAATTAAAGTTCTGTTATGAAATTTGAACTGCATTGATGTTGGATTCTATTTCAATGCATTATGGGGGAATATTATGGGAATGTGATATATTTAATACACAACAGATTTATTGTATATTCTGTTGGAAAATGATGAAGGCAGCTTATTTCACTTCAGTAAAACATTTATAGCATCATATTTGAACCTGAGTGAAATAAAACCAAAATGTTTTAAAAAGTACATTTTAACCTCATCTTTTCAATAGACTCTGTTACTAAAAGCAACAAGAATAAATGAACCTCAACAACACTAGTAGCCCTAACTACTTTTAGAAAAATGAACAATTTCCGATTGTACCATAAGAGACCACATGTGACTGACATTAATATTGTTTGTCAACATAGGCTGAGTGCCTCAATAGGATATACAATCATTGATTCTATATAGAATCAATATTTAAATCAGTTTTGTTGTTTATGAATTACCTAGAGACATCGCCAGTAAAGATATTTCTCATATCTCATTGTGATATTGCTAGTTTCTCAGTTTAGCAGTTAAAACATAACAAATAATTTCCCCCTTGTGAGGTGACAGACAAAATATGACATTTTAGAAGCAGTAAAAGTCTTCAAACATTTGCATGACACTGTTTTGGTTCTCAAAGTAATCAATAGAACTTTTGCCAGAATAAAATTAAAATTAAAACTAGATTTCTTATTGCACAATTTTTCTGTCATATTTTAAGGAGCAAAAGCAATTCTTAATATGACTGATCTTTAGTTTGTGTCACAATTTCTTGCCACTAAAATAATTTCCTGCAGGTTGGCAGGTGATACCACATGCAAACCCAATGAACTTCAGAAGATTTTACTCAGGCACAAAAGAAAAGCACATTTGTTAAAGCAATCATGGCACTTCATAGAAATTTGGTTCTATTATAAACTTAAATCAATGGCAACTAATTTTTCAGGCATGAAATTTGGGGATTGAAGGAAATATTAATTTCTATCTCCAAAGAATTTCCAAAAATATTACCATTATTTTGAAGTAATGTGACTGGTGTGCAGTGTGACAGTAGACATTTTATTTACACTAAGTTCCAACAAACAGCAATCAGGCAATGATCTGTTAGTTCAGGCGAGTGTTTACTAGAGCAGCAGAAAAATCCTGTTCTACTAATTGTCCTATCAGATGTTTAATATTCGTATGATCTGGCAAATCAGATCTCAACTCAATATCTCATCCAAATGACAGAAACAGTGCTGCACTTCCAATGCACAGTTTGGATTACAGGCTCAAACGCTTGAGATTAAATCTCTAACCATCTTCATGGCAAGAGTGCTATTGACTGAGCCAAATTGACACAACCTAATGGAATCTGTCAGATTTCATGATATTGCTGCTCTTGAGAGTATAATTGCTTTGGTAGTAGTACTTCAAACATAATTATTGCAAATGTGCATTTTCCACATTAATTTAAACTCTGTTGGAGAATAGTATCCCTTTGGGATATCTTGAGAATTTTCAATACTTGCCAGCTGAAAAAGACTTTCTATTGCAGGTTAAAAACCTCAATTAGAAGAGGGACAGGATCTTGTAGTAATGTGGTATTGTCCCTGTCTCTGAGCCAGGAAACCCAGGTTCATAATCCCATCTGCTCCAGATGTATGAGATAATATCTCTGAGCAAATTGATTAGAAAATAACGGTGGAAAGATCTGTTACGACACAGGAGCATTTTAAACTCAGTACAATGGATTTATCTATAGTAGCTAAAGCACAAGGTAAACTATTAGTTAAGAGCTGCACCAAGGGTGGCACGGTGGCACAGTAGTTAGCACTGCTGCCTCACAGCACCAGGGACTCAGGTTCGATTTCAGCCTTGGGCGACTGTCTGTGTGGAGTTTGCACATTCTCCCTGTGTCTGCGTGGGTTTCCTCTGGGTGCTCTGGTTTCCTCCCACAGTCCAAAGATGTGCAGGTTAGTTGGATTGGCCATGCTAAATTGCCCATAGTGTTCAGGGAGGTATAGATTAGGTGGGTTATAGGGGGATGGGTTTGGGTGGGATGCTCTGAGGTTTGGTGTGGACTTGTTGGGCTGAAGGGCCTGCTCCCACACTGTAGGGAATCTATGATTCAATCCATTTTGTTAGTTATTACCGTGACACCAGCGCCCAGCAGGAGGAATATCAACCAAGCTCTTGTTTATTTCATCCTTTATTTCCTTCCAGAATCTAAAGTGTTTCAACAATCATGTGTCAACATACAAGGATCATACATATTCACATAATACATGCTGGAAGGTGTCACACTCTTTATCCTTCAAAAGCAAGCACTCCCTAACTGCTTTGGGAAATGGTATTTTCAGCCCATCAAACCTGTTCTGTTATTTAGTACCTAAAATTAACAGCATTTTAAGAATGTTAAAAGTTCGTCCCAAAATATTTGTTTTGGCTCCGCACTGAACAGCTTCAGGAGTATGTACTGGTGGAATAATCAGCTAAGCTTTACTCAATATTAATTTTTACCTCTAAAAGCAACATATGGATATTTTACAGGGTGTACTTGTTTGGTCATGTTAGAACATGTTAAACAAGTCACAGTACAGCATTCTTTTTGGAAATAGTCAGATGTAAAATACTTATCTGCCTCAAAGCACCTGGTATATGCCTGTTGAAAGAGTGGACAAAAGATTCTGACAGTTTCTTAAAGGTATGTGTGATAAATCATTTGTTCATCATAGATGCCCTCTGCAGTTGTAGCTTAAAAAGTAGACAAATCCCAGGCTTAGTCATTTTACTAAGGTTTCTGTACCACTAGTAGGTGTTAATAAAGTACATGTTATAAACATTCTCAACATTGTTCCTCAAAACTACCCAACTTTTCATCATCTGAAAACTCCTTTCCTTCCTCAACATCATTGATTTCTGCCTCTAACGCAATCCACCCCTCATTCCACCACATTTGGCGACATTCATTTTGTCACCTTAGTGCTGGTCTTTGGTATTTCCTCCCGATATTCCCCTGGCTCCATTTCCCTCAGTAACTTGCAGATTTCCTCAAACTGGCTGCTTTCACAGTATTGTTGAATCATTTGCCTAATCTTTCCTTCAGCTTGGGACATTCCTCCACATTCTTATACAACATTAAAGCAAGTTATTGTTGATACATTGCAACTTCATAAGAAAATGAGAATGGTATTATCTAATGGTTGGTCAATATTTTAAGAAACTTCATAAACACTGGAGAAATATCACAGGTTTGGAGATGAGCAAATCTTACACAGTATTTAAAGAATGGTGCGATAACCTAAACGATATGGAACTGTGACCTAATGAAATAAATATCTGGAAAAGTTAAAATGTGGAAGAAACTTTAAGATGTTTCTGATGCAGAATTTAAGAGTGGACAATTTAATCCCTTGAGAACGTTCTGCCCTTTAATGAGATTCCAGCTGAACTACAACTAACTCCATTACCTATCTTTTTCTCATATCCCTTAATACTTTTACCTGAAAGTAACCAATCAGTTTAACATTTAAAATCCTACTGTCAATTGTGGAAGGGAAATCCAAACTGAATTTGGACTAAAAGATACGCTGCAATGATTATTTATATATGAGTGACAATTATCTATTGTCCCTAGAGTTCTTAGGCCAATTCGCTGAGAAGGTGCTGTGAAAAAAAAAGATTTCTATTGCATTCGATACAACTATGCATTAAAAATTTGATTCAAACATGTCAGTAGTCAATTGTACTTCTGGATTAAAGTCACATTTTTGTAGCAGTTGTAACGACTACACAGATTGGAGCCAGGTGGATCTTATTGACAATGAGATCCTTGATTATAGTTGTTAATCTGGGCCAATCAGGGAGCCCTGGATGACAGGTATAAATTGGGGATTCAGAATCTCCTCACTTCAGGGACTGAGTTGGCTGGTCATGTGTGCACATGTAAATAAACGGTGAATTGGCAACTAGATACTGGCCTTGGTGCAGTTATTTCATGCATATTAATACTCTTTTCAGAAATTACATCAAAAGTTCCTTGAGATTAGGACTGTCAAAATCTCATTATACGTAGACTACCAGGATGTGGAATAGATCAATTCAATTACTTTGATTGCTGAACGATTAAAGTACGATATTTAGTAGAATACGTGATAGTAACATCACAGCTCACCAAATATGAACACTTGCATTGGAAGTAAATCTGCCAATTAAATAGCTTCCCATTGCAGGTGTGGTTATTCAGCTGCAGTTTTATCTGGAGATCTGAACATGCAATTGAATATATGTATCATTGAATCAGGACATCGCTTGAAGGCCCATGTAAAAGTTTCATTAAAGTTCCAACAAACATTCACCTCAATGAGAAATTTTTTCTAAGCAGGTTATTGGCAACCTATTTTGGTTTCATTACATATTTTGTTTCTTTCATAAGATGTTCTATGAATTTTATTATGTCCTTCTCATTTTTGTTTCCTTGAGGAAACAGGTAGGCTTGCGCCAAAAAATGGTGTCGGACAACCTTGGAGTGCAGAAGATAGGGCCAATTGGCAGGAGTGGATAGAAGAAATAGTCCATTTTGATCGAGGAACAGATGGCGGATTGATTTTGGATGGGGGAAAGGTGTTGCCTATCAGAGATGAAAGGGAGGTTCCAATAGGAAGAGCTCAGAAATGGGTAAACTTGTTGATATAAGAAGTAAGAGTTGAATCATTTGAGATATCTAACCTACAGGTATGAAAGTGAAGTTTGAAGCTTGAGGACTGAGGTAAGCTTAAGAATGTTGGGAATTTTAGCAAAATATTATGATGTACCTGACTTTTCACCTTTAAATTATTGACAATGTGCTAAATAATTTGTTTTGTAAATGTAAAGGGAATTGCTAATTTTTGCAAAGCTATTGCACGCAAACTGAATGCGTTTGCATCAAGTTCTTGGCTTTGCTATTTTGTTGATAATTTAACACATTGTAAAGCCTGTAGCTTTATTATTTGCCTGTAGTTTTTTTTTTGGTGGACTGAAATGGGAATAGGGCTTTGTTTAAAAATCAAAGGCTGCGGAAGGAGATGTTGTAATTTTATAGAGCAAAATTTTTGAAATCATTCTAAGTGGTGTTTACCCTGCTGCTCTGTTCAAGCAATGGGAAAAGTTGGCTAAAGATGGGCTGGCACCAGGGACTGTGTACAACGGAAGATATGGATGGCACAAGTAGCTGATTGGTTTATGAAGTTGTGACCAGCTGTGGATAACAAGGGCTTTCTATCTTCCAATAATGATGTGGTTGGTTCTTGGTTAGCTGAACAACTTGTGGATATCAACGATGTTGGCAGAAGCCTTTGGATATCTGGAAGGGGAGGTGATATTTCTCTCTGTAGTAGGTAATACCTGAAGCCCAAACAAAGCCAGTTATCTTCCCCCAGCAGTTCCTGCAAATTATTGCTTGTAATCATTAAGTCAGGGATTTTATAATGTGTGAGCTAGTCAATCTGTGCCTCCTGAAAGGAAGAGAAGTTGAAGAACAGCAAATCCTGGCAAGCAAAAAGATTATCTCAGCAAACCTTATAGACAGGGGCTGTTGAACTGTCTTTCCATTGTTTTGCTCCATCAATAACACCATTTCTTTTTGTCTGTCTGAGTCTGTAGGTGTGCCTAAAGAGTTATAAGGGGTTTAGGGTTTAAATGTTGGAGTTACATGTTGACAATTCCTAATTGTTTACCATTAGTTCGAGTCTGTTTCACTAAATGTTATTAAGTACAGTTACCTTGTCTATGTTTTCTGTCCACCTGAGTCTACGCAGCAAGGTAAACTGCCAACTTTTGTATACATTGATATAATCCTTAACTTTTGTGATGACTCTGGGAATAGTTGCACTTTACTTCCAATGTGTTACCCCATGGCAACATTTAAAATGAATGAATTGGAACTTTTCTAAAATTGCCAAAATAGGAATTTAATATGAACTTGTAAATGCAAAAATGTCAGCCACAGCAATTTTATCCTTTAGTGAAAATCTACTTTCAATGTACTTATGTAACTGGTTTTGCTTTAATGATAACCATGAGAACTTAAAGGAGAAGAAAGATTATGGCAAACTTGGAGCACCTCAGCAGTGACCCTATTTGTGAGAAAGAAGCCTCTGTTATCTCACACTGGGAAGCAGTCCTGAATCAGATATCCTTTGGCAAGTGATGCTAACTTGCTGAAAGAAGAATAGTAGTTGGACAATTCATTTTAAAGTGAAAAATAAACGTCTTGTTAAACTGGTTCATTTCTGAATGCTTTAGTGGTTAACATTTTCTGTTGGGCAATAAGCCATCACTTATTGGTGATACTTCACGTTTGTAACTGATTATGAGAATTGTTTTGCATCATATGGAAATACTGACCTTCTAGATTCAAGAGATTGAAAATACAGATTCAGCACATAAAGTGAAGGTAGAACAGCTGACTGGATCTACTGGGATCAACAACTTTAATAGAGCAGCAGGCTGGAGCATATTACAGTGGACAGACTGAGTACCTGGTGTTCCTGCCAGGGTTATTAAGATTTGAGGTTTGGAGTACAACTGGATGTCATTCTTGCTCAATGTAAAATGGCTTAAAATTAAGCTGATGTTATTGGTGCTTACAATTTTGGAGGAAACTTATGAGGTGCTCCGAGGCAAGCGCCAAAGGCTCACATAGAAACAAACTGCTTTGCATAAGCATTTACACCCTCATGTTGTGCAGAGTGCACCTGCAGCCTTTTGAAAGAACTGAAGAAGCAGATGTAGGAAGTTAATGAATATGGAAATCTGATGAACCAAATGTTGTCTATATAACTTAACATCTCACTAGTCATAATATGCAGGCAGGATCCACTTTGTTAAAAGTGTGCAAGGTAGAGATTTATGCATCTGCCTATGTGGCAGAAATTTGTAAATGCTGGAGGAAGCAGTAATACCTTACTGCTGAGGTGGAATTCATTAAAAACTTGGAGCATGGATTACATTTATACAAAGTTTTATCAATTCCACTATTAAGTTCAAAATGTGTTGGCGTGTCTAACAAGGAATTAACAAAAATAGCTAATCCTCTACTGAGCAATTACAGAGTCCCCTCGAAGGTAGTGTCCCTGCCTCTGGGCCAGAAGGTCCAGTTTCAAATCCAACCTTTCCCAGAGATGCGTTGTACAGTGCTGGTTTGCCTCCTTCTGAGCCAGAAAGTTTGGGTTTAAGACCCATCTGCTGCAGAGGTGTGTCGTAACAGATTGATCTGAAGATAATTGTCAGTCCCCAGTGAATGGATCACAGAGAAGTTCAGAGTCTATTTTAGATGCTAAATAGGATGTCAAAACAGATTAATAATAATTATCTGGATAAGGTGCATGCAATAACTTGGACTGGTGAACTGGTTGCCTGCAATGGAACCTGCCTGATTTTGACATCTATTTACAGGAATAGAGAGAAAAATGGAAAGACTATTAAGAATATACAATTCTCCCAGCAGTTTTTCTCTGTACACTTTGCTCAAGTAACTGTCTAATCCCATGTGCAAAGCAGAAAAATCTGATGCATAATTTGTTCATCTATTGACTGTAAGAGCTTGCTATGCTAAAATTGGCTGCCATATTTGCTTCTGTAATAATATTCCATTTCTATAGTAATCAATTGTAATGAGGTTTGGAGATATTGAGGACATAACTGAACTCATTGTAAATACAATTCAAGTCAGTTCAGCAAAGTTCACCAGTCGAAGAGGAACTGTCATTTGTGTATGAAATAAGTGAAGCATTTGGTCAATTAAATTCAGTAATCATTATAGTGATGTATCGTGGGTAAAATAAAATCCAGAATTCTTGCCAGTTGACTGTGAGGAGAGGCCACCATATCTGACAATCAAGAAGTTGACTTTAAGACTGTACCCTTGTTTTCTGACATACTGCTGATTTATATGATGAACTTCAAGTGGTACGGGATCTCCAAAAATCTCATCCACATGATCCCATTACATTTGATATTAACTTGCCAATGGACTGTTCGAGAAATGCTTGCCTATAAGTAGGAGAAATGATTGATCTTGAGGTATGAGAGTCGTCAAATTATGTGAGAACACCTCATCCAGGTCCTGAGATAAAAATGAGGGAAAAAAACAGACGCAATTACCTTAAAGAAAGCATTATCCCATAAGAAAAACAAACAAAGAGTCAAACTTGGAAAATAAAATGCTACATTAAGAATCACATGGTTCAAATATTATTTCTTAACTTTATGTAGTCACTGAATTAGGCACTGCAAATATTCCAAGTAATAGCCACCATGGAAACAAATAGTTTAATAACTTTGTCTGTCATGGGATAAAGAGTATAGGTTACAAAGTATAATGACATTCTGCCACAACAAATAAAATTAATTCTTTTACTGTTAAGTTCTTTAAACTGAGAAGGAACAATACTACTTTGGTTTGAAAGTTTGAGTCTTGTTGTACTCCGCAATGAAGCTCATGAATTTATTTACACAATAAATATTACGCAATTATTCTGAAGAAAGTTCTTGACAAAATAGTTTAGACAGCTTTGATGATTAATTTTTAAGTTGTTTATAAACACAACACTGAAGGAAACTCATTAGTACAGTAGCACAGTCAGTTCCTGTAAAGTGAGCAACCGGCTTATAAGTGACTAAAATGTTCTAGTAATGAATTTGGAGTTAAATATGACATTTGTGTTACATTTGGATATTTGAATTGAAATGCAGCTTTTTGAAATGTGAAGCTGTTATCACCATCAGCTCCCCTGCTTTGAAAGATCATAATGTGTCAGAAGTACTGCACTTTATGCTGAAGGCAATGGCATCCTTTGAGCTGGTAACACAAATGAAGGTTTAACTTGGCAAGCAAATGTACCTGAAGGAAACTCATCATCCCTGTGAAGTTTTTCAAAAGATATACAAGTTCCATTTACAAGTATGCAATAAGCTAATGTCATTTGTGAAGCAAAATTATTGTAATTGCAATGACCAGATGAGGAGGGTTAAATGAACTTCCCTCTCTTTGATCTTCTCATTGTTGGCAACAAGGATTTTTAATGCTTTTTATAGTGTGCAGCTATATCACACTTCATTTAAAATGTAGTGCTAGTCAAAATGAAGGAAGTGACCACTGTGGCTATCTTAAGTCAGCAATTTCCCTTTTACGAAACCACTTTGGTCCATGCAAGGTCCCAGGTAGTAAAACTCAACAATAGAAGTTGAAAATTAATAGTTCATTTTTACTCCAATTATTACTTACTGTCATGAAGGCATAATGGCTTTACTTACTAATACAATGTATCACAGTAATGGCATGGAACTGCTTTCTTTCTTTCTCTGATAAACATCATGATCATTCTCATTTTAATAAAAATTAAAATTATTGTACTAACAAAATGGAATGTAATTTCAGAAGTTAATTTTCAATTTCCATTTTGATCAATGAGGAGTACCTGGACTTCTTTTGTCATCACATTGGAAACTTATTGAGTGCTATACTTTATTTGTTCATGGGATTTGGCATTACTGACAAAGCTAGTATCTAGTGCTCATCCTGAACAGCTCTTGAGAAGATGGTTCATGCTGGAACTGTTGCAGTCCTGTGGTGTAGGTACAGGATAATGCTGTTCAGGAAGGGTTTTGACGCAGTGTCTATGGGATAGTGGTGATATAGGTCTCAATTTTCTCAGAATATGGCAGAAATGTTCACTGTTACTGGGCCTTTTCAGGTATACTGCCACAAATGCTGTATTCAAGGTCCAGTTGTGCACCAGTTCAAAGCTGTAAGCTAGCAATTAAATGTTGCAGTTCCAGCATGGGAAGAATTACAGCAGAAATGGCCAATGGAGACAAACTGGCAATTTTCTTTGCTAATACGGACCTGAGATCCTGGTGGGTGGAATCGTGGACAGGAAACATGGTCTCTTTCCTCGGGATCATCATAGAATCATAGAATCCCTACAGTGTGGAAACAGGCCCTTCGACCCGACAAGTCCACACCAACCCTTGGAGCATCCCACCCAGACCCATCCCTTTATAAACCACCTAAGCTACATATCCCTGAACACTATGGGCAATTTAGCATGGCCAACCCACCTAACCTGCACATCTTTGGACTCTGGGAGGAAACCGGAGCACCCGGAGGAAACTTATGCAGACACGGAGAGAATGTGCAAACTCCACACAGACAGTCGCCCGAGGCTGGAATCAAATCCGGGTCCCTGGCACTGTGAGGCAGCAGTGCTAACCACTGAGCCACCGTGCCAACCCGGGATTGCCAGAGGACCTGGCCCTGGCAGCTTGGACCAAATTTGCCACTGGAATCAGTGCTGTTTCCACATCCAAAAGAATGTCCAGCAGTATAGGAAGATGGTTAATGATCTTCTGTGCTCTGGAAGAGTAAGTGCCACTAAACTCTCTTGGCTTCCTCACTTCCACTCTAACTCTGCCACTGTACACAACTTCCACCAAAATTGTACACCATTTGTCAACATTGGACATTTCATTTTTCCAACGAGATCTTGCCATTGGCCAGCTCGTACAGAGTTTGGGACAATTCAGGCCATGTTTTGAAACCAGGCTGATGTATGACTTGTAGATTGTGTGTCTGTTGCTTTAACACCGTCATAGAGTCATGTTAACCCAAATCAGGCCTCTGCACATTTTCTATCTTTGCCCTGGACCTGTATCTTTTTTCTAGTTTCTCTTTTATCTCTTTTCAGGTCTCTCTCCACACTCATCTTGCCAGTAAGGTTCAGCACTTCTTCCATTGGCTTCCTTCCAAATAGATGACTGACTTTTCTTTGCTTACTGGTCGCCATGTTGGCTAATGTTGTAAGCGGATCTCTTCAGAGATATCTCCTTCACTTTTCAAGCCATCATTTCCAGTGTCTACTTTAAATATATCTATTGTTAACATAATGATAACTCTTAAGTTGCTATCTCACCTTCAGTTCACTTATTTGACAAAAGTCCTTGAGTGTGTTCTCACTTCTCAAGCCTGTATCTATCTTTTCCATAAATCTCTGTTTAGATCTAACCAACTTGGGATTTGGTTCTTAGAAATGTCACAAATTATGTCTTCCGTGGCTGGGACTGTGCTCAAACTCCTGTCTCAAATTCCCTACCGCTTTTGTATTGTGAGATTGCTTACTTGACATCCAGTAATGGATTTGTTGCAATTTCCTCCAGTTACTATTGAGAAGATCAAAGCCATTATCTTTGAATTTCACTGAAGTTTAGGCCACTTGCCAATGATTTAATCATTGTCCCTGCCCCTGTTTCAGGCACAATTCAACTGTTTGCAACATCAATGTCCTTAACAGTGTATCTCTTCAGCCAATATTTGTTCACCTTACCATGTATCATCTTCTTCAGCTCAGCATGCTTTTATTTTATTAGAGTCCTGTGAACCGTCTTGAAACTGCATTACAGTTAGTACATTAAATCAAGTTGTGATTGAAGGGAATATTTAGAAGTGTTTAGCATACAACAGTTTATTTCTGGATACGCATTGAATCCAGCATCCATGGCAACAAAATTAAACTTCATTAGAAGCAGAAGGTGCTAAAGAAACTCAATAAGTCTGACAGCATCTATGGAGAGAGAAATAGAGTTATCATTATGAAAATGATATTAAATAGCATTGACTTGAGGTGGAGAGCAAAAAGAAAGTTGCCAATTCAAGTTCGTTTCATAAATATTCAAACCAGACACTACCTTATGTGTGAACCCTTTAAGCTTGAGGCAGGAAAATATCAAAACCGTCCATGAGAAGGTTACAAAGTTACATAGGCTCAATATTTGATCCTCTAGCGAAGGTACAAAACCTTTGGGTATCTTGTGACTGGGATGCATCCAAGGGTCTCCATGTCATAACCCAATAAGGATTCATAATAATCAGACATGATCCAGTGAGGTTAAGAGAAAGGGGCTATTTTCCCAGGTATTATAAGGTGCTGGGTAATCAGGGTTTAGTCTGCAGTTTTAGATATATCAACATATCTGGAGCACATGAGGCAATGACAAAATGTGGAAAGACTTGAAATCTCTTCATATTGTTTGGGTATGACTTTCTCAAGATAGGTCAGCTTGGACAAACTGTAAAAATAGAATGAAGTATATTTGGGTTTCTCAAAATGGCACCTCCCTCTGACAGTACCTGTGTGAAGAATTAATGATCATAGGATTTCTATGAACTTTACTTCAAGTTTCATTTTATCAGGAAAGAGATCAAAGGGAAACAATACAGATTCCTCAGCTGAAGTCCTTCCTTCACCAAACATATTCTTAATGGTGAAAGTCTGAAGTGCAAATAAGTTGAAATCACACAGTTCTGTGAATCTGATTTAACCATTTCATGACTATTGTCATAATTTTGCAGCAAAAAATATGAGACTGGGTTTTCAACTTTAAAAAATCAGATATTTCATTTCAAAGTCACTTTGTTACTAAAGCTATTTCAAGTCAGCTTGAGTCTTCATTTAGGGACTTCTCAAATGAAGCTGTAAAACAATGTTAGGAATATACATTAAAGTTTGTTATTTTCTTATCATTTCAGTCCTAGACAGAAATAATTATTAAAAAAAGAACTTGGTACTGTCAAACAGGACACTTTCAAAAATCATATTAGGCATGCAGCCAAAATTAAGTAATTCCAGACCATGAGTTGTACAGGTTTCATGGATGTGAAGTTATGTGTCTCTTGCCTGAACAATTCTCCATAACACCAGCTGGAAGCCTGAAACTACTGTTCCAGTGATGGTTGATAAAATGTTCTTTACTAGACTGTGGTTCATGGTTAGGAGTGATGAAAAAAGAGCTACTTGGACTCATTTATTTTGAATTACGCAATTCAAAACTGCAGTTTATGTAATCATACACACATCATTGTGCCACTGCCTACTGACACTGTTCACCATGCCCCACTATATTAATCAACCTTTTCTCTCCACCTCCTGCTTCAAAAATGAACCTGGAGTTGGCAGAAAGAGAATAAACATCAGACCTACTATGAATGTAGATTACAGAGTTAGCCGGAGTAAAGCAGCTCCACAATGGTCAGTGCCTTTCCCTGCTTTATTCATGCCCCATCTGGCAGTTGGTCCACGTGGCTTGTTTCTCTTTACCTTCCTTGTGGGAGTTGACTGCTCTGAAGCTCAGGTGTCCAAAGAGGCTGACTCCTGTATTCCTCTGTTTTGAAATCCCATAGCTTGTCATCTGTCGTTCCAACATTCCTGACACAATTAATCATCGATCCCTAGGGCACTGTTGTGCCCAGAGCAAATCAACTGCATAGGGCCACACCCTTCCTAGCTCCTGTACCCGGCTTCAGCCTCCCTACTTCTGGCTCCTCTGAGCTAGTCTCCCCCTAATTAGAGCTCCAGTCCCAGACCAGCTCACAACCACCATTCAACTTCTCATTCTTCTTTCATAGGTTGTTTCTCTCCTGTATTTGTTGCTGATAGGCTCAGAGCAAGATAAGCATATACACGGACATGCTCAGCAAGATTTTAAAATTATTATTTTGCCAGACCGTACCAATTAGGAGCTAGATTGAGACCAACCAAAATTATTTTGTGTTACATTGAAACATAGCAACTAGGAGCTGATGGAGCAGGTCGTTTGGACCTTCCAGTCTACTCCACCATTCCATATAATCATGGCAAACCCTCTATGCCAATGCCATGTCCCTGCTTTCTCTCTATACCCTTGTTAGATACATAAAGGAAAAGTTACCTATTAATTTGGGCTCAATCTGAATTGTAATTTAAGTGGTAAGGGAAGATTGTGGTCAACGTTATTTCAACCTGTCCTCTGTAATTTTAATTCTTAATCGGTAGGTTTAAAAAATGGTGGAGGATCAAAAGAAAGTCAATTACCAGTAAGTAAATGAAAGTTTGGAATCTTACCGCACTAAAAGAAATTATATTAGCGATATTAGACAAATGTTTACTGTATTTTCAGTGCTACTGTACTTACACAATATTTCTTTCCTGTGACTTAAAAGTTCATGTTAAAACATCTAAACTGAAGGATTAAATGCCTGCATGCCAATGGTGAAATAAAAAAAAAGCTTGAGAATTTATTAAGAATGTGCTCATTAACATCAGGGATAGTTTTTCTAGGCTTACAGCAACATTGAGAAATGGTACAACATTTTGTAAAACTACATTTAATAAT
>NC_063353.1:23267799-23327262 GCF_021869965.1 Rhincodon typus | reverse complement strand
TTGTCTCTTAATAATAATCTCACTGCTATTATTGAAAGTTCTGAACCAAATCAACCTCTGTGTGTTATGTGACTGACAACTGAAACAGAATGTTGAATTTAGTTGAATTTAGTAAGTTGAATTGAACTCACCCCGTCCATTCAAGATGAGTAAAACACCAAGAAACAACAGCTGACCAGTTGAGCTGTATTTGACGCGTGGAACTGGATCAGTACAGATGTGATTTAAGTGTATAAAAGTGTGCTGCTGGTTCATAGCACATCAGAATCATGAGCAAAGCCAACATCACCCCTCAGGACAGGAATTGGTGGCCCATTTCATTGCTTGAGATGGACGACAAAATGTTAAAAGTTCTCATCAATGAGATTATGAATGTTTTAGATTTGGGAATCCACAATGATCAGACTTCCGCTATAACCAGCAGTAAGGTCTCTGATAGCCTTGCTCAAGGATTCAATGACAGGAAGAGATGAAGGCATGGAGGAAATTTGAAAACAAACATGAGAGTTATAAAAATCAAATGTTGCATAAATGTAATCTAATTCAGGTTAAAATAAGCACAAAATGAGTGAACAGGATTTTACGCAGATGAGGAAAAGGCCAACAGAAATTTGAATAAGCTCAAGTTGGTGAAGGGTAAAATATAGGATGCTGGACAGGAGTATCTTAGAATAGTTAACCCATGAGCTAATTAGTGCTTGGGCATCTGATGGGCTGAGGTAGGGGCAAACTTCCATTCAAAGAAAATGGAAAAGACTGATATAACAAACAATTAATGGTTAGCTTTTTGTAATCCAAGTATTTTCCAGAAATGTAGAACTGAACCAATGTATTTTTAATATTATTGCCTATTTATATTTTTGGTTATGTGCTCCCTTCTTCTGATGAATATATTGCTTAGTCATTAAACATTCTAAAAGCTTAGGTCGATATTGTCTCAAAATAGATTAACTCATTTGATCGATGCACTGGCATGTTGGACCCAATGACCTTATGTCATTCCTTAAAATAAGTGATCTTATGTTTGCAGAAAAAATGTTTATATCTTAGTGATTGAAAATGTATTGCACTTTGTGCAATGTGACCTTTTATTAAGTACTTCAGACACTTGGCAGTCAATGTTATTTATTGATCTCCGATCCTTTATCTGAAAAATACAAGACAGTTTATTTGGAAATGCATTAATAATTGCATACTGCAATTATTGTAATGTTCAGTAATTTCAGAGCGGGTGGATTAAATTGATTACTGGAGCATGTTATTTATACAAAATGCGTTAAAATGGGCTTGGCGAATGTTATAGGGAACATTTTCTTCTACTTTTAATTTGGCAATGCTTCCAAGACAACTTCGTATAAGGTTAACAAAAACAGAAGTTGCTGAAAAAGCTCAGCAGGTCTGGCAGCATTTGTGAAGAGAAATAGAATTAATGTTTCTGGTCTGGTTCTGAGGAAGGGTCACTGGACCCAAAATATTAATTCTGATTTCTCCTCGCAGATGCTGCCAGACCTGCTGAGCTTTTCCAGCTACTTCTGTTTTTGTTTCTGATTTACAGCGTTCACAGTTCTTTTGGTTTCTATAAAAGGTTAACTTCAGTTTCAACAAGTGGCTTAACCACACAAAGTCATTCAGTAGATTTAGGTCCTTATCTCCCTAAAAACTTCAGTCCATGTCAATTTTTATTACACCTCAGAAATCCTATTGATAGTCCATGCCTACCTATCCTTCAACAAGGAGATGAGATTTCTTGGTGTTATACTGTAGGGACAATTGATTAGAAGCTGTAGCAGATTTTTTAAGTGAGTGATAAAATCAATAGGCAACGTGTGCAGATAAGTGAGATTTCCAAAGTACAAATGGAGCCAAGATATGGATTCTTCAGTCATGGAAATGGTGAAACTAAGCATAAGGATTTATATGAACAGGGAAGACAATTTGATCAAACTATCAAATCCTTTTTTTCAAAAATCAATACCATCTTTTCTAAAGACTGTAATAAACTTCAATCTTGAATCATAAACTGTATTCGGTCCTATCTGTCTTGACTTTATGCTTCAACGACCTTCCTCAGTACAGTATTCATCAACCATGAAGACAGAATGAAAAAGTTCTGCATGGTTTCTCTCCTTACTCTTTACATTTCACTTTTTAATTGATGTCCCTTGACATTTGAGTCCTTTGACTCTCAAATTGCTCTTCAAATTGGCTACCATATTTCATACATTAGAACATTACAAGTATGTAATTGGTTAAAACTCCTGAAAGCTGTTATATGAATGCAAGATTTTCTTTTCTTTTACAAGCATAAACTCGTAATTGGAATCAACAGCTGCAATATCTCCAAGCCATAAATATTTTCGCTAGTGGCAATTTCTTTTCATTTTTACTCGATCCCTCTGCCAAAGTAGTCTACTATCCTTTTTTGCCCATTTATTTTCCTAAAGACAAGGAGTAAACCAACTAATTTATCCGCTATATAAACCCCAATGATTTTTTTGTCTGCGAGATTGTTTTATTTTGTCTATGTACATTTTTGGTCCCATCTAATTATTTTGCACGTGTCTACATTGAATGTTATCTGCCATTTATTGACACAATTACCTAAAAGTCCTTCTGACTGTGTTTATTATTCCTCATTATTTGCCCACTATTTTTGCATCATCAGCAAATTTGGAGATTATGTTAATAATGGTGGTGTCCAAGTCTGTATCAAAATTGAAAATGGCAATTGTCTGAAGGTCTGTTATGTTACTGTAGTATCCACCTTTGACCCTATAACAATCCAAATTAGATTTTCTGATTTTAAGCCAATTTTCTATCCCAAGTTGCAATTTGGCTCCTATATTTGAATCTCTCACCTAACCATTAATCATTTGTTGGAATCTTGTCAAAAGCTTGCTGAAAAAAAGTAAATAATTTCCACTGCACCGTTCCTGCCTATCATCTCATGATGACAGTGCTATAATAAATGGGTTCAAGAAGCAGGTTTACCATCACATTCTCATGGAAAAAATGGATGGGCAACAGATGTAACCATGCCAATGATGTCCACGTTCTCAGAATATATTTTTAATTCTGATAAAAAGCAGCAATTTTTACTGATGAACTCTTTCATGAAACCATGCTGATAATTCTTTAACATGTTATGGTTTTTTTCAAATGTTTATCCCTTAGATCTTTCAAAATTACTCCCAAAATTCATAGAATCATAGAATTCTATAGCATTGGAGACTGCTTTTTAGCCCATCATAATGCTAGCTGCTTTCTGCAAGGATTGAACATTCCATCTCGCTCACCTGCTTTTTTCCCACAGTCTGCAAATAGTTTTTGTTCATGTAACAGAATACAGCATGGAAACAAACCCTTTGGTCAAACTCGTCCATGATGACCAGGTACCCTAAATTAATCTAGTTCCATTTGCCGGCATTTGGCCCATATTCCTGTAAACCCTTCCTATTCACGTACCAATCCAGATGTGTTTGAAATGTTGTCAAGGTGCGTCTACCATCTTGTCTGGCAGCTCGTTGCATACATGCACCACTCTCTGCATGAAAGAGTTGCCCCTTAAGTTCCTTTTTAAATCTTTCCCCTCTCACTTAAAACCTATATCCTCTAGTTTTGGACTCCCGTATCACAGGGAAAAGAGCTTGGCTATTCACCCAATCCATGCCCCTCGTGATTATATAAACTTCTATAAGGTCACCCCTAGGCCTCTGACACCCCAGGGAAAATAATCCCAGCCTATTCAACCTCTCCCTACAGCTCAAGCCCTCCAACCCTGGCCACATTCTTGTAAATCATGTATGAACTCTTTCAGGTTTCACAACATCCTTCAAATGCTTATCCAAATGTTACTTTAATGTTATCACTGAGTTTGCTCATACTATTCTTTCAGAATAAAAACCAAAAGAACTGCGGATGCTGTAAATCAGGAACAAAAACAAAGTTGCTGGAAAAGCTCAGCAGGTCTGGCAGCATCTGTGGAGGAGAAAACAGAGTTAACGTTTCAGGTCCGGTGACCCTTCCTCAGCAACTTTGTTTTTGTTCCTATTCTTTCAGAAAATGTGTTCTTGACCTAATTACAGCCTCAATTCATACCTGGACAAAAGAGCTGAATTCCCAAGGGAGGTGAGTGCGACTACCCCAGAAATCAAGGAGCCCGAGGAAAACTTGAGTCAATGGGAATTGTGGGATGAGCTCCTCACTGACTGGATTCATACCTTTCATAAAGGACGATGGTTGTGATTATTGGAGGTCAATGATCTCAGTCCCAGAAAATCATCACAGGAGTTCCTCAGGGTAATGTGCTAGTTGTAGGATCACAGGGTCATAGAGGTCTGCAGCACAGAAAAAGGCCCTTTGACTCATCGAGTGTGTGCTGGTCAAAAACAACTACCTAACTATTCTGAATCCATTTTCCAGCACTTGGCCCATAGCATTGTATGTCTTGGCTGCTTCAGTGTACATTTAAATACTTCTTAAATATTGTGAGAGTTTCCGTCTCTCCTGCTCGTTCAAGCAGTGACTCCCAGATTCCCACCACCCTCTGTGAAATATTGTTTTCTCACATCCCCCACTAAACATCCTGTCCTAACCACAAATCTATGTCCTCTGATCTTTGATCCCTCCATCATATGGGAAAGCTTCTGGCAGTGTACTCCCCTCATAATTTTATACATTGCAATCATGCTACCCACACCCCCAAAAAAAAAACTGGGGTCTCCTCTGCTCCAAGTAATACAATCTCAGTCTATCTAATCTCTCTTTATAACTGAAACTCTCTAGCCCAGGCAACATCCTGATAAATCTCCTTTATATTTTCTCCAGGGCAATCACATCCATTCTGTAATGTGGATTCCAGAACTGCACCCATATGCCTTCTCAACCACTTTACCTACCTGTCCTGCTATTTTAAGGAACACGAGTATATGCATACTAAGGTCCCTCTGATCCTAGGTGCTTCCCAAGGTCATCTCATTTATCATATATTCCCTTGTCATGTTTGTCCTGCACAAACACATCAATTCACACTTATCTGGATTGAATTTCTTTTGCCACTGATCGGCCATCTGACTCACCCATCTATATCTACCTGTAATCTAAGACACAATATTCAACACATTCACAACTCCTTAGAAGCTTGCATTTGTGTGATGTAAGACCAGGACAATATCCAGGCTTGGGAAGGTAAGTTGCAAGTGCAAATGCCATGCAATGACCATCTTCAGCAAGTGAGAATGTAACCATCACTCCTTGACATTCTATGGCATTACCATCACTAAATCCCCCTATCAACATCGTTGGGGTTACCTTTGACTAGGAACTAAACTGGAACAGCTTTATCATTACTGTGACTACAAAAATACATCAGAGATTGGGAATTCTACAGCATGTATCTCACCTCTTGTCCACCTGATGCTTAACAGCCATCTACAAGGTACAAGTTAGGAGTATGGTGGAATTTAATCCACTTGTCTGGATGATTGCAGTTCCGAAATACATATCAGAAACTCACCACCATCTAGGACAGATCAGCCCATTTAATTAGCACCTTGTCCACCATCTTCAACATTCTCTCCCTACACAACTATGAATAATGGCAGCAGTGTGTATTTTCTACAAGATGCATTGCATCAATTCATGGATCTTTGTACAGCACGTTCCAAACTGATGACCTCTACCATCCAGAAGGACAAGGGCAGCACTTTTGCTGAACACTACTACCTGCAAATTCCCCTCCAAACCACTGACCAGCCTGACTTAGAAATAGGTTGCCATTTCTTCACTATCACTGGGTCAAAATCCCTTCCTAATAGAACTGTGGGCTACTTTAACCACCATAAATAGCAGCAATTCAAGAAAGCAGATCACCACCATTTTCTCAGGGAAATTAATGATGGACAATAAATGCTGATATCCCATGACTGAATAAAATTAACATTTTTTATTCATTCACAGGATGATGGCATCAATGGCTAGGCAAGCATTTGTTGCCAATCCCTAATTGCCCAGAGGGCAGTTAAGAGTCAACCACATTGCTGTGGGTCTGGAGTCACATGTAGGCCAGACCAGGTAGGGATATCAGATTCCCTCCCTAAAGGACATTAGTGAACAAGATGGGTTTTTCTTGAGAATTAACATTGGATTCATGGTCATTATTAGACTCCTGTTTCCAGATTTTTATTAGATTCAAATTCCACTCTCTGCCATGATGGGATTTGAACAGTAGTTCCCAGAACATTACTTGGCTCTCTGGATTAAGTCATTGCAGTCTTTTCAGTCATTGTATTTCCATATCTAACTTCTCCTCACACTTAATGAAAAAATTACTGATCTATTACTTCAAAATATGTCTCCTGACTTTTTTAAATAATGAAGTCATGTTGATCACTTTCTAGTCCTCCAGAATCTATTTCAAATATAGTGAAAAAAATGCACGTAAAATTGGTTGCTTTTGATGGAAAATATTTTATTTTCCACTGTTGCTAAAATCAATGTTCAGATCAGAGGGCTTCCAGGCTCATTAATACTGTAGTGAGAGGTGGCTAGGGAACATTCTAGTTTTAATGAAGCTTATTCATGTGTTAGATGAATCCCAAGCTAGCCAAATTCCAAATAACATTGTCTTGCTTTCTCTGATTGCTAAGTGAAAATGAGAATTGGATTTTGGCTCTGGAAATATCTCAGAAGAGTAACAGGTTACCAAAACGTGGAAGTGGAGGGAAGCAGGACCCTCACTGCACCCTTTATGAAGCACCAGAACTTTAGAATACAATAAGGAATTTGTAACCTATGAATGTCAATATTGACAATATAAAATGATTCTCATATTATATCACGTCCAATGAAAAAAAAACATTTTCAGTCATTCAAAGACACAAAAATGAAGACTGGAAAATGCAAAGTAAACATAAAGTAAGAGATACTAAATCATTAACAGTTCTAGGGTATTGGCTGACCTGATTTTTATAAACTCTGTGAAAGCCACCATTAAACTAAACGGAACATTGGACTGCAAAAGAAGATTCAAAAGTATAAGCCTGAGAAAGTAATATTCACATGCCTGTTTGAATTTATATAAATTATGTTCAATTTCCATGTCAAATGTGTCAAAATGATAGATCAGAAGTCCAGATTATGTGTAGACATATTGAATTTTGAACAAGGTTTTTTTTTTAAACAATATAACTTCTAAGACTCAAATTCAATAACTGCTGAAGAATTCTCTGTGTGAGCCCCTGGAATGTCACTCCCTGTAGGATACCCAGGAAGCTTTAAAGAGAAGGGCTTCAAAAAGTAGAGATGCAAAACAATTGAATTACCTCCTCTCAGCAGGAAAGCAGCTCATGTAGATTATTTTCCAGTCTTTGCAAATAGATTGAAAGAGATGTTTGTTTTACCCTCCCCAGAAACGTACAAATAGGGATTAAAAAAAAATGAAAATTCTGGTCTGTGTGTATCAGTGGACCGATGCGTTATTGTGCACTGGTTTGCTGAGAAGGTTGCAGCTTGAGAGTAGCCATTAGGCACCCCTGTGCTCCAGATAAAAGTAAAGATATTCTCATGCTCGGAGTGCTAGAAGCTGTCAGTATGGACAAGAAACAGGTCAAACCCACAAAAACCAGTAGATCAAAATTGACTGCTAAATTACCAATGTAAATATTACTGTTATCCATTGAAATGACCGCAATATTCCACTTTTTACTCTTCATGAACAACCCAGAGATAGATCTGTGTATATTTTAACATTTATATTTTTGGACTCACTTCTCATTTTTAAACTGTATCCTTGTGTATTATGTTGATACTTTTTGCATTTAGTATCTAATAAACTCATTATTTCTTTAACTCAAGAATACATGGTTAAATTTACTCCTTTAAAAACATAAATACATTTCTTCTGGATAAAAGATATCCATGAAAGAAGGGCTCTTTATAATTTACCTTGTTGTGACAAACCAAAGAGATGCAGCAAGCTTGTCTAACAGGCCACCCGTTGGCCAGACTATCAGTTGCTAAGGGGGTCCTATCTGGGCCATTAGTGATGTTTCAATACAGGTAAGTACATGTGGAAGATTCTGCAAGGAGTTGCACTGTTCATCTTATCAGCAGAATGAAGAAGGGGATCCAGTTCATCCTTCCATATTGGGAATATTACAATTATGGATAACCCTCTGGACTGTAATGAAGTGAGGACATCACTGTGGGACCTTCAGTCACTGAAACAGAAACTGATGGAAATTTTGCACCAACATTCCATCACGTTGACAAGTAGTTTCTGGCATGAAGTCAAGTTAAGAATTTCAAGACCTTTGAAACTGTTAATTATGCCATTTGTTTCAATAGATTAGCCACCTTATATTTTAGCAGTTACACACTTCAATTATTCAGATTTTACTTAATCAACACATCTTATTGGTATCTATATTTGAGGCCATTGCCTGTGGGCATAGATGCCCAAGTGACTTCTTCTTATCTGTGGTAATAATATGCCATCTGTGTGTACCCAGGTGACAGTCCAGCTTATCAAGGGAAATGTGTGCATGTAATGATATATCTTCTTGATTTAACATCATTTCCAGTTGGTTTAGGAATATTAAGAAAACAATGCTACTCATCCCTGCAATCCTCAGCAGAATAAAGCTCAGCCATTTTAGATCTGGCATAATTTCTTCAGCATGTTACAACATTGAGTTATGTGTCATATCTCTGTTTTCATTACAATCTTTTCCCCTTCAGTTCCAGTTCCGGTAGTACAGTATGACATATTCAAAATTAGTTTATGAAATGAAATTAAAAGTGGATATTTTCTTTATGGTTGGGTCATATGTAGATCATTTGCAGATACAAATGAAAAGCATCTCACAACGTATAATGGTTCACTAATTCCGTGCATTGGCAGAATCACACTGTAGTGCCAGTATGGAAACTCACCTTGGTTTCCAAAAGTCTTCTCCTAATGGACATCAACGATCCAACAGTGGTAGGATTACTGGTATGCATGGATTTCAGTCTAGTTACATTGCATGAGATTCAAACCACACTGACTGTGGCAAAATAGATTACATATATAATGTGATTCAAAAGTCAACAATCTGCAATAATATGACTTTGAAGTGAAATATAACACCAAGTACTAGAATGATTAGGATTGACCCACTGAGCAGATTACCCAACCAACTCAAGGGACAACCTATTCCTTTTTATTAACACATTGATGCTCTATACTATGACGTTGGAGGCATCCTAAGATTGATCTGTTACTCATTGGCCAAAGCCAGTTTGCGGCCCTCCAGATTTCTGAGCTTAGTTGTTATCACTGCAATGAAGCATGAATTCTAAAATAAATCATCAACAGTGAAAGAGATAGCAACAATGCTGATGTAAAAACAACACCAGTTTTCAAAGTAGTCCTTCTGAAGTTTGTACTCTGTACATGCATTTGTGAATAATCGCTGTTCCCTGTTACTATAACAAGTGCACTTTTCCTAAAGCTAATTAAAGAATATCTTTATATTATAATGAAGTCAAAGTGATTATCGGAATAAACAATTCTTTATAAGCAAGCAAGAAAAGTTAATAGATACACAGCAAGCTTGTCCAACAGGTGGTCCATGGGCCAGATTGTCAGTCACCAAGTGGGTCCTATCTTGCCCATGAGTGATGTTAAAAATACAGGTAAGTATATGTGGAAGATTCTTCAAGGAGTTGCACTGTTCATCTTATCAGCAGCAACGTGGAAGAGGAATTACCTCTGACTGGAAGACCAATGAGCTGTGCAAACCAGAATCAATGAATCTTTAGGGGTTGTGGAGAGTTGAATCTGCTGGTGGGAAGGGAGGTTTGATGTGGACATAAATGTCTATTATGTGACAGGAGTCTTTGGGAGTAGGGTGGGAGAGATGGAGGAGGCGGGGGAAGATTGTAAGGGACCGATGTCTGTTGGATGTTATTGAGACCATCACTATTTCCCCATGAGTTTTCTTATTTTTGGCTTGGAAATGTGAATTGCAGTTGAGAACTGAATTTTGAACAACAGTTTATTTTAAAATAAAAAGGAAAGAACAAAAGACTGATTTTTGTTTTTGGGAACTGGCCTGGAAAGATAATACAGATTAATTAATGCTTTAAGAACACAGTCGATGATTCAGCACTGGGATGTTGTCATGCTCAGGGATTAGCAGCTGTTTTGATGTTTGATCAATGAAGGGAGGACTAGTGTTGGCTGGCTAAACACAAAGTGGTTGGATTTAGAAGCTGCAAGACTAGGGAATTTCTTTTTTGGTTTTTACTCTCTCTAGTTATCCTACAATTATCAACTTGTTGAAAATTCTGAGGGAAGGATTCCAGTATGTAAGAAATAAGTAAAAAGTCTCCAGAGATCTGCTGTTTGCAATGACCAGTGAGTTTCTATATGATTCTTCATGCCTGTAATAAATCCATCATCAAAAGATTTCACAAAGTCCTATTGTTCATCATTGAAATGGTTATTGAACTGGAAAATTGCAATTTTTTTCTAATTTATTCCTTAATTGTGCCTGTTTGTCCATCTTTCAGTTTGTGAGTAAGAGTTGGATTGTAAATATTAATTAGATTACCTTATAGTTTATTTGTGTTCTGTTAAAGTTGCAACTTTGATAATAATTTTGATTTTTGTTTAAATTATAAACTTCACGTTCAAGATCAGTTATTTATAAAGTCTGGTTAGGAACAATTGAGCAATTTTGAGGGTCTCTGAATGTTTTTAGGATGTGTTGTGAATCAAGTGATGGTGAGGCTGAATTGGTTTGGATTGCTATCCCTGCATCGTAACAATGGGTCCAGTGATGAGACTGTGAGTGGACCCAGGAATGTGGCTATGAAACAGGTCCATGGGCAAGGCAGTAAACAGTTCCGAAAATAAGGTTGCAAGTGGGCCCAGGGAAGAGAAAACTGTCCCTTTGCACCTCTTGAAGAACTACAGTCAAAAGTGGTGGAACAGTCCTCCCAAGCCCATAGAGTGTATGTGAGGGAATGAGAGAGATAATGGCAATGCATGTGAGGGAGTGAGACAGTGTGTGTGAGGGAGTGAATGTGCACAAACGTGGAGACAGAGTGAACTACGCAACAGTTCTTTCCCTCCTCCTCATTCCGAAAAGCTTTCTGCAAAGCAGGCTAAGAGTTAAGGAGGAGATAACACAGTGTGGAGTTGGAGGAACACAGCAGGCCAGGCAGCATCATTGGAGTAGGAAAGTTGACGTTTTGGGTCAGGACCCTTCTTCAGAAACATCAACTTTCCTGCTCTTCTGATGCTGCTTGGCCTGCTGTGTTCCTCCAGCACCACACTGTGTTATCTCAGACTCCAGCATCGGCAGTTCTTACTATCTCTAAGAGTTAAGGAAACTCAGGCTAAAAGGCAACATGCTTCTGGTTCCACTTTCACAGTAATTCTGCTGAGGCCAGCTCAGTGTGTACCCCACCAGTGCTAAACAGTAGTTCAGTGTTTTTTAAACCCAACTCCCCAGTCCTTCTCTGGTGATCTTTAGCATGTCTGTCTTTAGCTTTACTTCTTAAACAAGGTGGCAATAAAATGCTTTTGTTTGTTAGCCCTGCTGCTTAGCGCTTTTTGATGACCATTTCTATTAGTTACTCTATTTAAATAATTTATTGCTTTGGATTTTAAACAAAAGAAGTAATGTTTACTGTAGTGCCAAATCTTATCTTTCTGGAGTTTGCTTACTGATACTCCAAATGAGAGACAAATTGAAATGTGCCTCAGCTCATATGAAAATGTTGGGGAAAAAAAACTGATGTAAAATGATACATATCTTTAAACTAAAAGGCAAGAAACAATATTTCACATATATTTTGAATGAAAAAACACAGGCTTAACATATGGACCACCTTATTTATTTTCACATGATACTGGCTTGCAGTGCATCACTAGTATTTTAGTTTTTATTTTCAATATAAATAAATAGTGCTGCAATATTTCATAATCTCAGTTTAGATGTCAGTATGAATACTATTTTACAGTGTAAGATATAGAAAAGTTACAGAGGATTCATGAAAATGCAAAATGGTTGGAACCAGTCATGAAAATTTAATGCAGATTTCCCATTCTTTTTACCTAAATGAAGGAACATCACATTCACATGCACAACACAGTTTGCCTAATTTGCAGGTTTGAAACCATCCAAAAGTTGCAGTTTAATAAGTAGTTTCAGTAACATTGTTGCAGGTATGTTCAGAGCAACTTCTTAGGTTGCATTCTTTGTAACTGAATGTGAATACAGTGCAGCCCTGCTAAGGCATCAAAAAGGGGACTAAAATGAATTCTAATTTAACACATGCTGCTCAGAAATCAAATTACACCTAGCAATGCAGTTTCTTTCTTTGTGGCAGAAGGTATAGGTTCACAGGGAAGCAAAATAAAATTCACAAATTAAATATCCCAGGTCTTTTTTATATACATGATGTCGAATGTCCTTTTTTGAGCCCAATTCAACATGCATCTGTCACAGCTAAATGTAAAACCCTACATTTTAACAGTTGGACCTGCAGATTAATAGTTGCATTCTGGAACCTATGACTGGTGAAGCATACCATATGGATTCTCATCTTTTTAAACCCAGAAGGTATATAACAGAAAGTAGATGTCGCTTTTGCATAATATGAAACACAAATTATCTGATTACTTAACGCCCTTCACAGCTTTCAAACTATACAATTTCTGTCACAACTTAGAGAAATTATAAGTTTCCATGACGTTTTAATGTTACTTAGAACCATGAGGATGATTGACAAAGTCATGTCATTAAGTCACATAGAGTTTTTTTTAAATAGAAGTAATAGAAACCTATTGCAAATTGAAGAAAGTTTGAAATATGCCAACTCAAAACTAGTACAGTAAGAATGGAGCAAGCCCCAAATCTTTATCTTTCAGTACTCTCCAATTCTACTGAGGGTATTAAAATAAGTATTTGAGCACCATCTCCCACTCCCATTTAGGTAACTAAATGACTAGTTTAGGTAAAGGCAAATGCATCTGAAAAAGTGTCCGACCTCAGTTCTTGGTGCACAGAACATTGTTGTCTCAAATTATCCCCATTTCATACTAATAGAACAGATGTAACAAAGTCAAATAACTCCCCACCTGTCTCCTCCCCAGTGTTTACTTCAAACACTTCTTTGATGTTATCGTAATAACATGACTATTTATTTATGGTGTAATAATGGAGACTGTTGCCATGTTAGAGTAAACTACTCTATGAAGATAGCCTTTAAAATAAATAACCTGAATTTTTGATTCATAAATAGTCAGCTTTGTGTCAATTTGACATTTATTTTTCAAAATGTTCTGTCGTTTGTTTGCACATATTCTTTCTAATTGCTGTACCGGTGCAAAATTGGCAGCAGCTTTACTTCTGTCTTTCTCTCTCCTCACCAAAGAAAGTCTCTGAGATAAAATAGGAACATGACAACCTTAAAGATCATGGTGAATCTTAAAGAACATTCTCAAACTTTGAAGTTACTTTAGCAACACTGTCAGTTCTTACTTAATCACGACTGAAGTGAATTAGCCAAGTATCTGATTACATGCAAGTGAAAATTGATGCAGATCTGTCTGTAGCATTATGAAATAGTTGTAGGAGGACAGTACTAACACTTTTTGACAGGCATGAACAAGCTTCACCATTTCTTAGCATTAAAAAATGCAGCTCTCTGGGAATAGTTACCATAAAAGAACGCAATCTTACACAGAAGCACTGAGTCAGAGGTCTGCCAGGAGGTCTGTGACTGGTGTTTGTCACATGCATTTTGGATCAGTGTCTGGAACCTGCCAAGTTCATTCCAGTTGTGCATAAAAGAGATTAGCTATTATCCATTGCTCATGAATTATTAAATCTGAGTTCCAGAAAAATGTACGAAATCCCATGAGGTGCTTTTTTTTTAAAGACATGATTTAACTGCACAATAATGTAATTTTATTTTATATTTACAAGCACCCTGTAGTACATGTTTCTGTAATCTAGTGTAAATGATCATTAATCAATTAACCCATTTAATACATATAAGATGCTCAATGTGTGGCAATGGCATTTTTTCCCTTAAGTAAGCAAAACAATTTTATCTACAAAGTTTGAAGTCACTGTGAAGGTACTGATCACAAATCATTGAGTAATCTATTTATGTCATTCATTTTAAAATGTTTTCGTCAGCACTATCCATTATGAAATGAAGTGAGAACTTTTTTTTTAACTACATGCTTGAATTTTGCTGATTCACGGGGCCAAGAGCTGTAATTAGTTCTTTAGTCAATCATACAAATAAGCTGGCAAGAAAAACTAGATTTTTTTCTTAAGCATCTATTTTACCACATTACGCACAATTAATGAACCCAACAGCAATGAAATACCTCAAAAAAATTAACCCCTCAAGCCCTCAAGGTAGATGAATTATAGATTCTCGTCATTACAAGACATCAATTCTGTAAATGAATTATGGAAGAGGCTCAAAGACCTATTCTTGTTCCTTTTTTACCTCCTGAATCACAGCATGTATGCTAAACATTCAAAATAGATCCTAAAATCATAGCAATGCACAGCAGGCCAATCATCATTTGGAAGAGAGGACTGAATTTTCCCCACTCCGTAAAGATGGGATTTAGGCTGTCTTGGAGAGTTGGTAAAATAGGAAGCTATGAGGGAAATTACCCAAGACTGGGTTAAGAATGGAACCTACTATCCAACTAATGAAAGGGGATATCAATTATGATGGTTCAGGCCCCAATTTGTACCAAATTTATGCTTTTACGAGTATTTTACTGTTAGTGAAGCAGCACCCTCAATGTCGCAGTCCAAAGGGGCGTCAGGGTCAGAGGGCAGAATATAATTAAGACAAAATGGGCCTTGGCCATTGGTTGGAGAGCCAGCAAGAACCATGTGTCATAGCTGATGAGGAAGGCTCAAAGCATTAACTAGCCAGAATTGGGTCTTCCCCAGAATTAAGGACTTCTTTGGGGAGGAAATTCCACTGACAAGAGACCAACAACTCTCCATTGTAGCCAGTGCCACGAGAAATGGTGGTAACCACAAGAAATGCACTCACCAAAGACCCAGGATCAATAAAGTTGAGTGAGGACAGGACGGGGGTCACAGAATGGGACTGATAGGAAGGGAGAGTGGGGTCAAGCCAAGAATGTAGGTAATTGTTTTAACATGATGGGTACCTCAATCAGGCACTGGTTGCTTGTAATGCTGAACACTCCCTGCACGGCTGCAAACAAACACAACAAGGGTTTGCTTTTCAATATTTAACGAGTGGGGTATTCCCTGCTTGTTGAATCAAGCAGTGGCTGCAAGATGAGCCCTTAAATGGCCCTCAATTAGCATCCAAACAGGAAAGCTAGCCACAAGCCTTCCCGATCCTGCACTTAATTAGGTCGAGGTGAGAAAGTAGCAAATTTTGTGGCTGAGAGGTCATTCAGTTCTACCTGGATACTCCATGTCCCAGAGGGTTATGCCCAGAAAAGGCCACACTCACAACCTAAATATTTTCTTTAGAAAGATTACCATGCTGGCTTTAGTCCTCATCATCCTTAAAGTGGATACATGCCTCCATGTGCATGTCCATGCTAAGATATCCTTGTCTTGTTTCAGCCATGCAAATTTCATCCAGTGGAGCTGTTGTGGCCCCAGAGTGACTGATTCTCGAAAAGAAGACAGCAGCATGAGAAACTTGCCCAGCATCCTAAATAGGTGAACAAATGGAGGGTCAGCCATTTAGGAGGGTGCTTCTCAGAAAATGCTGAGCCAGCCTATCTCTTGGAGTATGGATTTGGGAGCCCAGTCTAGTCCCAAAGTTAGAGTCCTGAAAATCCTGTTAGGGTCCAGCTCATAAAGCTAGGGTAATTTTACAGTTAAGCTGTAATCCTTCAATAGAAGTCAGCTATGTGTTAAACTGAATTGCTGATGCCAATGAACCAGCTGCACATTATCCATTTTTATTGCTAACCAAGGCCTCATCAATAATTTTATTAATCTTTTTCTGTTAACCTCTGTCAACATTTTATTTTCCGAATCCTTTTCAAATCTTTATTTTGCCTCTTAACCTGTCCATTACAACCTTCAGTTTTCATTCTTTGAGTTATGCCCAAATGTAAACATTGCCCAGTTCATTATTTGTAATAAGCCAATAGGGATTGGACATCCTGTTTGTGCTTCCTTCTGACATACAGATAATATGTGTTTTCCATTAAGCAATCCATCTAAGAGTTTGCAAAATACTCCCAAAGAGAACAATCAAAGGCAAATAGTTGCCTCTATGTACCTGAAGACCCTAGTGGTATTTGTGTCTGGATGGCCAGACATACTGAGGATCTCCTTAGGGAATGCAAGTGGATCTTGCAAGTGAACTTCCAAGCATTGGAGAGGGACCAGGCAGGATGGAAGTGAATGGCTCAGCCACTGTTGGAGTCTCTTGAGTGGAGACTTCTGAGGAGGCCTGTGTGTGATTCTTCCTCCAGCTGGGTGTCACTTGGCACTGCCCTGTCCGGGGGCACTTGGAGTGCTCGCCAGGATTTCCCTCCCCTGCCCCAGGCCCTGCCACCATGCTCTCAGATGAGGACTAATGGCTGGACCAATGCAGTTCAGATGTGAGTACCTCTGCAGCAGACCTTAAGGGTGTTGGACCTAGCTCACCATGGCCAACACCAATCTATCCGTGAAGGCAGAAGGATAGTCACAGGACTCGCTGCATTGCTGCAGCTTCTGGATAATAAGTGCCATTGCATCTTGCATATCTGTGTTATAGACCAGACCAGACACCACCCCCCTCCCCAAAGCATTGTAAGGAGATAACCTAGACTCTAACTTTTACATTTATTGAAAGGCAAGTGTAAGGTGTTGTGTTCCAGATGCAATTTTATTGCTTCACCATGAGGTTTTAATTAAAACACACTTTAATTAAAACATACAAAACAAAGAACTAGCATAACTTTAACTCTGATGAAGTTCTTAAAAGTATTATTTAAGCAATAATCAACAACAGTTCCAGTATAGACAACATCCTACACATGCACGCTTTGGGAAAAAAGGCAATTCAGCAAAACAATTATGGTTCTGATGAAGAGTCTAGGCCCGAAACGTCAGCCTTTCTGCTCCTATGATGTTGCTTGGCCTGCTGTGTTCATCCAGCCCTGCACCTTGTTGACTATGGTTCTGATGTGCTGTGTCTCTGTAGTCCAGAAGAAGGAAACAAACAATCTGCCCTTTTGATTTTAAGAGGGACCCTCGCCGACTCATTATTAAACAAAAAATACCCAGAGAGAACTCCAAAGCTCTTTACTAACTTGCCTGTCTGAAGGAGACCTGTCAGCACCATGGTGACAACACAGCTCTACAAGAGAAACAGGACAGGTACAGTCTTGTCACACTTCAATGGCTGCTATGATGCTGACTGTGTCTAAGGACTGATTACTATCACCACTCGGTCCTCTCTGTCTGGGTCTGAACATGTACCTTTTCTCTTGCAGTCCTCCAAATGCCAACGGCATGAATTGTTTCTCCCTTGGCCCGTTGCATAGCTGTGGCAATGAGGTGCTCACCAGGTTGCGCTCCCACACTTTCTAAGGTTGATGTTCCCAGTGAGGTGTCACTATCTAAGCTGATATGGGGGCAGCGGGAGGCAGGTTCATCAATGCTTCCTCTGAGGCCTTAAAATTTCACCCTCAGAGGTCAAGGAGCTGGTTTCTAGGAGAGTCAGACAATTGACCATGGTAGTGGTGGACATGCTGGTGGCACATGTAAGACAAAAGAGAGAAGGAGTCCCTGTCTGTGGTTAGGAGGGGTAGCAGTGACTGAGACATGGATGTCTCGGCAGCCCTGCAGGAGTCTTCTCCTGCAAGGGCCAGGATTCTGTCCTTGCAAGGGCTGAGGAGTCAACTATCAGGCATCCCTCCAGGCACCTGGGCATTTGTGGCTGCATTGTTGCCTGGCTTCTCGTTGAATGAGAAGGGAGGGATCGAGTTAAGAGATAGTTGGCGGTATGGCTGTTAATGCTGCTGCAGCTGGTCAGGTGCTTTGAGGGAGGGAGGAGGCCACACAGGGTTAGTGAGGTGAGAGTTTGTGGGGACGGGGAGTGAGAGCAAGTGAAGTGCAGGCAATAGAGAGAGTGGCAGATCATGAGCCTTGGTCGGAGGTGGGTGCAGCAGCAGAGTGAAGAGTGTAGCATTTTTTTTGTTGATTTGATTTGTTATTGTCACATGTACCAAGGCATGCAGTGCAGGCAGATCATACCACACAAAGTGCAATAGAACAAAGTGAAGAATACAATGTCACAGCTGCAGTGAGAGTGCACAAAGAGCAAGATCAATATTTTAATTTAAAATTTGAGAAGTCCATTCAGAAGTCTGATAACAGCAGAGAAGAAGCTGTTCTTGAATATGATCGTACATATGTTTAAACTTTTGTGTCTTCTATATGATGGAAGAGGTTGGAAGAGATTATAACTGGGGTTGGAGGGGTCTTTGATTATGTTGGTTGCCTTTCTGAGGCAGCGAGAAGTATAGATGGAGTCAATGGGTGGAAGGTTGGCTCGTGTGATGGATCAGGCTGTGTTCACAACTCTCTGATGTTTCTTACAGTCCTAGGGAGAGCAATTGTCATAAGAAGCCATGGTGAATCCAGATAGAAGGCTTTCTATGGTGCATCTATTAAAAATTGATGTGGACGTACCAGCGTTGGATTGGGTTGGACAAAGTCTGAAGTTACACAACACCAGGTTATAGAGAGATCAAAGGCAGAGAGATCAAAAGATCATACAACTGGTGTGAGTGGAGTGTCAGATGATAAGTCTCTGCAGGTGACCGAGAGTGTTAGAGGGTGAGTGAAGTGTCAACAGCTGAATAACCAGTGAAGGGATGACCTATAATCCAATTAAATGATGCAGGGAGATAATTACAAAAAATTAAAAATAAGGTAGTACTGGAGACAAACCAAATGACTGCAATCGCATGCCAAAATCAAAACTGTACCAACTAATTAAAGCAGAGAGATCATAACAATTGATCAAGGTGATACTGTCAAAACAGTAAGGAAGATTTTACAGATACAAAACAGTATGGTGGAGCCATCTGTAGCATAACATGAACTCAAGATCACAGTTGAGACTGTCTTCATGGGTACGAAACTTTGCTATCAGTCTCTGCTTGGCGATTCTGCATTGTTGTTTATTTCAAAGGCCACCTTGGAGGACGTTTACCTGAAGATCTGAGGCTAAATGTCCTTGACCGCTTAAGTGTTCCCGGACTGGGAGGAACATTCCTGTCTGGCAGTTTTTGCATGGTGTCCATACACCCATTGTCGTAACATCTGCATGGTCTCACCAATAGACCATGCCTCGGGGCATCCTTGCCTGCAACGTATGAGATAAACAACATTGGCCGAGTCACATGAGTATCTGCTGTGAACATGGTGGGTGGCATTCCCACGTGTGAAGGTAGTATCCATGTCGATTATCTGACATGTCTTTCAGAGTTTGCCATGACAGGGTTGTGTGGTATTGTAGTTGATGTTGTCCTGAAGGCTGAGTAGTTTGCTGTGAACAATGGTCTGATTAAGGTTTGGCAGTTGTTTGAAAGTCAAGAAGTGGGGCGTAGGGAAGATCCTGGCGAGATGCTCGTCGTCATTGATGATATGTTGAAGGCTGCGAAGAACATGGCGTAGTTTCTCCACTCCATAGAAGTACTGGATGATGAAGGGTACTCTATCGATCAGATCCTGCGTCCATCTCTGAGGAGGTCATTGCATTTTTTTGCTGTGACACATTGGAACTGGCGACTGATGAGTTGAGCATCGTATTTTGTTCTTATGAGGGCGTCCTTCAACACCTTCAGGTGTCCATCACATTCCTCCTCATCTGAACAGACCCTGTGTATGTGCAGGGCTTGTCTGTAGGGGATGGCTTCTTTAATATGTTTAGGGTGGAAGATAGAGAAGTGCAGCATTGTGAGGTTATCAGTGGACTTACCATGGAGTAAAGCACTGAGGTGTCTGTCCTTGATGGAGATATGTGTGTTCAAGAATAAACTGATTCTGAAGCATAATCCGTGGTAAGACTGATGGTGGGATGAAACTTGTTGATGTTATTACGTAGTTGTTTCAGTCATTCCTCGTCATGAATTCAAAGCATTGGTTGGTGGTCCTGTGCAGCAAAGAAGTCTTGCTTGAACTTGTGCATGAAAATGTTGGCGTATTGGGGTGCAGTTTTGGTCCCCATGGCCTTTCCATACGTCTGAGTGAAGAACTGCTTGTTGAAGGTGAACACGTTGTGTTTGAGGATGAAGTGGATGAATTGTAGGATAGTGCCCGGAAATTGGCAGTTGTTGGTATTGAGTATTGAGGTTGTTGCAGCGATACCATCGATGTGGGGGATGTTGGTGTAGAGTGCTGAAACGTCCATTGTGATGAGGAATGTTCCTGGTTTGACTGGTCCATGGGTGCTGAGTTTCTGTAAGAAATTGTAGTGTCATGATAGAAGCTGGGGGTTCCTTGTGCAATGGGATTCAAAATGCCCTCAATATAACCAGAGAGATTCTCGCAGGAAGGCAGTAGAAGTCTCCTACTCAATATGCGGGATGAGAGTGCATAGGATACTCTGAAGGTCTGGATCAAAAGTTTTGATCAGTCTGTTGGGTGTGTTCTTTGGTTGGATCGGCAGGTAGTTGTCTGTAATGTTCCTGGTTGTTCAGTTGTCTGTATACTTCTTTGCAGTAGTGCGTTCTATACTGTATGACAATGGCTTCTCCTTTGTCTGCTGGTTTGATGACAATGTTGTGATTGGTCTTGAGAGCATGGATGGCAATGCGTTGTACTTGGGTGACATTCTGCACTACCTTGTGAGCACGGCTGATAAATCTGGTGTTAAGACATCTCCTGATGGCTTGAGCATACGTGTCAAGCCGAGGGTTCTGTATCTGTATCTGTAAAATCTTCCTTACTGTCCTGTTTTGACAGAATCACCTTGATAAATTGTTATGATCTCTCTAACTTATTCAGTTTGTGCAGTTTTGAATTCGGCATGCATTTAGTTTGTCTCCAGCGCCACCATATTTTTAATTTTTTATAATTATCTCTCTGCCTCACTTAATTGGAATATAGATCATCCCTTTGCTGGTTATTCAGCTGTTGACACTTTACTCACTGTCTAACACTCTTGGTCACCTGCAGAGACTTATCGTCTGACACTCCACTCACACCATTCGTATGATATTTGATCTCTCTGCCTATAAACTCTGGGTCTGTGTGCGCTGCTCTCTCAATACACCTGATGAAGGGATTGTACTCGGAATGCTTGTGTGATTTCAAATAAACCTGTTGGACTATAACCTGGTATGGTGTGACCTCTGAGTCTAGAAAAATTGCTTGGAGTATTTACAGACATGCCAAATTTCATTAGTCTCCTGATAAAGTAGATGCATTGATGCTATCATCAAGATAGCACAACAATGTGGACAGACCAGGACAGATTGTTGGTGACCATCACTCCGAGGAACTTGATGGACTCGATCATCTCCACCTCAGCACTATGGATGTAGGCAAGATTGTGCCCTGCACCTTGCTTCCTGAAGTCAATGACCAGCTCTTTTGTTTTGTTGACATTGAGGAAGAGATTGTTACCTTTACACCATGTCACCATGTACTGACTCTTTCCTGTATTCTGTCTCGTCATTGTCTGAGATCCAGCCTACAACGGTGGTGTCATCAGGGAATTTGTAGATAATTTTAGGATGAAATTCGGCCAAACAATGTTTACCTTGGCGTAGCAGAGAAGGTCACTTAACTTATGGCACTGCTAGCCATTTCATGCACTGTGGAGATGGCAGTGACCCATACGGTGACCTTGTATCAGGATGCCAGGGTGTGGTGGTGTAACCTCTTCTGTGGAGTTGAAGCCACAATCAGGGCAGCCACAATCTTTTTGAATGGCGGAGCAGGTTCATGTGATCAAATGGTCTACTTCTGCTCCTAATTTGAATATATTCTTATGTATTACTTACAGCGCAACAAAAATGTGTTCTGGAGAAACAAAGCTAATAGGATGGAATTTTCAGAAAAGTGATTAAGAACGTTTCCTGTTATTAACGAGCGTATCAAGCAGAAACTTGCGAGGAAGGGGGAACCTGGTGAATTGGTGCAAGTTGGTGGAAAATTTGAACCACTCTTCCATCACCTTTGCAAAAAAAATTTTATCCTTAACCTTTCCATGAGTTCATGAAGTTATTCCATTTGCACAGTAATTTCCCACTGAACTCACCACTGAAAGTTAGGATTAATAATTGATAATGTAAGTATCGTTTTGACAATGTGATAATTGTTAATGATTGATGGTGCACCTCTCTGGTCCAGAAACTGAACCTTTGAATGCCTGGCATCTCAGTAATCCAGCTAGACACTGACTGAAGAGTTTATAAATGTGATTATTTTTACATTTTACATACTTTCTTTCTGTCTCTTAATCCGATCATTCTTTCCCCACTCTTTATTCCTCTTCTCCTACCTGATTTTAGTGAATTCACCCACTCCAATTCACTCTTGTATTCAGTCATTCCTGTTCTGTTTCTAATCTTTTAAGTCTAATTGACTAAGGAATGATATTATTGCTCCAATGTTCAACAAGATCCCAGATCCATCTTTGGCCTTGCTATACCATAATCAACTTCCAGCAAATCAAAGGGCAAAAACAAAATGTGTTTGGTGAATTTGGGAAAGTTTAATTAACTAGACACACCACAGCTTTTCCCACTCCACAAAACTCTGTTCCATTCAGCCACAACAAACAGAGCTTGTATTCAAATCACACCTTCAATTCAATGAAATGTTCCAAGGCACTTCACAGGGGCATTATAAAAGAAAGTATGAATCTGAGCCCATAAGTAGATATAGGATCAGATCTTGATTATAGAGATAGGTTTTAAGGTGTGTCTTAAAGAAGGAAATTGAGGTAGAGAGAGCTCTGTAGGGGGGAGATGAAAAGCTATGTAAAGACTTGAATACACTGAAACATACATAATTCATAACTTTTAAATTTGTTTTGAAATGATAATGTCTTGCTAATAACAATCCAGTGACTCCTGAATCTACATTATTACAGTCATACTGGTAATCAGTCATATCGTCTTACGTCTGCATTCAAATAAGCTTTTCATTTACCATGTCTAAGCATGCAAGGTGGCAGTAAATAAAAAGCAAATAGCATGCTGGATTATATTACCAAATCAATTGAACTCTGGTCCCTAGAGATCAACATAAAGCTGTGTAGAATTCTGATCAATCTGATTCCACAGTGCTGGAGATATATAAAATCTTTGATAGCATTGAGAAAGTAGTGTTATTAAACGGTACTTTCAAAATGCCAATACAGCAGGACAGAAGGACACAGGTTCAAGGTTGTTAAATGCGAGGTTAAAGACAAAAAGACTGCAGATGCTGGAATCCAAAGTAGACAAACAAGAGGTTGGAATAACACAGCGAGCCAGGCAGCATCTGGAGGAAAGGAGCAATCAACGTTTTGGGTGTAATCCTTCTTCAGGACTGGATGTATGGGTAGGGGAAGCTGCAGATAAAGGGGGGGAAGTGGTAGCGGAATAGTGGTGATAGAAGGGCACTGGTAGTAGGTACGACCTGGTTGGTCGATGGGAGGGTCAGTAGGTGGAATAGAAGGGAGGAGGTGGGGTTGGAAAGGGAGCTGGGGGGTGGGTGGGAAGGTTATATGGAATTAGAGAACTCAAAGTTGAGTCCTCTGGGCTGTAGGGTGCCCAGGCGGAAGATAAGCTGTTGTTGTCAAATTTGCGTTCTGTGTCGCTGCAACACTAGAGGAGGCCGAGGATGGACATGTCGGAGGGGGAGTGGGTGAAGAGTTGAAATGGACGGTGACCAGAAGTTTTGGCTGACCGTTATGAGCCAGGTGAAGATGCTGAGCGAAATGGTCACCTAGTCTACGTTTGATCTTACCAATGTAGAGAAGACCACATCGGGAGCACCAGATGCAATAGACTAGGTTGGAGGAGATTCAAGTGAAGCTCTGTCTCACCTGGAAGGACTGGTTAGGGCTCTGGATGGAGGTGAGGGAGGTGGTGTGTGGGCAGGTGTTGCCTTGTTTACAGTTACAGGGTAAGGTACTGGAGGGGTGGTTGGAGTGGTTGTTGGGGAGTATGGTGCGAACTAAAGAATGACGAAGGGAATGGTCCTTGCAGAAGGCAGAGAGGGGTGGGGAATGGAAGATGTTCCAGGTGGTGGGGTCTAATGGGGTTGGAACCAAATCTTAGGACATGACAGGAAATATTTGTTCATACATAGGATGGTCAAACAGCTTGTACAGGTTATTAGGACAAATGATTGATATCAAGACATTGAACTCCTTTTAGCAACAGTGAAGTGAACCTTACCACTCCCTACTGGCATTTGAAGGTGGGTAGAAATATCATAAAAACAGCAGGTGGCCAACTCGCCCACTTCCCACCCACACCTGTCCTGTCAGCCAGTATCCAGGGTGGTAGATAAGATACCAACCGTACCTGAGGCCAATTGATACCCTTGTGGACAATTAATTGCTACATAATGGCTTCATTCTATCTCTGCTACAATCTTCTGGGAGAAGGTGGGGAAGTTGAACACACCAGAATATTTCACAGACTGGTTTGCTGATGGGCAGGAATTGGTGAGACTTACTTTGGGCTGTCTCTTGTGCCCACTGGGGCTATACTCACAGGCTGGTTAAACCCCACCCTCCACTTTTCCCTCCTCACTAAAGTCCTCTAGCCCAAACATTCACCCACTGCCTCTCCCTCACTTGGGTCTCCCACTTGTGCTCCCCCATCCCCAATCTCCAGTTGTACGTCAGCCCGGTATCCATTGTCACATCTTCCTCAGGACTGCATGTAATCCCCTGTGCTACTCCCCTCTCACATTGCTGGGGACTACAGATCTGCCAGCTGATTGGTCTCTAGGCTGTGACTTCCTGCCCCAGAGATGAGCATGTCCCACCCTGATAAAGCCTGCATTAGGGCCAGATTTCACATCAATGAGGTGCTGACTGATGTTTAGCTTGGGGAACAAGTAATCCGCCTTCTCACCTCTCCGTAAAATCCAACTGTACCCTCTTTTTCAACTTCCTTTTTTAGAATTTTTCAATTAGAATTTTAGCAGGAAGCCATCACACTTGATAGGGCCTTAGTTAACTCGATCAGAAATGAAGGACAGCCAATTCCAAGGTTCTCATGAATGAAAGGGAGTCGAGGTTTATCACACCACCAACCCAAAAAATGAGATGTGACAACAAACATACAGGCTTACAAAGATTGAAAGAGGTATTTGCTACAGGAAAGTAAAATCTGCTGCAACCCACTGCCTTTTTGAATCTTTCAGTTGCAAGAATGAAAAGACTTGAGTTCACTGTTTAGGTGCTGTCTGGCTTCCTTCATAATGTCGAAGCTACACATGTCCTGGACCTCTTAGTGATTTGTGGTTGTTATTCCTAGATGCTTTTCATTGGCTAATTTCTGATATCAAAAGAGAGAGACAAACAAGCAGAGGGGTTAGCTTTCAGGTCTTCTCCACAAATCCATTTTTCCTTGTCCTTTACTGCTCAGAAACATCTCTTGATAAAGGTCCATATATTGGTGTTTGCTCATTTCTTCCCAGGCTAAGTACTCTGCAGACATCTCTTCAACTCAACATATTAATTGCATGAAATTGTGAACTGACTAAGAGATGCAGAACTATGTTTCAGTGCCCTTTTATAACTTGTTAGTTTTAGCTAGACTGATCCTTATTCATTTCTTAGGTTCAGGAGCTTGGCTTAACCTAGTCAGCTAATTACAGCAGCCCTTTCAGGTCTGTATTTGTCTGTCACAGAGGGGAAAGCCAATAAAGAGAACAAGACCAGTATATATCATTTGCTCATTTTACTGGGGATTTTTTTTGCAGAAATTTTAGAACCAACTGTTAATCATCAAATTCTCAGGTATTAAAGTCAAATGAAGAAAGTTAAATGCTGGTGTTCTATTTTCACCAGGATTGAAACACACCCCATTGATGTGCTGTGTTGGAAAGGTGGCATGATTGGTACCAAGTAGATTGAAAGGTTTTCTTCATTGTAGTTCTTATAACCAACTGACCCACTCATATTTGCTTCCAGAGAATAGATAGCATCTGGAACAGGATGCGTGTTCACGTTGTGAATGTTAACTCAGTAAATTTCTACAAGTAAGAACAGAACTGGTTTTTGTCTGGAGCAAAAATCACCCAATGCAAAAATTGGGATTAATTGAATTATCAGCTCCGGAGTGATTTACTGATCCAGTTTCAATCCCAAAGTGATGGTTAGCTGTTTGTCTGCTGGGGCTGGAGTGTGAATACTTGCAGTTGTGGATGAGTATGTTAGAAAAGAATTTCTAAAACTGTCCTCGGTTTTCATCTTTTTTTTTCATATTTTCTATTGGATTCCACAGGATCAAGAGTCTATGGTCAGGCCTTTCAATTGCTGGTTGGTTTAGGAAATGGTTTGGGTGCAGTTTGACAACTGAGCTCCTGGAGGGTGGTGCTGAATCGCACTGGCCTGGAAATGTGATACAATTTTTAAAGGGAGAACTGGGGTAGTTGGCAGTCCTGCTCATCTCCAATTTATGGTCCATTAACTCCTTGAACTTCTTAATAGGCTGGAGAGGTTAATTTTTAAAATAAAAAAATCATTTCTGGATTAGGGGCATTGCTGGTTGGGCCACTATTCATTACCCATTCCTAATTGTTTGGGAAAAAGTGTCGGTAAGTTGCTGTCTTGAGCTTCTGCAGTCCATTTGATGCAGATAGATCCACAATGTTGTTTGGGAAGGAGTTCTGGAATTTGACCCAGCAATACTGAAGGAACAGTGATATACTTTTTGTGACAAGTCAGATGGGTCAGTGGATCTTTTATGTTTTGCATATTCAAATTATACTATTTCATTCTTTTTCAACTGAGGATGAATGAATACTGTCATTATTGACAACTTGCTTCAAAACATGACACCAGGCAAGTGATCTGATTTCCAAATCTAGAAAGGGAAGACAGGCCATATATGTAGCTAGTCTCATACTATTTGGATTGATTGTAGCTTAACTCCAGATTCATTTAAAATCACTAGGCATTCTGAGAACTTTTTGAATTTAATGATTATTAACTACTTGAAAACTCAGCTCTGCATCCATGTTGAAGTAAGTCAGAGACAAGTGTCTACAGTATAACTGCAATCCAAATAATAAAATTCTTATTGTTTGGCCCAACCTCACTATTTCTTTGTCATTAGGTTATTGGGCAGGTGTATTGCCATGATGCCTATGTTGCTGCTGCATTTTGGCACCACTGCCTCTCAACAATGATATCTAAGGTATAAAATTCACTGAGTGCCTCTTAATACTTTGTCATGAAAATGTGAGTTGGAACTGCTTAGAGCACTTAAAACTTACAGCTTAATATAAATAAGAGAGGAGCACTTTAAAATGCTATCAGCAGTCAAGGAACATTCCAGATTCTCAATGCCCATTCCTACCTTACAATATTGATTACAATTCAGAAGTACTTTATTGGCTTTAAAGTGTGCTGAGATGCCTGGTGATGACCAAAAGTGCTGTGATAAGGCAATTTTTTTTTCTTCTTTTTCAAATGGTGCTTCAAGGAAACTCTCTTTAAAAACATTTTGTTTACCATTTAAAGTGAGCTGCTGTTTCCAATGAGATTACTTAACTCCGTAATGATTTAGGATTAAATAAATTACTTAAATGTATCTGTTTTCTGTTTGCCTTGGTACTTGGGCACAAAAGCACATGGATCTGTACAATCCATACTTTAACATTATATTGTTTCTATTTACTTGACCTTCATGGCTATTAGATTGACCTTATCAACAACCTCGCAAAGGGTGCCTGTGTCAATTGCTCACTGAGCAAGTTTGATGCTGAAATATAGCACAACAAAACCATTCTGTTGGATAATGGCTGCCCCAAACATATCATTTTTCATTACACGTTGAATAAAATCATGATGGGGCCTAAGCCACTCACCTTTTGTCCAGAAAAATGCTCTATCTACCACAGATTATCCTGGAATGGTAAGGTATCTCAACAATTTGAGTGAGATGTTATGTCTATCACACAATGAACAATGTGGAATATGAATATCCATGCCAATGTGCTGCTAGCTATGTAGGTCATTTATCCCAAAGGATGGTCGAGCATATCAAACAGCATAGCTCTTTGACTGTTTGTTTGCTTCAAGCAACATATTGACCCTATCCAACTAGGCCATTATTGTGAAATACCAACACAGTGTCTGATATTAAATGAGTGATTTCACAATTGGGCAACATTGAATACATAACGCTGAGTGTGTGAAAAGCTATGCTGACAACCGCATTAGGATTGTTAGTCAGGGTCGCAATATGGCACACTTGCTTATATTGCTATCTACATTTATCAGTACAAAGGACACTATACTGCACCTGTTTCAATGTAACAAATTAGGTGGTGGTCATTTGCTGTTTCACTTCTCGAGGGAATGCCTTGACTGATCAGAGTCCAATCTATTGCTTACAAATTGGTTACAAATCTGGTTACAAATTCCACCAGGGCCACTCAGCTCCTGACCTCATTACAGCCTTGGTTCAAACGTGGACAAAAGAGCTGAATTCCAGAGGTCAAGTAAGAATGATAGCCCTTGATATCAAGGTTGCATTCGACCAAGTGTGGCATCAAGGAGCCTTAGTAAAACTGGAATCAATGGGTATCAGGGGGAAAACTCTCCGGTGGTTGGAGTCATCGCTGACACCTAGGAAGATGGTTGTGGTTGTTGGAGGTCAATCATCTCAACTCCAGGACATCACTGCAGGAGTTCTTCAGGGTAGTGTCCTCGGCCCAACCATCTTCAGCTGCTTCATCAATGACCTTCCCACCATCATAAGATCAGAAGTGGGGATGTTTGCCGATGATCGCACAATGTTCAGCACCATTTGTGACTCCTCAGATACTGAAGGAGTCCATGTTCAAATGCAACAAGGTCTGGACAGTATCCAGGCTTGCGCTGACAAGTCTCAAGTGATATTCATGCCACATAAATGCCAGGCTATGACCCTCACCAATAAGAGGCAATCTAACTGCCATCCCTTGACATTCAATGGTGTTACCATCACTGAATCCCCCACTCTCAACATCCTGGGGGTTGTCATTGACCAGAAACACAATTGGACTCACCACCTTAATACAGTGTCTACAAGAGCAGGTCAGAAGCTAGGAATACTGCGGTGAGTAGCTCACCTCCTGACTCCTCAAAGCCTAGCTATCATTTTACAAGGCACAAGTCAGGCATGTGATGGTATACTCCCCACTTGCCTGGATGAGTGCAGCCCCAACAACACTCTAGAAGCTTGACACCATCCAGGACAAAGCTGCTCACTTGATTGGTACTACATCCACAAGCATTCACTTCCTCCACCTCTGATGCTCAGTAGCAGCAATGCGTATTATCTACAAGATTCACTGCAGAAATTCACCGAAGATCCTTCCAAACCCATGGCCACTTCCACCTAAAAGGGCAAGGGCATCAGTCATATGGGAACACCACCACTTCCAAGTTCCCCTCCAAGTCACCCACCATCCTGACTTGGAAATATATTGCCGTTCCTTTACTGTTGCTGGGTCAAAATCCTGGAATTCCCTCCTTAATAGCATTGTGGGTCAACTCACAGCAGGAGGACTGCAGCGGTTCAAGAAGGCAGCTCACCACCACCTTCTCAAGGGCAACTAGGGATGGGCAATATATGCTGGCCAGCCAGCAACGCCCACATTCCACAAATGAATATAGGAAATGTAAACAAAACCTGGAAGATAACTGCCAGTCATCATTAACAGGTGCATCCTCATGATAATGTCTCTACCAGTCAGGGTCCTATTGCCAACATTCGTATATGCGTTGTTTTCTCTTTACTTTGGTCATTCTTGTAAATTGCCCCAATGCGTACAACACAAAGAGATTTAACAAAATACATCTTTCTTCAGCAATAATCAAATTAAAAGTTATTTATGCCACTGTGTGAAAACATTAGTGTAGCAAATAGTGGGAAGGAAGTAGCAGAGAAAATATAGAAAGTTGCAAAGGCAAAATCATGGGAGATTAATGACTGCATAATTAGAGGCATTGAATACAAAATCAAGGACATTTTGCTAAACATTTATAAAGTCCTGATTAGGCCACAATTAGAGTTGTATGGCCAGTTTTGGTGACATCAAACTTTGGGAAGGATATGAGGGCCCTTGAGAGCATACAGAGGAGATTAACTAGCCTAGTTACAGGGATCTGGGATTTTAACTGCAACATTATGCTTGAGAAGCAGGGAAATTGAAGGGAGATTTAATAGAGACGTACAAGATTATGGCAGATTTGGAGTGTGCAGACAGGTAAAAATGTTCCCATTAACTGCTGGACCATGAATTGGGATCACAGTTTTTAAAGTTTTCTGCAAGGTGTTCAGGGGGAAGGTGAGAAAGAATTTGTTATGCAGCCAATGGTAATGGCCTGGAACTCACAGCCCATGAGAGTGATGGAAGAACAGAAAATTAATTAATTTAAATGAAAATTGCATGAGTGCTGCAAAATAAACTTGCAAGACACTGGGAATAGGATTCATTGGACTGCTCCAATGAGAGCTTGCATTGATTCAATGGGCTGAATGACCTCCTTCTTATGTATAAATGTCCCTATAAGTAGATGCTGGACAGTATATTTCAACCACAGTACATTCAGGAAATGGGATAAGCTTCGTGGAGTAGCTGATTCTTTTGAAGGAAATTAGGACACTGTCTGAGGAAAGGGGCTTAATTGGTACATCCAACACTTAAAGGTGCAGGAGAGGACATCAGTATGATTAATCACTGCTGATAAAGCGATAAGCTCTGAGGAACAATTAGGTGAACTGGAACTATTCAGCCTCACAAAGATTTATGTCAGAGTCATTTATAGAAGTACATTAACACTTAATGTAATTGAGAAGGTAATCCTGGACAACCAGATCAGAGGGCATAAGTTCAACAGCAGGTATTAGGACTTTTTACAGACCATGATCAAGAGCTACAATGAGTTGCAACAAATTGTGATTGAAACCAAGACACTGGACATGTTTCATTTAAGAATTGGGTGTTACAATAACTAAAAGAATCGACTTTATATTCTGAAGGTTTGAAATCAAAGGGAGAAAGGGCTTCTCCTTCGAATTAATTTTGTGGTTTTCTAAATATCTATATTATTCAATAATATTTCTCCCTCAATGATTTGTTTGTCATGTTGACTTTGGTAATGGTTTATCTCTTATGTTGCAGAAATTACTACCTTTGGCAAATGTACCTCTGGTTTTATCACTATTTGGATACTAGTTATAGCCAGACATAGAAAATAGATGATCCAACTCAAATGTTTAGTTGAATTCATGGAAGATTAAAATGATCCACACTGGTGTCTATTAATACAAGGAACATATAACTCATCCAAATCCATTAGTTTCCATGGGGACCAAACCAGTAATGCAAAGAAGTTGTGTGTATCTTAATACTTACCAATATTGCTTCAATGAATGCAATAACTGAAGTAAAATTGGAACACTTTTTTTTGAAAAAATTCAGTAAATGAGTCATTAAAAATATTCCTAGAAATCCTATAAATCTTGTTAATTCAGAGAGTGAACATGTTATTTACAAACACTTCAGCACAATGACCAGAGATTGAAATGTATTGAGTAAACATATCCAACATTAATAATTGCAGACTTCAAAATTATAAACAAACCCTTACTACTTATGTTAGAATCTTCAATGTGCTTTAGTTGAAAGGCAGTAGTGCAATGGATGGATGTTTTAGTTGGGGGTGCACCATTAGGCATTAATTGCTTGAATTCAAGTTTTTTTTGACAATCATGAAAGTTTGCTTACTTATAATTTTGCATGTTGTGCATAGACTTTTCAAAAAACAAAATTACATGTTAAATGTAATTGAAAGAAATTATACCATTCTATAAGCAATATAAAGGTCCTTTGGTTGTTTTTTTTATTAGTAATCACTTTATGTTTAACAAAGTATAAATAACTAAAATAAATATGATTACCCCCATTGGGTAAAGTGCATTATCAATTTCTAAAAACAGGGACAAAAAAAGGACGCATTACAGGAAAGCAAGGAGATCACAATGCTCTACACATGAAGAAATAAGCTGACTAATTTGACTAGAGCCATCTTGCCAATGAAGGTTGATTAATTTGGAGCATCTCCAAAGTAAAGTGTATACACAAAGGGTAAGTGACGAATTATGGCAAACATGATGTTATCTGCAATTCAAGCCTCAAGTAGTTCCTGCCATTTCCATGAACCATAATATGTAAACAGAAATAACAAAAAAAGCTGAGTGATGTCTGTTGCTTAACACAACACTGAGTCATGTTTTAAACATATACCAATTACTAAATAAGCTGCTGAATCATAACGTTTTGAAATTTCAGTACTAAAGTACTCCAAAAAGGCAGCATAATGAACAATAATCATGTTTTTAAACAGTGGTGACTTTTACTTTCTGCCTTAAACTTGGCAGCCAAATGCCCTTTGGTCTTGCCTCCAAAGTGTTTGTTCAAAATCAAAAATTTGCAGTCTGAGTAAATCGGAATGTGCATTGTAGCGGAGTGCAGGTTTCAAATCCAGCTCTCCCAAGTAATGATGTAAATGTCCAAAGACGAGGGCAAAAATTACCATTCCAAAACAGGACCATTCTGTATGCTCACCGATGTGATGGTGGTGGTTTGCAATCCCAACGCCATCAATTCAGAATTCATAGCCCTCGAAATTGGCAGCCCACACATTAAAGTGGCGACGTAAAGTACTGTTACTCTCATTAACAGTCCAACAGACTCAAATAAAACATTTGGATTCCAATAATATATTATGTGGTTGGGACAAAGGCCCAATTAATAATTTGATTTCTAATGAGCTTTTTTGTCAGAGTCAGTTTAAATGCAGCAGTTATGAACAGTGGCACACCTCGGCAATTCAGCCTGCTGGTAATGTCAGTGGTTCTGAGTGGAAGTTTGACATTTATTCACACTTGTGTGGATTGGAATCCTGAAAGTTGCAGGCATATTTTTTCAAGTGCAGTCTAACCTGTGTTGCAGTCTGTCTTTGCAAGGTGTAACAGCTATCTGGAATGCTAGATGCCTTCCTAAATGCACAGAGTGAAGGGGCAGCAGAAGGCAGGATGGTGGAGACTCTGCAGTGTGTCAGGAGGCATTATGCAGCCACTTGCATTTAACAGGGTTAGGATGACATACTTGCAAATGTCCAAAGCACAGTGCTGTTGGAACCTCACTTCACCTGATGAAGGGACAGTGCCCCAAAAGCTTGTGATTTCAAATAAACCTGTTGGACTATAGCCAGGCATCATGTGACTTCTGATCTTCTCCAGCCCAGTCCAACACCGGCACCTCTATATCATGGGAACTTCATGGGAATTAATATCGATGATAACATCTCTATGACGTGCTGGATGAAGAAATAGACTCCAACTACATGGTGGGAAGGGAGATGGTGAGAGGGGAGAAGCCAATGCCAGTGGCTGGAAAGGTCACCGTGACTCTGAATTTCATGGCAAGAGGATCTGTTTAGCAGGTTTGTAGTGACCTATGTGAGTCACTCAGACCACAATCCACCGTTGTTTTAACGTTTTTACAGAAGCAATGTTCTGGTGAACTGAACAATGCATAACTTTCACCAAAGACTGCATAGTCAATTGGAAAGAGCCAGATGTTTTTGGGGAAATGGAAGACATTCTGATTGTGAAAGGTATGACTGTTTGCGAGGGTGTCACCAACACACCAACAGACCAACTTTGCTGGAAGGGTTTCTACTGTTTAAATCTTCAATTGGTGTACAACCAGCAGCAAGTGCTGAAGGTGTGTGTCAGTTACCTGGGCAGCAGCAAAGACCCGTTCACACTGATGAACTCTCAAGCACCTAACTTGTTTAATGGACCTAATACACTAACAAAGTGGCTCATGACATCTGTCAGGGTACCTAGGAAGGAAGCTGAGAAAAGGTACAATGACAAGGGTAATTATTGAGCTGACTATATGTCTGCTAAAGCTAATATTCAGATACCTTGACAGATCAGAAGGAGCTCTGTGGTATGCTCAAGCCAGATGTCCCTGACAGGAATGGTGTGTGGTGCTCTGCCCAAGCAGGCAGCGAGGGATACATAGAGAAAAACAGGCCCAACATAACGGTGAGAATAAATAACTCTAAGAACTTGCACATCTCACCTAGCGGAGAGATGCAGAACCCTGCAAGGGAGTATATTGAAGAACAAGAGACCTATGAGGCATTAATAGTGCAGGGGATTCATTAGGGACACACAGTGAATGCCTCTGAACAGCCTGCAGTCAATCTAAATGCCTGGCATGCCATCTCACCAGGAACTTAGTTTCACATGATTGCTCACTGCAATGCCCATAGCTATCAATCAGCCCTGTTCACATCTTGGCTCACAAGCTTCTAATAATTCTCATGAACTTTATCTGCCTTCTCTTTCCTCTATCACAACTAAACCCAAACATGATGCAAGTGCAAGAAAAAATTACTTAACATAGCTTCCTAAAGCATTTGGGAGGCAACGAAAATAAGAAGGACACCCAAGTGAATCTAAAAAAATGTGGTTATTAGTAATGTGTTCCTTAAAAAATATATATTTCTGGGTGTTGTGGCATAGTGCATCCCCCTTCACATTCAGCTGCATTGGAGAGGGGTTACTTATATTTCGACCCACTTTTCATGGATGACTTTGGTGGGTCTCCCATGTGCAGCTTAAGCCATGAAGGCATAATATTGAGGAAATCTCCTGCAAAGTGACAATAGGGCCTTTTTTCAGCACAGTACTAGATGATGATTGTGTCCGTGGCAGAGGGGCTATGGAATGCCTGGACCCATTAGAGGTGACCTGAGAATTGCTTCAAGGTGGGTGACCATTTATACCTTCCTGTTTTCTAGAAAGGGACCAGAAGCTGGATGTCGGTCCAGAGTCCTAATCCCTCTGTCACCATGGCTCTGTTCTCTGAGCACAGAACCAGGGTGATAGAGTGCAGATCACCACTCATTCCCATAATTACTTTTACAGTTGCCTAGATATGTTGTTACACGAGAGTTTACAGCCTGTCCAGGATGGAGGAATAGCTTGCTAATGACTGCATGACTGCAGACGGCATGCCTTGGATGGACACATTCAAAGTCCTTGCTGGGACATGCAACCCTCTGGTAACTTAGCCACATCTCACTAGACATCCAGACTCTGTTTACAGATAAATCCAGAGGCTCATCTTCCAACTGGGACTCAGCATTTTGATCACATGTAATCATCCTCTGACAGCCCAAGAGCTGCTCTGTCTTGTTCCAGCAGCTGCACATAAGGCTTTGAGATGCTTGCCCCATCTTGTTCTTCCCTCTACACTGAGTCCAAAGACCCTACCAGTATCTGTGCTGCTGCTCGGAAATAATGTGATGCTGCTCCCTCTGAGGCTTCCTCTTCTGTCTCAGAAGTTGCATGGCATCTCACACTGGGGCTAGCTGTCGGGAAATTCAATGGTTCACCTTTGATGGAGATGGAAAGATGGAAAATTGTGGTAATATTCTAAACTCATGGTGATTGAGAAAACAGAACAATCCTCAATGGCAACGTTTGAAATTACATTGTAATCTCCAAGAGTTTGCATCCCCCAAATTGCATCATGTACACACTCTTAAATCCCCAGTACATTAGAGTCCTTAACATACACTGAACCACATTTAGCCCATACCAGCCATCACACACTGTCCCCTTCAGCCCCTCAGCATCTTGTTCTATCAGCAACAGATCACTTCTTCTTGCAAGTTCACTCCCCCATCAGCTTCCCCCCCACCCCGGTTTTGGCTGAGCCAGTGTCCAATGCTCCAATCATTGGTGGGACAGCTCAAGCACTTCTCCCTCAATTGGTGTGAAGGTGGAGAGGTTTGCCACTCTGCCTTCTGTCTGTCTCATCTCCCTTACACTGTAAGCCCTCTTTTCCAAATAGAGTGGCATAATCTGATTATGTGGAATGTCAAGGACTCTCATTCCACTAAACGTATAGATAATGAGGTGTCTACATTGTACTATGTCGTGATCAGGAAATGAGTAGTGCACCATCCACTGTCTTCCCCACTCCCACTACTTGCTCAAAACAAAAGTACACCCACTTCAGGCCCACGTCAATTGCCACATGCAGATCCTCACCCTGGATAATGCAACACCCAGACGGTGACTAGTTATTACATTCCATCTATGTCCATCCCTGTAGTGAAGACTTACTCATATGTGCTGATCATATAAGGTTATTTAGTTACTCTTTTTAAAATTTCAGTCTTAGAACATGAGCTGGGCCAGCATTTGTCACCAATCCTTAGTTATCATTGTGAAGGTGGTAGTGAGGACTTAGGACACTAAGGTGGCTTAGAACACATAGCCGTACTTGTCCATCGTCTCACTCTGTGGCCTTCCTTCAGCCAAGTAGGAGACATAAATATAGTTACTTGCACCATCTTTCCTGACAAAGTTTATAAATAACTGTTTTCGGGTTAAAGTCATGAATAACATAAAATACACACCTTCGGGAAAATGTCCAATTGTTTTGCATATCCCAGGGTGCATGGTCCTGCTGGTTAATTTTTTACCCATGTCAAAACACTGCATCTGACGCTGACCCATGCCAGGTTCCCTTTAAATATCTGCCAGTAAGCTACTGCTGGGCATGGCTGCCAGCACAGCATCTGAATGTTTCACCCTTTCCAGGCCGTCAGGCAAGCAACATGCCCTACAGCAGTGATGTGGGGTGGAAACACATATGGTGACTATGAATTAGCTGACTAGCGCTTTACACAATGGGCTGGGTCAATGATAGTGGGAATCAGAGTCGACTTACTTCTGGGTCACTGTCCTACCCACCACCATGATTGTGACTTGGCTGCCCAATTGTAATAACTTGAATAAACTTTCTGACTTCAATGTTGATTAGGGGCGACACAGTGGCTCAGTGGTTAGCACTGCTGCCTCGTAGTGCTAGGGACCTGGGTTTGATTCCACCTTTGGGCAACTATCTGTGTGGAGTTTGCATGTTCTCCTTGTATCTGCATGGGTTTCCTCTGTGTGCTCTGGTTTCCTCCCACAATCCAAAGATGTGCAGGTTAGGGTGGATTGATCATGCTAAATTGTCCATCATATGCAGGCTAGGTGGGATAGCTATGGGAAAAGCAGGGATAGTGTGCGGCTGGGTTTGGGTGCGATGTTCTTCGGAGGTTTGGTGTGGACTTGATGGGCCGAACTGCCTGCTTCGACAACTTAAGGACTTTATTCTGTGATTCTAGTTATCATTAATGTTGCAATTGGTAGAACTGTTGTTAATTTTAAATTTGAAATAGATTTTTGTTAAGCAAAGGTTAATGGGAGATGGGCCAAAGGCAGATAAATGGAGTTAGGCCACAGATCAGCCACGATGCCATTGAATCGCATAACAAGTTCAAGGGGCTGAATGGCATACTCCTGTTCCTATGTTCCATTTGAACCACTTGAAGAGGACATACATCAGGTGTCATCAGTTTTCAAGAAATTCAAATTGGCACAGGGCGAGCACTGTTGTGGTGCAATGATAGTGTCCCTACCACTGGACCTGAAGACCCAGGATCAAGAGCCATCCTGTTCCAGGGGTATGTGATAGCATCTCCTAACAGCTTGATTAGAAAATTGAGAAAATTAGCAATAGGAAGGAAATGTTGGATTTGGCTTCTCAACAACAAGCCTGATCATTGTCAACAGTTTGAATCAAGCTGTGGTGGGATGGAAGTAGTTAATTTTTGTTGGCTCTGAATTTAAATTCTTCTTATTAATAAAGCCTAAAGCAGTTACAATTACATTACATGGGAGCACATGCATGACTTGTCATTTACTATCAAAAATGATAGCTAATTAATTTATGAATTTCTAAATCAAATAGAAACCGTTATTAAGCAACTTTGTACAATGCACTCACAAAATCAGCTGTTTGGAGACCCTGAAGTTGGGCTGAGAAGCAGGTACCTTGCACTTGCTGGCAGTGTGATCCCTTGACAATGTCACTTCAAGCAACCTCTGAATTAGCTCTTGATACTATTGATCCAATCACGGGCCTGATAGCTTGGAATCCTTTGGTTGCTACTGAGGAACACAGACAAACGTGGAATCACTGATTGTTAGGTTTTAAGAAAAAAAGTGGATTTTATCACCTCTGTTCTCCCATTTCATTGGATCCCTGATTGGAATCAACCATAGTAACATTTTAGTTATGACTGTGAAGATAATGGATGGCATGGCAAATTAGAAAGCAACTACATTTAATAGAGTCACGAATTGGGTTGTAAAAGAAATCTCAGAAAATTATTTTACCTAAATTTTAGCATATTGCAAATGAGCTGTACCTCAATCAAGTGCTACACATTCACTTCTGTTTTATTGGTCAGACCCTCAGCAGTTGAAAGACTGGCTATAGAAGATAACAAGAAAATTAAATTATTGAATAAGCCTGATTGGAAGAATAGAGAGATTGTTAGGGGCTGTGAGGGTGGAGGAGATTACTGAAGGGTAAGACCATGGAGAGCTTTGATAACAAGGATGAGAATTTTAAAAGTGAGGGTTATTGGAGGAATGGAAGTTAGGAACTGGGTGATAGAGTGCTGGTTGACATTGAAGGCTGTATTTGTGTTGAGTTGGGATTAATCTGGAGACCTTTAAAAACAGTAGACGGGTCCATAATGTAGAGGTCCACTTTCAATTCCAACTCATACCATTTTTACCAGGAGGGGAAAATGGACAAGCTATGAAGTACAAATTTGCTGGGTCATTTGAAAATACTTTCAAGCTTAGATATATTTTTGCCACTCCAATCGCTTTAACTGGCAGATTGCAAATTTATAGTGGAGGCATAAAAGCTTCAGGAGATCCTAGAAAAGCATGCATTCCTTATGTAGAATTCTGAAAAGTAACAGTTTAAACTCTGGAGCCTTACTTCAAAGGTAGGTGATGATGGCTATACAAAACATAGAGATAGGGGATAGTGAGAAAAGGGAGTCAGATTTGTTTTGCTCCTCAGAATTATACTTTGCTCTGCGTGGTTAAGTAGGAGCCACAATAGACTGCAGACCTGTTTGATGAAGAGTGTACAGGACCATTAGAAATAGAAACAGGAGTAGGCCATTCAGCTTCTCGTCCCTGCTCTACCATTCACAAGGATCACGGCTGATCTAACATACCTCACTTCCACTTTCTTGCTTTTGCCCTGTAACCCTTGATTTCCCCTACTAATCAAGGATCTATCTGTCTCAGCCTTAAATATATACACAAGGTCTCTGCCCCAATAGCTCTCTTTGGCAAAGAGTTCCAAAGATCCCCAATTCTCTAAGAGAAGAAATTCTTCCTCATATTAGTCTTAAATTGGTGCCCCTTTATTCCCCTTTGATCTCAGACTCTCCCATGAAGGTAAACATCCTGTTAGCATTTACCCTGTCAAGCACCTTAGGAATCCAATGAGATCACGTCTCAGTCCTCTAAACTCCAGTGGGTAGAGTCCCAACCTGTTTAGCCTTTGCTCAAAAGACAATCTGTCCACATTAGGGATCATCCTAGTGAAAGAAGGAGGCTGTAAAATGGGCACAGCACTTTCAAGTGTACAAATGATAGATGGAGACAGTGGCAGCAAGCTGTGGACACTGTGCGCCGTAAGATGTAAGAGGAGCAGGAGGAGACATTGTACTGAAAGAAGAATTTACCCTGTTTCAGAGGCTTCTCAACAAGAGTGAAAGGCAGTGCAGGCCAAGGCTTCAGGTTTTGAGATCCATCCATTTTTTACTGCGGTCCTAGAAAGATTCGGATGTATTGAAATCATTCCTGTGATTTGAACACAACCTCTGGATTGTTAACTTATCATTTTTACTGTAATTCAAATATTGTCTCATTATTTGAATGTTGCAGTTATAAGGTATTTCCAGCTGCCTGGTAATCTTTTTTTTTGAAATTTTGCTACATTTTACTGTTTTTGTACAATGGTTAAAAGATGTAACTAAGCATGTATGTGTGTATACCTTGTGCTCAGTAACTGTCCAAATATTTCACTTTCACTGTAACATTTAAATTTCAATTTTTGATTTACATCAACAATTAAAACCGGCAATGTTCATATTAGTTTCTCTTTTATCACTATCAGCTGGAGCAAGATATAGATGAAACAAATGTATGAAATAGTAACAGGAATGCATTATTACAATCTGTGAACTCAATTTGCCATTCAGTAAGATTATGGGCGGATCTTCTAACTCCACACCACCTTTAGCACTATTTCCATATTCTTATATGCACCTAATGTATGAAAATCTATTAGGATCTCAATCTTTAATACAATTCCTTCTGTAGCAGAGATTTCGAAAAAATCACAGTCCTTTGAAGGGACTTTATTTTCTCCATCTCAACCCTTACTGTGAGAATTTGTATTAAAACCCTTACTATTAGAGAACACAGCAGAGGAATCATATGTGAGCATTTACCCTGTCAATCCACTTAAGAATTTCATAAATTTCAATCAGATTGCCTCTCAAATATCTTCTAAATTTTAGACAACAATGATTTGTTGAAATCAATCTCTTCTCACAAGACAATCCCCTCATACCAGGAATCAGTCAAATGACTCTTTGCTGTACTCCCTCTAAGACAAATATACATTTACTCAGATCAGGAAATCTAAACTGCGCACAGCACACCTAATGGAATATGACTTCCACTGGTCAGTACGCGTGATAACATTCTAAACACATTTATAAAGATTATTGTGGCTTGAAATATCAAGCCAAAGTTTGAATGCACATTTCAAATTTATATTTACAATTTTGCTAGATAAAGCAAACAAACAAATCTTTACAAATGCATTTACAATATTGCTAAATATAGTATTCTGTTGAATTCCTGCTCCTCACAATATAATAACATTTTTGGTATTTTGTCCTTATCGATGTAATAGTATTACCCTGGTAATGATTATTTAGTCACTAGATTAGCTCGGGAGCTATCTAATGCCTGTACATATTTTTAAACAGAGGGTCAGATTTTTTAAAAAGTAAGTGTGAAATACCACCTTTGTATTGAACTATTTCAGTTTCAAGTTCTCAGTTTAGTTATATGTTGAGATGAATTCCATTTACAACATATGACAGATCCCAAAATTCAAATGACAATACACAATTTGAAATTTGCAATTGAGATCTCAGTGTTGTAACTGTTGACTTTCCTTGATATCCAGAGGGTGGGATAGGGAGGGAAATGAAGGAAGTGAGAAGTAGACATACTGCATTCTCGGTCTAAAATGGGAAGAAAATGGCAATATAAATGTACAACATTTGGCAATGAGTGTTTGTGTTTGCTGTGGTTGGTGTAGCATCATTGGAAAGAAAGAAGCATTTCTTGAGCTGGTATGTGCACACTGAAACATTAATACCCCTAAGAATCCAAAAAACAGTTGTATCCAATCTTTGATACTCATTATTACTATGATAATTAAAACAGATTTGATGACTGCATAGCTCCACAAAATAGTCTTTGATCTTAATGTTACTGCTACGGCTGCAAAAGGCAACAAAGTCAAATAGAAACCAACAGAATTTTGCATTTCAGGAGCGACGAGGGGGTCTAATGTCTGCATAAAGAAAAATGAGACGTTCCGGTAACAGCTAAACAGGTGAGGATGGCAGAATTTCACACATAACAGCACAGTTACTTTGTCAGGAACAGCTGTTTCCTCATTCCACTTATAGGATGTGTTTAAAAATAAATTATACTTCTGGCATTCAAATCTTGGTTGAATGTCAAAAAGGAATCTACAGTATTTTTCAGACAAGAGTCTAGAAATTCTTGAAAACTAGCTCTGTGAAAGTTATCAATTTTCACCACAGATTTTGTGATTTTTATAAAGTCTGACTACCACATTTCTTCTCAATATACCACACATTACATATCTTATCTAAGTCCAAGTAGCAGTTGCTGTCTCTATTGAGCACAATGTTAAATAACATTTCCAATACACTATCATACAACTCAATGATACTTGAATTTCATAGAAAACACTTTTAAATTTCAGTACTACTTCAGCTTGTATTAACTCTAGAATAACAACTCTGCTTCAAGACAGAGCAAAAAGGCACGAGGATGAAATCATAGTCGATTCAAGTATCTTAATTACTGAGATGAAATTTTTTCTTCTATCTTCTTGTATAAAGATCCCAAGTAAAATGAGACTGGCATGTTGCAATCCAGTGTCAGAAAGGCACAGGTTCAGAGCAGACATTGTCCATACCTTGGCTCCAAATTCTGATGCAATATAAAAGACCAAAAAGAGAGCTGACAATAAAAAAAAATTATAATTGAATACATTTTGATTTTTGATTCACTAAAAGGGAATTCTCTACCCTACCTAAGAAATTCCAGTCACAATGCTAGGCTTTGTAGCATAGCTGGTGCCAGCATTATGAAAGCCCAGGCATTGAAAATAAGGAGTAAACCATTTTCAAACATTTCCACCACAGCCCATGCTACTACTCTGCTTTTAAGGAAGTTATTCAAGCATCAGACACATGCAGAGTAGGAAGAGGTTAAAAAGCATGTGGTAATTGTGGACACCCCTAAGGGCTCCGTAACAACCCCTCTTTGATGCTGTCTGCTGCAAATAAATATGAGAACCTGTGTGTGTCTTTGAGCAATGGTATTCACAGACAGATTGGCAGCAATCTGGGGCTCCAGGGCACCAGACTGGGTTTGCATGGCAACATCTTATTCCGAGTTCCCAATGCAGCACTGTGACATTGAGAGGATTTAATAAAAGCAAACTAGACAGCACACCCTGACTGATTCCACAATAATGGCATGAGGGTGGTCACCACTTCCAAACTGGAGGGATAGGGCTCCACTGCTGCATAAAGTTCTGAGCTTAGACTCATTAATACTCTTGAACAGTAACAACAGGCCGACCAATACACTAAACATCTCTGTATGCATGGCTGTTGGCATTCTGCTAAGTGCTGCCCTATCAAACTGTTCTTTGGAGTCCTGTGCAGTTGAAGTTATTTCTGACTGTGGCTGATTGCAGCCCACTCATGCACAGTGATTTACCATCTTGATCCATACCATCTTCTAAAGTACTCAAGCATTCCATGTCCATATGGAGTCAATCCTGTATAACGTTCTGTCATGGGCTCAGTGGCAAGTAACATCACTGCCACACAAGCCCCAGGCAATAACTAGGGATAGTAGGAATTTCTGAAGAAAGATCCAGACCCAAAACGTCAGCTTTCCGCCTCCTCTGATGCTACCTAGCCTACTGTGTTCATCCAGCTCCACATCTTGTTATCCCAGGCAATAACTATTCACTAGAAAATATTTTCTAGCCATCACACCTTGGCACCTAATAGAATTACATTCATTTAAACCCCAGCAGCAATATCTCCAAGATTACTGATGAAAAGCATAACCAAACTGACTTTATAAACAATCCAACTCTAAGATCAGATCAGAGACCGGGAATTCTGTGGTGAGTAAGTCACCTCCTAACTCCCCAAAGTCACAAGTCAGGACTCTGACTGAATACACTCAACTTGCTTGAATGAATGCAGTTCCAACAAAACTCAAGAAGATTGACATCATCCATGACAAAGCAGCCTGTTTAACCAGGACCCCATCTGTTGTCATCTTCAAACACAACAATACTTTTGCACAGTGGTAGTTTTCTTTGCCATCTACAAGATGCATTGCAATGACTCACCTTTCAAATCTACAACCACTTCCAAGTAGAAGAAGAAAGGCAGTAGATGTATATGGACTACACCATTGGTAAGTTATTTTCTAAGTATCTGATCCCAGAGTTGGAACAATATCACCATTCCTTCACTGTTGTGACATTAAAATACTGGAACTCCTTCTGTAACAACTGTATGGAAATACATTCACCGTAAGAACCACAGAAGTTAAAGGAGGCTGCCCACCATCACGTCCATTCTCAAGTAATTTGGGAGGTGCAATAAATCGTGGCCTTGCCTGTAATATTCACAATGTGTAAATGAATAAAAAAGAACATTTTGGGAGATGAATGCTGGAGAAACTGAGCAACACAACTTCTGCATCTTCTTCAACCAGCAATGTGTAGCGAGTAGGAACCAAACATTCAGTTCCTTATTTACCGTAGAAGGGGCAGAATGTCAGTTTCTGTGTTGTTTTGGGCAGCCACCTTGGTCAATATCTCAGTGCCTTTATCCCTGATATAGATGGGCAATTGGCCCATGAAATCAATCCTTGCAAATCACTTTACTCTGATGAAACAGGTGCAACAAGAACTAGATTCTACTTTTTTTTGATAGATGCTAAGTGCTTTTGATAGATGGGCCTTGGCTTAGTATTCTACACTCTTCTCCCCATCCTATATAAGAGATTTGAGCAGATGATTTTTGTTGACACTAACAAAATTTCAGATCAGATGTAAAAGCAAATATCACATATACATGAATCAGAGATAGTAGGAACTGCAGATGCTGGAGAATCCGAGACAACAAGGTGCAGGGCTGGATGAACACAGCAGGCCAAGCAGCATCATAGGAGCAGAGAGGCTGACGTTTCGGGCCTAGACCCTTCATCAGAAAAGAGGGAGGGGAAGGGGGTTTTGAAATAAATTGCACCTTGTTGTATCACATATACATGTTTGAGAGTGCTTTTGCACTATCTTGGCCAAATATTATACACTCTCTAAAATCACCAGAACAGATTAATTGATCATTAACCTCAAAGCAGTTCTAAGGATATTGCTGTGTATAAAGTGGCTTCTGCTTTGACCTGTGAAACAACCCTGGATATACTTGCAAAGCACTTTGTAACAAAGTGCTCTGGGATGTCCTGGGGGCATGATAAAAGGTTTAATCTAAAGATTCTTCCTTTCATACAAAACTGAAGAGAATACTTTGAGGTAAATTGTAATTTCTTTCATTGAGATCATTTTCTTCTGGTTGAAAAAAATGCTCAAGTGGACTGGCACTGAGTTGCAAAGAAGGTTTTGGTTCTTGTATGATTTAGGGCAAGTTTTATTTGATCTTTTGTGTACTTTCTGCTATTGACTTCCTCCTGCTGATGTGGGTTGGATTGGGTGTAGACAGGGATAAGAAAGGTCATAGTATCAACTGCACACTGACAGTTGCTGTCATGCAGATTAATCCCACTAAGACACTCTCATTGTCTCATTCAACCAAAGGATTTCAGTCACTGGAATGATTTTACTGAAAAACGCTAGACCAGACACTTGTTTTCCTTTCTGAAATCACCTTATGATTTGGGATGACTTTTTGCTAAAATTTAGAACTGAAACAAGAAAAATGCACCATGTCCTCGTAGCAAATGGTTTGTTCTTTGTTAGAAACCGAAAGTCTTTTGTAGCAATTTATTCAACATCCTCTAATTGTAATTTAAACTAAACAAAGATCATTACTTGAAAAGTAAATGACTTTAAATATCTCTTCAGCACTTTGAGGAATTTCCCTTAATTTTTTTTAGCAACTGACCCCTTTTTTTTGCAAAGTCTGGAAAATATTAAATGGGAGTTAGATTGATTTGTGTTTTAAGCCTCTCAACATATAGTCCAGGCTGTCAAAAAGTACTGAAGGTTTATCTGTCACTATTGATTAATTGCTGACTGATTAGTCAATATTTTACCTGTTACAGCAAATTTGCATTCAAATTGCCTCTTCAGCAAGATTATAGAAGGGGGCTGGCTAACTGAGTGCTTTGGGATTCACAATGGCTGCTGGCTACTTTAAGCCTCTGACACTTTGTTTTACTTCTGTGAATAATGGGGGGAAAACGTTATGCAGACTGGCAGTCTGAACCAGTTGGTCGGATTTTCACGAATTATATAATTTCACAATGTTAGTTATTTCATTTTTTTACAGCTTCCCAGGTCCTTTTTCATCATTATTGCTTCTTGGAAAACAAATAGGGTGTGTGGGGGCGGGGAGTGATTTTCAACTATTAGATGTGAGTGAGATGATGACAGGTTACTTGAAGAGTTTGTACCACACAGTATTATCAAAGAATTACTCAACATGCTTGTATGAGATTACTTTGTGATTTTAATCGGGCAATAACTTACCTTTATTTCAAATATCTGAACATTTCCATTAAATTGGTCACAGTGAATTTAATACATTAACTTAATCATTCTTACACTAAAAATACAATTCGACCTCCTGTGTTATTGCTTAACCATGAGAATGAATGATTTTGCAACTCTTACACATGTTTGCACTGGTGTGTTGGCTGTTTCCTTTTTTTACAAAATCACTCTGTTTGGACAAATTAAAGCATACGCCCATGGTCGTCACATTGTGAAATGGGTTTTGAACTCAGACCTCTGACCAAGTTTTAAGGACACCATCACTACACCGCAAGACCTCTTGTGTTGGCTTATTAAACTTTCCAGTTCTTGCTGTGTTAAATATTGTTTCTTCAATCTCCGCGGAGAGAATTTGCAGCTTTGCCTTGATGTGTCATTTCCAAATTATTTGCAAAATGCAAATCACAGATTTGAATAAAATAGTTGATTTTTTTTTTCTCTTTATCCAAATCTGTTCAAGGTTGATGAACCTGGCACATCAGTGATGACAGTAGGATAGTTAGGGTGGAAGATGAGAGAGAGCATAAATTGTAGGTAGGTGATGGAGTAGAACATGGAGTGGTAGGTGGGTAATGGGATAGGGTATAAGATGGAAGATGGGTAAAGTGGAAAGGTGTCACGTAAGTGGATGACTGTTTGAGGGAAGTTCCATTGATTGAGTTGAGAGGGATGATGTCAAGTCCAGTGGGGTAGGGGCATGAGGGTCTGAGGTGTTGGGGGCTAAAGTGTGTTAGGTTCGAGAGGTGAATGGTACTGGGTCTGGGAGTGTCAACGGTTCGTGAAGGCTTGTTCGAGGAGAGCAGCTGTTCAGTGTAAAGCTGGGGGTTCAGCTTAACAACTATCCCAGGAGTTACAGCAGGTTTTGCCCTTCTAACTTTTCCCAGGTAAATGTTAAGTTTAATTGATCAAAATCTTCTGAAGACAGATTATAACTCAGCATTGGGATACTTTTTGGAGGGTTCCAGATGTTGCGTTATTGCCTCAAGGAAATGTCAACTTCCCAGGCAAGTCCTGGGGAATCAATTGCATCAGGCCTTCCACATGGTCCCAACATGTAATGTTGCACTGCAACAATGAGTATTTCCCAACTGGAGAATCTGGGCCAGAGTATCTCCTTCATGAGATCTCTCTCTGTCTTAATAATGAGATGTTACATTACATTTAGCAGCATGAATCATTGGGATCATGCTGGTAAACCTTTACTCTACTTGTACATGACTTACTTTTGAACAAGCAATCTGATACCAGAGGCAATGGGTGGTACATTAGGTCATCTCCCTATACAGTTCTCATGTAGCTTCAACTTAATGAACTCTGGTCTATTGCATGACAAAGCCTTACCTCCATGCTCTGGAACTCTCTTCCTCATCCTGCTCTGCTGTGCACTGGACACGTTCAAATTCCAGCTAAAAATCTATGTTGTTTGTAATGCTTAACTGTTGACCATGAATACCTTCCAATTCTTAGGTTGACTTATGTGACTAAAGATTGGACGGACTGAGCTTATTTCCACTGGAGTTTAGAAGAGTGAGATATGACTTGATTTTTAAGTATATGAGATCCTGAATGGTTTTGACCATGTGGGTGTAGCAAGGATCTTTCCTCTTGTCGGTGAGTCCAGATCTATAGGATACTATTTAAAGATTGAGGATTGCTCTTTTAGGAGATAGATCTGGAGGAATATTTTCTCTTGAAGGTAATGAGACACTTGCAGCTGTCTGAGTCAGAAAATGGCAGGGGTGGTGCAATTCAAAATTGAATATTTTCAAGGCAGAGGTAGATTGATTGATTCTGTTGTCTCACAAAAATCTAAGGTTATCGGGGCATATGGAAATGTTGAATTCAAAACAAAAGCAGACCAATCATCAACCTTATTGAATGACTGAGCAGTGTCCAGGATCTGAGTGCCTACTTTTCTCCTAATTCATATGTGTATTCTTTTTCCGAAATAAGAAAGAGTTTGACCATTTATATAAAAATGTATGTCATGAGAATAATTGTACAGGAATATATTCTACAAGCCTACTTAGTATGTGTGAAACTGCTAGGCCTTTATTCACCTAATTTGCCATTCATATTTTATCATTCTTATTCATTTCTTCAATGATGAATTTTTGATTAGGAAGTGCCTCTCTTTTTCATTGTTACAATCACTGTCTGTTCATGCTTTGAATTCTGCTGTTCAATGTTTTTTGGTAACTATATCTTTTATCTTATTCTTCAGCTAATGGGGATAGGGTCAGTGCGGACTCAATGAGCAGAATGGCCTCTATCTCCATGGTAGAATAATTCTAATGTTAATGACTCTTGCATCAGTCTTCATGGTGGAAGACACCAGCACCATAACAAAACTTCAAGAGAGTTTGGGGCAGAGGTGAGTGTAGTGGCCATCACTTAAGGGAAGGTGCTGGGGAAGGTGAATGGCCTGAAGGTGGACAAGTAACCTGGACCAGGTGGACTACACCCCAGATTTTGAAGGAGATAGCTGAGAAGATATTGGAGGCATTAATGGTGATCTTTTAGGAGTCACTGGAGTCAAGGGGGGCTCCCAGAGGACTGGAAAATGGCTAAAATAACACCCTTGTTTAAGAAGGTAGGGAGGCAAAAGACCAGAAATTATAGGCCAGTTGACCTGACCTTGGTTGGTAGACAAATCTGTTAGAATTCTTTGAGGAGGTAATGAGCAAGTCAGACAAAGAAGAGTTGGTGGATGTGATCAATTTGGATTTCCAGAAGGCCTTCAACAAGCTATTGCACAGGAGGCTGCTAAATAAGGGAAGACCCCACAGTGTAAGAGGCAAGGTACACTGGTATGGATAAAGGATTGGCAGATCGGCTGACTGGCAGAAAGCAGAGGGTGGGGATAAAGGGGTCTTTTTCAGAATGGCAGCCGGTAACAATTGGGGTTCCACAGAGGTCTGTGTTGGGATCACAAAAATGCCTTAATGATCTGTATGAAGGAGCTGAGGGCATTGTTGCTAAGGTGGAGGATCAAGGTGGTGTTGAGGAAGCAGGGAGGCTACAGGGGAATAGGAGTTGGGGCGTCATGTTGAGGTTGTAGAGACTGTTGGCGAAGCCAGTTTTGGAGTACTACATACAGTCCTGGTCAGTCTTCTGCTGGAAAGATAATGTTACATTGGAAAGGGTTCAGAAAAAAAATTACAAGGATGTGCTGGGACGGAAGGGTATGAGTTATAAGGAGAGGCTGGATAGGCTGGGACTTTTTTCACTGAAGTGTAGGAGTTTGAGGGACGATCTTATAGAGGTTTATGAAATCAAGAGGGGCATAGGTAAGGTTAATAGCAAAAGTTTTCCCTAGGGAAGGGGAGTTTTCAAAATGAGACGGCATATTTTTAAGATGAGACGGGAAAAATTTCGAAGGCACCTGAGGGGCAATTTTTGCACGCAGATAGTGGTTTGTATTTGGAATGAACTGCCAGAGGAAGTGGTAGATTCAGGTACAGTTATAACATTTAAAAGAGATCTAGACAGGTACATGAATGGGAAAGGTTTAGAGGGATATGGGCCAAATGCATGCAAGTGGGACTAGTTTAGTTTGGGAAACTTGGTTGGCATGGACAAGTTGGACCAAAGGGTCTGTTTCTGTGACTCTGTGACTCTTGACTAGCAGCAACCTACAACCTCAAAGCAGAGTAGGATAATAGGTTGGCACAACATCGTGGGCAGAAGGCCCTGTACAGTGCTGTACTGTTCTATGTTCTATTTTGCTGGCTAAGAGGTGCAGTAAATGATGCTATTAGATCAGATGGAAGATTGTTTGTACTGACAGAAACATCAGTAACCAGATCACGCTGATTTAAAACAATTGGCAGAACGAAAATCCAGAGGGGAGCAGAGAATTTTGCATTAAAATAGTGCATTGCTATGATTTCAAACGTGCTGCCCAGAAGTGTGATGAAAGCAGATTCAATGGTATCCTCCAAAGATGAATTGGATGCATATTTGAATAGGGAAAAAATGCAGCAATATGGGAAATGTACAAGGAATCCAACTAATCAGAAAGTTCGTTCAAGGAACTCCGCGGTGATGTGTTCAATGGCGTCCTGCTGTGCCTATGATACTATGATTCTAGATGCAATTTACTGTTGAAAATGAAGGCAAGACTTCCACTGCTCACAATGTTCGACAGAATTGTGCATTCATTTATAAAGAATGGGCTTAAGACTTTGCTACTCTAAGCTCACAAATAAGTACATCATAATTACACTTGTTCATGATATCTTTCAGTCACATTCTTCGAATACACAAAATGGTCGTGAAATCTGGCAACAGATGAAGGCATAACTAGCATAGTATCCTCAGCTGTTTCTCTCTGTTCAACATAAATATGTTTCCAGTGATTGGTTACGCACAAATCAAAGGGAAATAAAATCAGTCAGGATGATCATTAACAAAATACAGTCCTTAGTAGGTGACATAACCTTGAAAAAATAAAATGGATCAGCTCTAATCAGAGACAAAACAAGAGGAAGGTTAATAAAACTCAAATGATTAATGATATTTTTAAATAAAATAATTCTATATAAGTGTCTAGAGTCAGCACCTTTAACATACTGCAGAGATCAATTTATTTGCCTTCAATGGGTGATATTATTTGTTTGTTAAAACAGCCATGGGGCTAAATCATATTATTTGGTTGAGTCTGATTTGCATTGAATGTTTTGGAGCAATTTCTGCCATGAGGCATAGGAAATTTTCTTGGCATATCTTATCTAATTCGCCTCGTTATTACCTGCCCTATTCCAATGGCACCCAAATCCTGCCCCCTTTAACTGTTTCTAGTACAACTCACCACCTAGAGGATATCCCGGAACTGACTGGCATCCCTTATTTTTAAAAGAATTAAAGCGTGTTGTGGACCCAGACAAGTCTGGAAGCTGCCCTGCATAGTTTGTGATGGTTGTCCTGGACAGGGCAGCAGGGAGCACATTGATGACTTGCTGTGGAAGCAGGGACCTGGAAGTCCTGCTGGATGAGGCTGTGCAGAGGTGTGACTTCCTCTTTACCCCCTTGCAGCAGTGGACACCACGACACCAGACTATGTCAGCCTGGTCTGAGGTTTCCACCTTGGTTCAAACAGTCCCAGACGTCTGGAGGAATGCACAGCAATGTAGGAAGTTAATCATTGACCTTTTCCATTCCACCAGCATAAAAGCTACCAACCTCCCTCCAACACTCACTCCGTCTAAATCTGCTACTGCACCTATCTCTCACCAAGGCTCAGTCTCTACACTCTCATTCCAGCCTACAACATCTTCTCTCACTCACCCACCTCAACCCCTGACATCATTCACATTGCATGCCTTCTGTATTTTCAACTCACTAATTTGGACACCTCCCTACCTGCTTGAAAAGCAAAGGCAGTATCACCCACTTTCATCTCCCTTCTCTCATTACAGGAGGGAAAAACAGCCCCCAATAGAGCAGAAAGACTCAAGACTGGGTTACCTGACATTCAACCCCTTACCCCTCATGTGGGTGGCATCCTTACTATGACCACGAGAAATGGTTGATTCATTGTTTCCAAGCCTGGATTGGAATTGGAGGCTGCTCTAGACTTACTGCGCTGGGAGCTCCCTCAGCGAAAGCTATCCCCCTTGACTTGACTGAGGCCTACTCACAACCAAGCCAAAATTCCTTCCTTTGTGACTGTGCTAAATGATAATGTGAGACAGTTGTAACATGAGCCTGGTATTTCTGGTTGAGGGGGTAAACTATAAGAAGGCAAAGCAAGGCCATGCATAGCAGGGGTGCTGGGAGCATCCAGGTAGGCTCAGACTGAGTCAATGTTATGATATTTATGAAGAGCCCAGAGATGCAGCCTGGTCCAGTCCATGAGCTGGGTGTGTGTCCCTGACTGACCAGTATTCTTGCAGCAGCATTACAATGATAGTTCCCTGTGCAGCCCAATGTGCATCGAAGTGTAAAAGAATCCTATTAGTGATATACCATGAAAATCCTTTCAGGCTGGCATATATCAGATGCCAATGTCCATAAACGTGTGATGCATATGGTCTGAGCCTGTCAAGCGTGCCCTGAGAATTGGATCCCCAGTGTCCAACATGGAGATCCTCTGGAGCTGATTTGGCGAGATACATGTCTTGGTTTCCATGTCAGGTCTTCTCAACATTTAGTTTGTTTGATGAATTTGTAAGAAAGCTGAATATTAGTGAGACAAGTTGGGCCATCAACAAAGCATTTAATAAGTAATAAATTGCCAACTTGCCACAGCCAAGAGAGAAACGTGTCACACTGTCTGTGAAAAGTATAAAAAATGCAGTGAGATACTCTCATTGAGATTGTCTTCACTGAACTTCTCATCCAATTCTGCCACAAAGCTTGCCATAACCCATGTCACACAAACCCACTATAAGATTCAATCCATGGTTGTTCTCTTGTGCTTTTACCATGCGGTTTGATGCCAGAATGTGAGTTTATGTTTAAGACAGACTGTTTGAGGAGAAGGTAAAGTGATGAACTGCCTTTAGAGTTCAAATTAACTCTTTTTTTTTAAAATACAAAAATAAACACTATGATACGCAGTAATGATAGATATACCATGCTCCGCTCTTAATTGCGCTCAGATAGGGATATTGTTATATTCATTCATGGGATGTGGGCATCACTGGCTATGCCATCATTTATTACCTATTCCTAGTTGCCCTTGAGAAAGTGGTGGTGAGCTGTCTTCTTGAAATGCTGCAGTCTAACTATTTCTAAAACCCACAATGACATTAGGAAGGGAGATATAGGATTTTGACCTAGCAACACTGAAAGAATGGCAGTATATTTCTGAGGCAGGGTGGTTAGTGGTTTGGAGAGGAACTTGGATGGTGTTTACTTGTACACATTTCCGGCTGATTCTGTGTGAGATCTCTGTCCTAATTGCAATTAACTGAGCATCAATATTTAAAATTGACTTGGGCTTGCTACTTCCAATCTGGCAGGTAAGACATTAACTTGCTGGAGTGAGTAGTCCTGCTGGAAAATCACACCGAGCTGAAATCAAGGCTGCAACAGTTGATCCAGTTTAGGGTATCCAATATAATTTTACAAAAGATATCATGAAACTGTCCATTGAGTATAGGAGTTAGGATGTCATGTTGTGGCTGTGCGGAACATTGGATAGGCCACTTTTGGAATATTGCGTTCAATTCTGGTCTCCCTGTCATAGGAAGGATGTTGTTAAACTTGAAAGGGTAGAAAAAATTTACAAGGATGTTGCTGGGACTGGAGGGTTTGAGCTATAGGGAGAGGCTGAATAAGCTGGGGCTTTTTTTCCTGGAGCTTTGGGAGCTGAGGGGTGACCTTGTAGAAGTTTATAAAACGAAGAGGGCATGGATAGGGTGAGTAGCCAAAGTCTTCTTCCCAGGGAATGGGAGTCCAAAACCAGAGGTCATAGGTTTAATGTGAGAGGGGAAAGATTTAAAAGGGACCTAAGGGGCAACATTTTCACGCAGAGGGTGGTGTATGTATGGAATGAGCTGCTGGAAGAAGTGGTGGAGACTGGTACATTTACATCATTTAAAAGACACCTGGACGGGTATATGAATAGGAAGGGTTTAGAGGGATATAGGCCAATTCCTGCCAAATGGGAGTAACTTAATTTAGGATATCTGGTTGGCATGGACAAGTTGGACCAAAGGGTCTGTTTACATGCTATACAACTCTATAACTCTATGTCAACTACTCAGCTGAAGAACTTCAGTGTATAAATTTATTACAGCATCATTTCTGTAAAGTAAAAGAAAAGGTGACTTTCCCACTAAACAGATCGTTATTAATAAAATCTGACAAATAATGTAATGCATTCTACAATGTAGTTACTTGCTTGCATTGTAAATTTAGCAAATTGAGGCTGCCAGTGCCTGCAGAAATTGAGTGCGATAATATTACCCACTCTTTAGTATGTGTTGATGTGTAGACTAGAACGCTTTGCTGTGCACCATATCTTGTGCTGTGCAATGTTACATGACTTGGATTCTAGTTTTTTTTCCAGTGGATCAAATTATTTTTATGCTCCATAGATATTTAAGTCAATGTAATCGAGCTTTTAATTCACTTTAAAAAAGATGTTTTTTATTTCAATTAGTCATTATTCTCTTAAGCAATGATAGTCCAAATTTCAAAATAGCAATTCTGTCTTTTTTGTTGTTGGTATCAAATTGGCATTGATGCTGATGGTGCAAAACTTTTGAAATGAGGGGAGAGAGAGAGAGAGAGACCCTGCAGGATTTCTAGATACTTGTTTTATTGATTGAATTGCCACCTGCTGATCTTCAAAATTCAAGTTTCATAAGAAAATTCTGATTAACAAATTGGAAGAGGATTTTTCAGTGTCACACTGACATCAATTATAGTAGTACAATGCCAGTAAAAATGCTTATGGTGCTCACCTTTTATACTGTTTGTATCTTTCAGATTCCCATCTTGTGTGTGACCACAGCAACTGCCACTCAACAATACCCAGGAAGCTTATTTTTTCCACCGCTAATACGTTATGATGTGGAGTTATTGCAGTTTTAAAAGACTAATTTAGAGCTGCAAGAGATGCAAACCATTTTGTACCTTTTTCAATTGCTGACTCCTTCATTTGTAGACTTTGCTGTGGGCTGCATTTGTGGATAGAGCAGAATTCCTACCACTGGAGCCAAAAGCTGGAAGCATTTTGGTATGCAGCAACACATGGACTTGCAATGGTCTATTAAGTGGCTGCTGCTGAGGCCATTGTCTAATCAAGAACAACAGCCCATGCAAGAGCTGCTGGCCCAATCAGATGGCCAACAATTCAGCAGACTCAGCGGTATGGCCATCATCACTGATACAGCTACAGGCAGATCAGTAACCTTGAGGATAGCTCGATAGTTATGGCTAAATCCAGGGCCAGGCTGGCTATGCCCAGAAATCAGCAAGGGTAATAATGGGTCTGTGGGTATACTGAGTGCCAGTGTCACCCTGGGGCATGAAAGTAGCCATGATGCTAGGAAACCCCTCTGTTACTTGTTACTCATGGCGTACCCATAGAAGAGGTACCACATCAGAACCCTCTTGGAGGCTGCCAGGTTCACTAGATGGACTCCTACTGCAGACCTGGGCAAAATCCTCATGGCAGCGAGAAGTGGTCTGGATTTTACCTTCTAGGTGGTTCAAATGGCCTCCTAGTTGGCAGCCAGTCTGCCAACATTCCCATCACCAAGATGGCATGGCAAGATATCAGGCACACTTCAAAGCCTTCCCTTAAATTTGCCTATATTCCCAATTCCCAGCCTATCCTGAAAGGTTTTGGAAAATTTCAGCTTGCTCCCTCTCTCCACAAAGAGTATCTCCACATTGCAAAACACATGATGATGATCTTCATGTTATCAACTATTGCCATTCAGTTTTGGATAGGATTGGAAGTTTTCCCGATGCTAATATCTGTAACTCATCTGTTACAAAATGTTATGAAAGAAGTTATCAAAGGCAAATTAGGTTTAGATAACTATTAGGTATGACACCAGTGTAACTCTTTGATTCTACTTTCTGTGTCTGAGTTTTTTTTATAATTAGTACAATTTTGGCATTGATAGTTATTTGGAGCCATGAACTGGCTGATGACTCAAGCTCAAGTCTTCAACACAATACATTACATTATGAGGCTTTCATGAGAATTAACTAGGGAATGTCCCTTACTCTATGAATCATCCACTGTCTGTTGTAATAATGAATGAAGTAGAAACTGACAGAAAAGCACAGCAAGCCTAACAGCATCTGAAGAGATAAGAGCTGAGTAAATTTTTTAGGCAGACATCCATCAGCTGAAACTTACCCTACCTTTTTTTTCTTTAGAGTATGATAGATCTGTTGTTAATTTTCAACATTTCCTTTCGTATTTCAGCTGTTTAACATTTTTAGGACCTTTTTAGAAAAAGCAAGCTGCAAGGGTGAAATGTTTATTATTTACTATTTGAGACTTTTGTGCAGTTGGAAGGGAAAAGAAAAAATTGAATTTAAAGAAAACCTCTCACGACCACAGGATGTCTTGCAATATATAGCCAAGGCAGCGGTTCTGAATTTTTGTCACTGCTGTAATAAAGGAAACACAGCAACCAATTTGCATGTAGCAAGGCTCCACAAAAAGCAATTAAAATGATTTGTTTTTGATGGTGTTGGTTGAAAAATAAATGTTAGTCAAAATATTGGGAGAACTCACCCTATTCATCCTCTTTTTATCACAGAATTTAAACATGCAAAAATCCACAAATGGTTCCAACACAATGAGCCTTTATTTCACTGACTTCAAACCTATAAGTACATTCATGAAAAAAAAACTAAGGTTTTAGAATTAAATGCTTTACAATGAGTGACTGTGACCCAGTACTCCAGACATAGAAGAAAACCATTGAGAGCTCAACACTTGGTCTTGAGTCAGCTGGGTACTGAAATTGGTTGTGGGACAGTAAAAGCAGGGATTACAGTAAAAAGAAACAACAGTTAGTGATTGCAGCAAAGATACAACTTTGGAAGCTGACATACTCATGGCACTTCCATTGCTAATTTCCTCAAATGCATAAGCTAGATTACCTTATTATCCAGACCATGAATGAAATTCTGTATCAACTTGGGGATTCCTAATGTCTGGACATTCTGCACCGTCTAGTTGACAGTCTGGCCTCTAGCAACTGTATTCCTTCTCCAATATTTCCCCTTAGGTTCTCCTTTCCCTTCATTCGCAGGATGTAAGTGTCACTGGCTAGGCTGGTATTTATTGCCCAATTCTAACTGTCCTTGAGAAGGTGGTAGTAAGATGCCTTCTTAAACTGTGGCAGTCCTTGGGATGTAGGGACGCCCACAGTGCTGTTGGAAGGGAATTCCTGGGTTTTGATTCAGCAACGATGAAAGAACAGCAATTTCCATCTACTTAGGGATGGTACAAAGCTTGAAATGTGTTCAGCTGTGTTTTGAAATCATGTGGAATGAACTGATATGTGTGATGACTGGCATCTGAAATACTGGGGACCTCAAGAGGAGGCTGCAATGGATCAACGACTGATACTTCTAGCTGAAGCTGGTTGCAAATGCTTCAGGCTCAGCTTTTGAACACACATGCTCCTGCATCATTGAGGAACGGTGTGTTTATAAAGCCTCCCTCTCTCATTAGTTGTTAATTGGCCATCACCATTCATACCTGGTGGCAACAGTATTGACAAGGTAATTTCGAAATTATTGGTTGAAGGATTGCTGAGCTGTGTCTATAAAATACAGTTTCTAGTTGTTAGTGTGTACATCGTCCTGTGCTGAAGCTTAACCAGGTTGGGATCTGATTTTTTTAGGTGTGCCTAGGCTGCTCCTGTTATTTCACTTTCACTCCTTATTAAACCAGGGCTTGTCCCGTCATTGTTAATGATGTTAATTACATATCCCAGGTCACTTGGTAACACATTGAGTTGGAAGTTCAATTTTGCTGTTGCTGACGTTGATCCATAGTGCCTAGCAAATGTTCATTTCAGGCTTACCATTTTTTTTTTTTTCTGAATAAATTCCATCTTTTTCCACCTTTCTGTGCCCTTGATATCTTCACTGCTCCTTTCAAAATGGTTCTCAACATGCAGGAGTATTGATTCAATAGCTGGGAGAGAACAGTCTTGGCAATCAGTAAGCGATGTCCTTATCCACGTTTGAGCAGCTGCTTGGAGATTTTCTGTGATATGGAGTCAATGTTGACTAAGTTGAATGGAGAATGTTGATTCTGTTTGAGGGTAAATCTACATCGGACATGTCCGAGTATTTCAAACGGCAGTTGATAAGAGTTCAGGAGCAGCACATTCCTGCAAGAATGAAGGATAGGTAAGGCATGTTATGTGAACCTTGGATGACCAGGGGCGTTATGACCTTGGTCAGAAACAAAAAGGAAGCATACATAAGGTCTAGGAGGATGGGAACTGATGAAGCCCTTGAAGTCTATAAGGAATGTAGGAAAGAACTTAAACAAGGAATTAGAAAGGCTAGACAGTGTCATGCAAAGTCATGAGCAAACAGGATTAAGGAGACTCCCATGGTTTTTTATACATATATAAAAAAGCAAGAAGGTAGCCAGGGAAAGGGTTGGCCCACTCAAGGCCAAATAGGGAATCTATGTGTGGAGCTAGAAGAGGTAGGTGAGGTTCTAAATGAATATTTTGTCAGTATTCACCAAAGAGAAGGAATTGGTGGAGGGAAGGAAGTGTCGAGCTTCTAAGCTGAATTGCTGTTAAAAAGGAAGAGGTGTTGTGAGTCTTAAAGTATTAAGGTAGATAATCAGGATCCCTGGGTCCTAATGGGATCTATCCCAGAATATTGAGGGAGGAAAGAAAGCAAATAGCTGGAGCACTGACAGACATCTTTGTATCCTCTTTGGCTACAGGTGAAGACCCCGAGGTTTGGAGAATAGCCAATATTGTCCCACTGTTGAAGACAGGTAGCAGGGATAATCTTGGAAATTATAGGCCTGTGAGTCTTACATCAGTGGGAGGGAAATTATGGGAAAGATTCTCAGGGACAAGATCTATAAGCATTTAGAAGAAAATGGACTTATTAGCAATAGACAGCATGGTTTTATACAAAGGAGGTCATGCCTCACTAACTTGAGGAGAAGATGAAGATGATTGATGAGGGAGAAGCGGTTGATGTTGTCTACATGGACTTCAGTAAAGCCTTTGACAAGGTCCCTCATGGCAGGCTGGTACAAAAGGTGAAGTCACATGGTATCAAGGGTGAGCTGCCAAGATGGATACAGAACTGATTTAGTCATAGGAGACAGAGGGTAGCGGTGGAAAGATACTTTTTGGAATAGAAGATTGTGACTAAAAGTGTTCCACAGGGATCAGTGCTGGGATGTCTGCTATTCATGCTTTACATAAACAACTTAGAGGAAAACATGGCTGGTCTAATTAGTAAGTTTGCAGATGATAAAAAGATTGGTGGAGTTGCAGATAGTGAGGAAGATTGTCAGAGGTTACAGGAGAATATAGATTAGTTGGAGGCATGGGCAGAAAAGTGGATGGAATTTAATCCAGACAAATGTGAAGTGACGTATTTTGGAAGTACAGGTAGAAATTAAACAGTGAATGGCAGAACTCTTAGGAGTATTGATATGCAG
>NC_063353.1:23205355-23267299 GCF_021869965.1 Rhincodon typus | reverse complement strand
TGTGTGTGTTAGTGAGAGAGAGTGTGTGAGTGAGAGAGAGTGTGTGTGAGTGAGAGAGTGTGTGTTAGTGAGAGAGTGTGTGTGTGAGTGAGAGAGTGTGTGTGTTAGTGAGTGAGAGTGTGTGTTAGTGAGAGAGAGTGTGTGTGAGTGTGAGAGAGTGTGTGTGAGTGAGAGAGAGTGTGTGTTAGTGAGAGAGTGTGTGTTAGTGAGAGAGAGTGTGTGTGCCTCTCGCTGTCTCTTACTCTAACTGTCACTTTGGGCACCGTCTCCATGTATATTATTCACTCTCCACCCTATGATCAGCATAAATACCTCCCTTCCGTAACTATTTTCACTTCTGACAAAGGCTCATTAAATTCAAAACCTGAACTCTTTTTTGCTATTTTCTCTAACACTTCCTGTTTTTCTTTCAGATTTCCAGCATCCCCAGTTCTTTGTTTTTGTTCTCCCCTTACTTTTACGGTCACTTTGTTTTGCAATAAAGGATTACACAATATTAGTTTTCTTGATTACATGCTGTACTTGCTTTCTAACTTATTGTTACTCATGTACCAGAACACAAAGTCCCTCTGAATTCTGCAATCATTCCTGTCTAAGTAATACTGTGTTTTTTTATTCTTCCTGCTAAAGTCAACGACTTCATATTTTCCTACATTAAATTCCATTTGCCAGATTTTTGACCATTCACTCAACCTCAGATACTGAAGCAGTCCATGATCAAATGCAACAAGATCTGCACAATACCCAGCCTTGGGCTGACAAGTGGCAAGTAATATTTGTGCCACACAAATGCAAAGCTGTGACCATCACCAATAAGAGACAATCTAACCACCACCACTTGACATTCAATTATGCTACCATCTCTAAAACCTCCACTATCAACATCCTGGGGGTTACCATTGATCAGAAATTCAACTGGACTCAGCACATAAACAGCGGCTGTAGAACAGGTCAGAGTCTAGCAGTACAGCAGCGAGTAACTCACCTCCTCACTCCCCAAAGCCCGCCCATCATCTACAAGGCACAAGTCAGGAGTGTGATGGAATACTCCCAACTTGCTTGGATGGGTGCAGCTCCAACAACATTCAAGAAGTTTGACACCATCCAGGGCAAAGCAGCCCACTTGATTGGCACCACATCCACTCCCGCCACCACCGACGCTCAGTAGCAGCAGTGTTTACTATCTACAAAATGTACTGCAGAAATTCACCACAGATCCTCAGACAGCACCTTCCAAACCCACAATCACTTCCAAATAGGACAAGGGCAGCAGGTACATGAGAACACTCCCACACGCAAGTTCCCCTCCAAGCCACTCACCATCCTGACTTGAAAATATATCACCATTCCTTCACTGCCACTGGGCCAAAATCCTGAAATTCCCATCCTAGGAGCATTGTGGGTCAACCCACAGCAGGTGGATATCTCACCACCATCTTCTCAAGGGCAACCACGGGCAGACAATAAATGTTCGCCAGCCAGCATTAATCTTTACTACACTGTATACAGCACATTAATAGCACTGTTTTAGAAATTTCTTCTGTTAAAACTCTCCAGTTTATCAGTTGATTACCTATAACTTGGGACAAGCTACATAATTTTAATGTACATTTATTTACAAAGTTGTACATTATAAGCACATAACCCAAACACCAGCCTTTGTCTATTTAGAGGCACAAGTGAATTTTCAGTTAATACTGGCCACCCATATATAATTAGACACAATTAATATACACATCAATACCTGCCTCATTATTTTTCCAGGAATAATTCTTTAATGTGACTATATAACTGAAACTAATATATCTGCTTAAAACTGAATGTTTTACACATTCTAAAACAAACTGACCAAAAAAAAAAAAAAATTTCTCTCTAGACTTTGACCTTGCTTCCATGCAATCACCACAGGACCTTATTTGGTATTGCATCATTTTGAAAGGAAATTTAGCCAATGGATCTCTCTAAAGGAAATTGCTTTGTTTAATTTTCAATGCTTTCTAAAATATTCATTGCCATTTTAGCAAAAATTCCATTGTGTAATAATTGAAATCATATTGACTGGTTTCTGTCTAAAATCATGTGAAATACCTGTGTTGTCTCTGAAATAATCTTTGGCTACAGTTGCATTGTGTGTCCTGGGCAAGTATGGGAAAAGATATACAAAGCAATTTTGTTAAATTCTAATAAAAATGTAGTTGCTTTGCTAGAAATACGCTTGGCCAAGCTTTGCTATAAACTTTGTTGAACATATTTTTTGTTTGACATTCTATACAAAGTACAAAACATTCAACAAAAATGCATTGTTTCCAAATATGGAACGTATAATATGTGTTTCAGCTTATGATAAAACCTAGGCTGGACAGTTCTTTCTCAGATAATTGTTGAATCAGTTGCATTATGGTTGGTACTTAACATTTCAATATAATATTTGGTCTATAAGTGAATAAGATTGAGTTACTGCTTTAGAAATTTGTGCTTCTTCAAGAGTATTACTGAATTTCGTTGTGTATTTATTAGTTGGCAAGTGAGAACTATTAATTGTCCAGCACCTTCATGCCTCAATTCAGGTTTTAAAACAGTCACTCATTGCAAACCATTTTTCGGTTTCTTTTATTTGCTCCCATATGTTATTTGTAAATGGCGAAATCATAAAAATAACAGCTTTTTCTGAATTTTTGAAGAATTAAGCAAGCGAATGAAGGTATGCTGTTTCATGCTGTCATGATCCTGATTGATGTTATTACTGCCGGAGTCCATTCAAAAAGAAGGTTAAAACTTGCTTTGCCAGGTTGTCACACTGCTTTATTTCAGATTCATTTCCTTTTCCCGTGAAGCGTAAGTTTGGAGACAGAGGGTGGTGGTGGAGGTTTTCAGACTGGAGGCCTGTGGTACATGGTGTACCACAAAGATTGGTGCTGGGTCCACAGCTTTTTGTCATTTATGTAAACTATTTGGATGTGAACATAGGAGGTACAGTTAGTAAGTTTACAGATGACACCAAAATTGGAGATGTAGTGGATAGTGAAGAAGGTTACCTCAGAGTAAAATGGGGCCTTGATCAAATGGTTCAATGGCCGGGAATGGCAGATGGAGTTTAATTTAGATAACTTATGTGGTGCTGAATTTTGGAAAGGTAAATCAGGGCAGGACTTAAGGTCCTGGGGAGTGTTGCTGAACAAAAAGACATTGGAGCGCAAGTTCATATTTCCTTGAAAGTAGAGCCCCAGGTGGGCAGGATAGTGAAGATGTTTGGTATGCTTGCTCTTATTGGTCAGTGCATTGCGTATAGGAGTTGCAGCTGTATCGGACATTGATTAGGCCACTTTTGGAATTCTGCGTGCACTTCTGGTCTGCCTGCAATAGGAAGGATATTATGAAACTTGAAAAGATTTACAAGAATATTGCTAGGGTTTGAGTGTTTGAGCTATAGGGAGAGGCCGAATAGGCTGGGGCTATTTTCCTCGGAGTGTCGGAAGCTGAGGGGTGATCTTATAGAAATTTATAAAATCATGAGGGGCATGGTTAGGGTGAATAGCTTAGGTTTTTCCTGGGGGTGGTGAAGTCCAAGGGCCTATGAGGGCACAGGTTTAGGGTGAGGGGGGAAAAATTTAAGAGACCTAAGGGGCAACATTTTCACACAGAGGGTGGTGCGTGTATGGATTAAGCTGCCAGAGGAAGTGGTGGAGGCTGGTACAATTACAATATTTAAACAACATCTGGATGGGTATATGAATAGGAAGCGTTTAGAGGGATTTGGGCCAAATGCTGGCAAATTAGACCAGATTAGTTTAGGATATCTGGTCAGCATGGACAAGTTGGTCTGTTTCCATGCTGTACAACTCTATGACTGTTCTGAGGAAGAGTCACCGGACGCGAAATGTTAACTCTGTTTTTTCCTTCACAGATGCTGCCAGACCTGCTGAGCTTTTCCAGCAACTTTGTTTTTGTTCCTGATTTACAGCATCCGCAGTTCTTTCGGTTTCTGTGACTCTATGACTCTATTTAATTGTCATTAAATGATGGAGTATCTTGTTTGAGCGGGTGGGGGCAGTCTCAGGTTATCTGGTTTCCTATATTCGTGAAGGACATATGGGTGTCATATCTCTAACACTTGAGGTTTATTTCAAATAAAAGTAAACTGTCATGAATTGGAATCAATTCATGATCTGAGGGGCAAAATCACTTGAATATTTTGAAGTAGAAATCAAGTAATTTATTTCATCTGTATAATTGTATAAAGTTATGGATGGGACAGGAATAAAAGTTCTGAATTAGTGAAGGCTGAATGAATGGAAGGAATTTATATGTGTAGAGTTTTGACTGTAATGCACTTTAAATACAACCAATAAATATGAATTTCATTTAATTCTACTTTGCATTTACGTGACATTCAAAGCATTAATCCTGAAAATCTAGTTCTTAGTTCACTATTGGAAAATCCTACATTATTCTATTAATGTAGAACCTCATTTTATTACCAAAATTTGTTTCACTTCACTAACGCAATGATTAATTGTCCATTCTGGGTGGAAATCATGAAATCCAACATAGATTTTGATTGTTAGAAAGAGTATTTTAAAACCATCACTTAAACTCATTAAGTGGATGTAGATTCAGCTAAAATGAGCCATATAGTAGTTTCTAGTCACTCGAGTGGACAGTTAGCTTGTTAACTACAAACTGAGCCCACATCTAGCACAGACAAACCATGCTGAGCCTGGCAAGAGGACAACTACATGCAGTTGTTTCGGGTCTGGACCCTTCTTACATGCGTTGTTTTCTAAAATAGCTGAGTGAAGTTACAATAACGTAATGACATTATCTGTTACATCCAAAATGCAAACACAAAAAGCAACCCAGATGGGGATATTTTTTGTACTTTCACCAGAAAGTTTTCTCACAGTAGTAAATTGTGTTTTTCTTTCTCTCTTCATTCACTTCCCCTCATAAGACATAAATATTGAATGGTGTAACTGTGTCCACTTAGACTATTTCTGGTGTTATTTGAATCCTATCTAATTCCTTCAAGACCGATCACCTTTGGAGATGATAATGAAACTTGGGTGTAACTTAAGTGCTTCATAATTTAAGTTTGTCCATATCATTAAGACACGGTTCATCAGTTTGAACGCCAAGATTTCTGATGCTTATTTTGTTGAAATGCAGCAAAAATTAAGCATTCAATTTGAAAAATTAAGGGGCGAATAAGAAAACCAAGTCACCTTTGAAAGCAACAGGTACACATTTATCATAACCTGTTTTTCTGATTCTCATTGAAACTCAGTCTGATATTTTGCCAGTATGCAAAAATGAAGCATGACAAAAGTCTTATTAAGAAAGCAAGATTGAACATTTAAAGTAACATTTTAAGTAACATTTATGAACTGGCACTCTCAATAAACCAGCAAAACATTATATACCTCAAAAACTGCAAAGTTTACTGCATTATTCTAACCAGTTAATGTAGATTTTAAACATGTATTTACTTCTGTGTAAATGTACTTGTTATTCAATTGAATGGCTATGTGAAATATCAACATTTAATTCAATTTTGAGCTAATTTTTTTTCTCAAATGCCGCAGTCTGCCGCAATGTCTGAGTAGTCAGTTGGAGGGTGTGAGTGAGAAGACTCTCTGTCAATAAGTTTTATTTAACGTAAAGTTGCATTATTATTTCAGTTATTTGTGCTGAAAATAAGTTATTGCAATGACGTGTATACCCTCTGTACTATGTTCCTATTACTTAGTGTGTGTTTTTGCATTGATTATGTGGATCTTTTGATTAACTGGAATATTTGATCAACCAGCACACTCCTGATCGCATAAGTGCCAATTCATAAAAAGCTTGCTGTATTTCATTGCAAACTGGTGTTTTTGTTGGAATATAATGAGAATGTTTTGCAAACACACATTCTTGACATATAGCCAATGGCAGTGACCAAATGCAAAACCTTGTAACTAGCTCTGATTTGACTACTATGTTCAGTAACATCATAAAGAAAACAATTCAGATAACTATTTTAGTTTCATGTTTTTAATTTGATTATGAATGTATTCAAAAATATAACTTTTTTTCTGGAAGTACATAATTTTTACAGTTGTTAGCCATTTTATGACTAGAAGAAATCATCTTCAAATAAGTCTCCTGCAGCACTCTTTTTTTTGTGAGATATCTTGCACATCTTTGTTTGAGGTAGCATTATAATCACAGCTATGTTATGCCTATTCTGATCTCAACGACATTTGGATTGCTTTTTCTGATGGTCTGTTTACAAGTTTGTCTACTTTTCCATGAGGCAGGCTCTGATGCCTGTCACGGCTACGCACCTGCATATCATGTTTCAAGGAGAACAGGTTGAGTTAAGATGAAAAAAGACATATGAAATGAATAAGCGCTCATACTGAATAGCAGTTCTTTGTTTAATCTGTCCTATTTTCAAACGCTTCCTTCAGATCTTATTACCAAATGTAATAAAGCTTATAGAACTTCTTTTTACCATTTTTAAAATCATCAATTCCTTTTTTATTACTTCCTTACTGATGTGTATCATAAGCATAGCCAATTTTCTATTACCTGTATCATAATTGATGTGTGGACATTCAAATTTGACAGTGATGTTTTCAAATGTATTGTATAATTGTTGTCTTGCCAATTTAATAAAAAAAAGTAGAGGCAAATTTCTTTCTCCTGTTTGAACGTATTTGACACCCACAATATTCCTTCTAGAAATCTTTGCTATTGTCACCCATAGTGCCCAGTATAATTAATATTAGTAATTTCATTTATTAATGGACACGTTAAAATGAGCACTAAACATAAATTATGTTAATTGTTGGCACGAATTAAAACAAATTTCACCTTGCTAAAGAAGTTAAGCTGTTGTGAATTCTGCTATTACCATGTACACCTCCTCCGGAACTAAATTTCAAATCATTAACTCTGTTTCTTACTGTAGTGATACTGCCTGACCTGCTTCATAATTCCAACATTTCTCGTATTTATTTCCAATTTCGAACATTCACAATATTTTGTGTTTGTAACCAGAACCAAAAAAAGGGAATTTTTCAACCTTCTGCATGTTAAAGAGTCCTTTGTTATGTAAATAACGAGCGCTGAATTAAAGCTGGTGGTGGAGATCTACATTGAGTTTATCAGCAGGTGCCAAATTATGCTGACTAACCCTGGTGCAAAACAAACTGTTACATGACAATTACCTTTTAGAATGAAATGTCTTCTTCACTGCCCCAACATTGTACTATTGCAAAGGCTGCCAAATAAAACAGCAAGAAAATAATTCTATGAATTTATACATAATTTACTTCTGAATCTGTTTGGCTATCTATTAATTTGACAACTAAATAAACCACAATAGATCTAAACAGAATCTGACAGTCAGTTGACAAATGCTATTTTCAGTGTAGAAATTGTTAAAAAGGCTTCACTATGATATTTTCTACTTACAGAACTGCACTCCTTTATAATCATGTCATATTCTCTTTAGTCGTAAGTAATTGGCAGTGAACAAACATTTATAGAAACATAGAAAGTAGGAGAAGTAGAGTTATTAATAATATTCAGGTTTTTTTATAGGGCATGGGCTTAAGGTGAGATGGGAAAGGTTTAAAAGAGATATAAGGGGCAACTTTTTCACACTGAGGGTAGTGCATGTATGGAATGAGCTGCCAGAGGAAGTGGTGGAGGCTGGTACAGTTACAACATTTAAAAGGCATCTGGGTGGGTATATGAATAGGAAGGGTTTAGAGGGACATGGGCCAAATACTGGCAAATGGGACTAGATTAATTTAGGATATCTGGTCCGCATGGACAAGTTGGACTGAAGGGTCTGTTTCCATGCTGCATATCTCTATGACTCTATATTTGTTCATAATTGGCAACTTTGTCTTGCTTTTGAATTAGAGATGAACAGATTTTGAGCATGTGCAGTGCCAAAGAAGGAGAGCAGAAGGGAATTTTTTGAAAAAACAAAAGTGAAGGGCCTATGCTTGGCTGGAGGTCAGAAGCAATTAAGTAACAGAAGGGTGATGGTGCAAAGCAAAAAAGGAGATAATGGGACCTGTAGAAACACAAGAAGGGTTAAATATTTTTGAGAGCAACTGGGAGCAATGATTAAGATCTAGAATTGTTAACTGCTAAAGTAAACACTGTAGCATCTAGTGGGAAGAAGAGGTGCTGTTCCTTGATCTTCAATGGAGTATTGGAGGATACCAAGAACGTTTTAACCTATCTGACGTTAGAGTCCTACAGCATTCCAGTGAAGATCAACACAAGCTCAAGGCCGACACCTGAAATGTCCCTGATCTCCATGTCTCCCAATTCTGAATCCGAACCCAGATTTCCGTGACACATTTCATCCTTTGGTTTAGTTGTGCTACAAGAACTCTCCACTCCCAACTAAATAAAAATGTTGGGCTCAGGGTTATTTGATGATCTCAATATAAACCATCAATTCCTTTCCCTATTAAGTATATACGCTACATTTTTTTGAAGAAGCTGATCAACACAGTTTCCACTCTAAATATTCATTATACAGGAGGGGAAAAATCCCTAGCCTAATATCTCATCTTGCATCAGATGGGCTGGCTTCAAAACTAAATCATTTGGTGCGTATCATTCAAATCAAGTTTTACGTTGTAGCTGCTACGACTATTAAAGGAGCCTGGAACGTGAGTTGTTAGGCAATATATATTTTTAAGTTTCTTACCAATATATTTGAACAATAGATTGTATTGTGAACAAACTGTGAAATCTTGATAGACCATAGTATCAAGCTTGAGAGACTCAAATGACTTGGACAAGATTAAAGAGCTAAAATAATCAAATTGACTCTTTATTCCTTAAACTATTTGATGACATTGAACGTATACTTGTAAGTCGAGAACTTTGGAACTCAAATTTCATCTTGTAACCTTAGATTCTAATTTGATTTTTTTAACCTATGATTTTATACTTACATTGTGTCAACCCATGAATTAGGAGGTCATCTCATGAGTTTCCCTTCCATCCATTTTACTTTATTTTTTTAAAATGTGTTAATCCTCTGAATTTGATTTTTTTTAAAATGTGTTTTTAAACAAATACTTGTTTTTACATCAATTTCTGAATTTACACATTAGAAAAAGGTTTGTGAAGAACAAATGGATTAAGCTTTTTCTAATATAGTCTTGCATCATTTTTGGAAGAGATTGTGGATGCTGTTATACATGTAAGCAGACTTTTGACTTGCTGAAATGGTGGCTGCCCTGAGAGCTCATCATATGATCAAAATGCTGGCAGAATTACACCCAAATGAAAGTCGCTCCTCAACTGAAATCCTAAGATGTCCTCAGGAGACACTTGGCAAGTGTGCTGATTGAATTCTGCAAATTAGCATTTCCAAATAACCTGGATGTAAGTCAACATGTCAACAAGAGTGGTAACATATAATTTGAGTCAGACATACCTGCACAATTATGTCAATACTGGTTTTGGCAACAGAGTCCTTTTCATACCCTCAGCACTTCTTCGAGGAACTAATCTGCATTTTTATTTTGGAAATTTCTTTCCCTCCATTTCTCGATCTTTCTGTGCCAACTTCACAAATATAGAATATAATATCCACTCATAATAATTGGTATGGCTGACTATTTGTGCAGTTCACAATTAGTAACAGTCATTTGTACTGAGTAATGAACATTGCTTCAGCAAGAAAAACTGGAGCTGGCATTACTAACAAAAAGTGTCAATTATTGTATTTTAAGCAATGTTTTGCCCTAAAGGAGGGATTTGTATTTATTAAGTTATCATTGCTGCTACTTGTAAAGGAGTTTACTTTTGGTAAATAAGCCACATTGAGTACCAAATGATGGCAACATTTCACAAGACGGTAGCCTCTTAAATGTTTTAATGTCATAAGCTGTAGGTTTACCAAATGGGTCTTTTGGAATCATAGAAATCCAACTGGGGATGTTACAATTCTGAACATGCCACCAACTATTGGAAAGACAATTGAAATTGAACATGCAGCTAATGATCTGAGAAGTGAACTAGATATGTAGATGGACAATCGAGTGATAGGTGAAAATACACATGGAAATTGTGAGGCAATGTATGATAGAAGTATTAATCTATGCATAAAAGAACATCTGAAAAAAAAATGGCAACACAGTATGAATAATCCATGTGTGCTGTTAAAATAAGCAAATGTTGATTGGAAGAAATACAAGCAGTTCCAGTATATTTGGAATCTAATGTATTCAAATAGAAAACAAGACAAACAGAAGGATAAGTTGCATAGATAGTTTAAGAGAAGATAAGTGTGTAGTTGTATAAGATAGTTTGCCTCTGAAAGGGTTAACTGTCATCATGAGCTCCATCCATCAGGATATAAAGGAAAAGCTACACAGTTTTCTAGTACCTGTTTATAATTGCTAAGTTCTATATATTTAAAAGTAATGTGTGCTTACTCTTAAGTCTAGCCTGAGGTTTCTCAAGAGATTTTTATATAACTCAAATGTACCGTAACTAACTATTAAGAACAATGTAGTATGCATAATAAGTTCAACAAGATTGAGCCTCTCTTCTGCCAAAGACTTTGTGTGGGCATCCTTATTCACTTGGTATCTCTAACTTAAACTAGTACCAATGGAAAGAATTGATAGTAGTAAATCTACCCAAAGTATTTTGCACGGGATAAGTGAACAAGACCACGATGCATACCAGATGTCAACCTGGTATTGAAGAGTACTCTCGTCAAGAGTTGAGGTATATTCAAGCCACGGGACCATGGTTGAGAAGTAGTGTAGTCCTTAACAACAATCTTTGATCGGTTCTTTGAGTAGCAATAGGTATTTTTTTGGCTTGGAGGATAATGGACTGCACCAGGTTATAAGTCACTCATGAATTGAACACTGTGCTGTGGCTGTAGATGCCAATTGATGAAGAGCAATTGCTTTCACACTGGGCTCTCATTTTTGCCATTTGGTTGTTTTTGTTGTACTTTTTTTTCTACATTCTTCCTAATTACTTGGCTTCAGATATTTTGATCAATAACAAAGACTTCCCATGCATCAACTCTGATCCCTGTCAACTTGAAGTCTTGCTTGCACACATTTGAGTATCACATGTGGGAAACCCATTGGTCTCCTGCCAATAGCAAGCTCATAAAAGAGTATGTCTTTGAGAATGTGGCTGTTGTCCATTTGGAACACTTGACACAGCCAATGGAGACTCGAGTCAAACATGATGGGGACGCTACACATTGGTATAGGTTATATTATTCATCTCAATGTAAATATACCAATCACACACAAAGATTGGTGAAACAATGAGTTCTTTATCAGATTATAAGATTATAACAAATTTTGGTCACCAAGAGCTAGATTTGGTTCATTTCGTTCCTGCTGCTTCAGATTGTCCAACAAGTCATGAGACTAATACATCATATCTTTTTGAGATTGGCAATGATTCGCAACTAATTAGGATACTTGCCCTAAAAGGTATATGCTATCTTTCACAACAGTATTCCTCTATTATCAGCACTCTGCCCTTCTGGGGGATGCCCAGTTAAATAGTTCTATTAGTAGTTGCCTGATATAAGTACCATTTTGTTCACAAGGTAAATACAAGCTGGAATGTTTATTGTCAGCATATTCACTTCTAAAATTCTTTATGCATAGCTGAACTTCAGCCCCAGTTTTATGCCGGTACTCAACTGGAACAGCCACGTAAACACAATGGCTACAAAAGCAGGTCAGAGGCTAGGAATACTGCAGCAAGTAACTCACCTCCTGACTCCTTAGAGCCTATCCATCATCTACAAGGCACAAGTCAGGAGTATGATGGAATAGTCCCCGCTTACCTGAATGGGTGCAGCTCCAATAACACTCAGGAAGCTTGACACCATCCAGGACAAAGCAGCCTGCTTGATTGGCACCACATCCACAATCATCCACTCCCTTCACCACCAATGCTGAGTAATAGCAGTGTGTACTATCCACGAGATGCACTGTAGAAATTCACCAAAGATCTTTAAACAACACCTTCCAATCCATGACATCTTCCCTCTAGAAGGACAATGGCAGCTGCAAGTTCTCCTCCAAGCCACTCATCGTCCTGACTTGGAAATAAATTGTCCATCCTTCATGTCACTGCGTCAAAATTCTGGAATTCCTTCTCTAAGTGCATTGTGGGTTAACCTACAGCATGTGGACGGGTCAAGAAGGCAGTTCACAACCATCTTCTCAAGGGCAACTAGAGATAGGCAATAAATGCTGGCCCAGCTTGTGTCACCCATATTGCATGAGTGAACAAAACAGGCAATCAACAGAAAAATGCAAAGGTTACAACAGCAAGTCCATTATAAAGGCTTTACCAGCCATGACTGTACATAATAGCTTTATAAACTGAAAGGCCAAAGGTAGACCTTGAGATAGGAAGTGGGCCAATTCAGTTCAAATTAGTTACATTCTAGTAAGCAAATTGGCATCTGGTGTTCTCATGGTAATACCTCGTTTTTGGCGTTTACAATAATACCTGTCATTTCATAATGAATCAACAAGGACATGTAGTTTTTGAAAGATGGTCCATAAAAAGCTTATGCTTTCCTTAACAATTTGTTATTTCTCGGTAAGATTATTGCACAAATGCATTAAGACTGGATCTGCTGAAACACATAAGTGGATTATTTATCATCAACCTTATTTGGTGTTAAAGTTAAACTATCTTATAGATTGGAATAAAACTGAAATAACTCCACTAAGGCCAATGTCCCATCACCAAGTCACCCTTTATTTAAATGTGCATAGTACATGACACTGACCCAGCCAGCTCCTAGGATGGACAGAACCTACACCCTCCTGTTTATATCTGTCAGTCAGGGCTCCCTGATTGGACCAGGTTAGCAGTCCCAATCAGGGAACTCAAATTCTATGAGGTTCGCCTGGTTGATCTCGTTCCAATCACTACAACAACCTCACTCTATAAGATGAACACTCTACTCAGCAGAGATCAGACTACAGTCTAAGTGCAGTCTAATCTTGGTAGATGGACACAATGTGCAATTTTCCATATGTTCTTTCGAGTAACTTTCTGTATCCTCTCTGGCTGAGATTTGAGAGGATGAAAGGTTTGAACACATGCACTTTGCCTTAAACAGGTTGGTCTTTCCATGTGCACTTGAGCTGCTGTTATTCTCAATGGGAGAAAGATTATTCCAGTAAGCATTTCATTGCTGTCACTTAAGGAAAAAAAGACTTGCATTTATATAGTGTCTTTCACAACCGGAGAAAGTTCCAAGTGCTTTACAGCTAGTGAAGTAGCTTCCATTTGAGGTGCAATCACTGATGTAGTGAGGAGAGAGCAGTGTCTAATATATGCACAGCAATCTCCCATAAATAACAAGGTGGTAATGATAATGTGCCATCAAGTGTTGGCTGCAGGATGAATATTGGTTTGAACACTGGAGTGAATCCCCTGCTTTTCTTCAAAATAGTACCATATGATCTTTCATGTCCACCAGGGAAGAAAGCTAAGGCTTTACTTTACAGCCTCATCTGAAAGACATCAGGAGTGATATTAGCCAAACACTTAATGTGACAGGAGATAAAAGGTTAATCAAAATGGGGTTTCTAGTTATGATGACAGTTTAGTCTATCTTCAGTCCTGCTATAAGATTTGGACCTAAAATATTTGACCTAACTCTTAAATATGCTGAACTAACATATTAAAGCAACACAAAGTACTTGAGACACGTTTGTCTCCAAAGAGTAGGCATGTCCTTATCATGTGATTTCTGACATCATCATAGTGGGTGATGTTACTCACATTCTAGATCTTTCAAACTTCCTTAAACTTCAAGTACAAGATACCATCTTGTTGAAGGAGTTGAAGGAATAATCAACTACCACTTAGAAGATCATGAGGGTCTGATTAACAGTTAATTTATTGCCAGGGCTCATCAAGGAAGCTGCACTCTACCTTCGTGAATTCTGCTTCAGTTAACAACCTTTCCTGAGAGTGATCAGCTGAAAAGGAGTAAACAAATCACTGATAAGTGGCACCACTTAAGGGGATATTGCCTTTTACTGTTCAATTGCTGTTGGAACTTTGAAGGAAACTTTTGAAACACTATTGGACTTTTTCTGAGACTCTTTTCCAAGGCCTAACCAGCATTCTAACAACATTTTATTCTGGAGATTCTGTGAGGACTTCACTTAAGGAAAGTAAATATTTTAGTTCTCTATTGGATGAGTCATCAAAGACCCAGAGGAAAGTGAGTACTTGATACCTGTATCTTATTATGGCTCTCCTCAGGTCTGTAGAAGAAGTGGGAGGATCAGTTGAGGTCAGGCAGACAAGAGACCTGCGTTCAAATCCCACCTGCTCTAGAGGCATCTAATACCATCTCTGAAAAGATTGATTTTAAAAAAAAATCATCAGTTGCTGGAGAAGAGAGAGGGCTAAGTAAATTCCTTCCTGTTGTAGATATGTAAGGACAATGTATTTTTAGTTTGTAAATTCAAGCCGGAAAATTGAAGTTTTTATTATTGTATTGCAGAAAATGTACTTGTTCTTTTCCTACAGCTTAAAGCAAAAGTGGGACTGTATGTAATCACTTAATGGTTGCTCAAGAGCATGTAATGTTTAAAGAAGCTGAATTTGATATTTTGATGAATCAAGCTGGTACCAGCTGTCATTGGGTTTTTTTTAAAGGACTGCCCAGCAACATTTGGATTTGCCATAGCTGCAGGCAGTTGCACTCAGACTTCCAATAGGCCGCAAATATATCAGATATCCCCCTCTCTCTCTCTCTCTCCATCTCTCTTTCTGTGGAAGAAATCCATCGCTAAAAGACTTTGAAACGAAGAATTTCTAACTCCAGCAAAAAAAAACCAACATCCAACAGAGAAACTATCAAATTGAGATAGAAAACGATCTGATATCATTGCCAAAATATAAAAGAATTGTCAGAATGTCACCTAATCCCACTCTTGTGGTTTAGCCACTGGATCTGCAGAATTGGTTCCTTTCTGCCTATACTTTTCACACGTTATATCTCGATAAAAGGCATGTCCTCTGCATCCCATTTGTGAATGAATGTGTGCATGTTTTGGATTTGGAGCAGACATTGTTTAAGTTTGCTGAGCAGTCTTTGAGGCAATCCAAGTCTGAGTGGCCTTTGAATATATTCTGAGGCTAGAACTTTGAAAATGAAGGTTTGATTTTTTTTCTTGTGAAGGAGGCAAATGTTTAATGAGTGATGGCAACAGTGCTATTACATCTGGGCTGATTGCTAAGAAATCTGTGGGACCTCTTGTCTGCATCTACTATTCGACGTGCACTGTGAGGGGATGAATGATAATACTTTTTGTCTAAATGTTATTGTCACTAAAGGGTTAATTGCTCGTGTATATAGTCTATAGTGTGTGAATGGGCTCAGGATGGAAGTGCTTTAGCCTGGTAGGGGAGGCAGGAGAGGGTCTGATGATGGGTGAGGCATAGCTTGGCATTTATTTCATGAGGGGCCATATATGGATGGGGACATGGGTAGAATGTGGGGGTGAGGGACGGTGAGCATTGAGGCCAGAGTGCCTTCCTTTTTTTCACCAAAACATCAAGCCAGGTTCTTTTAGCAGCATGCTTCAGCTCCCCCAATGGCTGCCTCTGGTTCCTTTTCTGGGATTGCTGGTCCAACTGCAGCCTACTCCCAATATTAAGTGCCTGTCTTCCTTGGCACTTTCTGTTGAGGCAGACAGACCGAGCCAGAAATATTTCCAACAAATGCTACCAGCTTCAAAGATGTCAACCAGGCATTAGTATTTTTTGAAATTCAGGGAACAAGTAGTTTCCAAACTAGCAACCTGCCTTCGCTCTCAATTTCATCAAGTGACCTGTTCATATTTCATAACCATTTGTAAGAATTTACAGTTAAATAAGCAATGTATTTACAAATATCAAATACTCAGTTTTATTGAATGGACTTAGCAGTCTGATGATATATTGTCTTATACTCAAAATTTCCAAATAAGTTACCGAAATTCATGGTTGATGTGTCTGAATAATAAGCAAATAATGCTCTGCAATATTTAGTTGTGGAAATTTATAGCTATTATTTATACACTATGCTCAGATAACTCATTGTGATATTAAAAACAAATTTGGTCATGAGAGTACTGTAAAGCAAAGCAAAAACAAGTAGAATTCAGGACCAAGTCCCACAAGTCACTTTTGCAGTAGTAAAATCCATAAAATTATTTTACAGTTGTAGGTGCAAATGAAGCAGCCATTTTGCAGACATGGAAAGATAAATAAGCACTTGTTTGTACTTGATGTAGTTGAAAGAAGACTGTTGCTTAGCATCAGATTTTTAACAGTAATCCCTCAAATTGCCAAAACATGCTGGATCTCCATTCAGCACAGATCCAAAAGACAGACTGTGACCATACGGCATTCCCTGATAAGTGAACTGAATTGTTATTTTGCATCTCCATAGCTTATTCACACTCTATATTGATATTTAGACTCCAACTTTCTTCTTTTGAGTGGAGCATTGCTCTTGAGTAAATCTGACACTTATTTATGTTTGTATCGTGCTGCTTGGGGTTATAATTCCCTCCTCATTAGGTTAAGAGAAAAATGTAGACATATATTTCCAAAAAGAAACAAAACTTTAGTACTCCTCATGTGTGCCTTTTCAACAAAAATAATGAAGACAAGATCCATGGCTTCCTTAGATATCTGAAGTTATTTACTTCACAATGGCACATGAACTCAGTGTCCTGGCCTGTCTGCTGTAGATAAAGGGAGAAACTTCAGTACAAACAGCATTTATTAATCAGAAAATGAATATGATATAGGGTACTTCACTATAATGATACATTTCATTATTGTTTCAATTTTACTCTGACATTTAATTAGTTAACACACATGGGACAGTAGCAGAATCTCTTTCATTTCTGTTCATAAAGTCGGTAATGGATTCATCCAATTTGAAGTTCACTCGAAAACAGAGACATAGAATTTCCTGTGGATATGGAACATTATAATGTAAGGACGTGAAAAATAAGAACAGGAATTCCTCCTCATAGATGGCTTTATGGTTTGTTCAGAGTGCTCAGCACTGCTCCAAGACAGTGTCTGGTCTCTTGCCTTAACTCCACTTTCCTATCTTACCTCAAAAATTCATCATTTTTGTAACATTCAAAAATCTATTAATTTCAGTCTTGATTATACTCCAGGATAGAGCATCCGCTGTTCTGTGAGGTATTGAATTCCGAACAATCTCAAACTTCTGGGCAGACAGGGTTAGATGGGGCAGAAGAGAAAACCTTACAGCAGATACTGAGAACAGAATACTGCTGAAATTTGAGAGGACTATAGAAAGTTCAGGGGTCAAATAGAAAAGGGAGTTAGGAAAGCAAACAGAGGGCATTAAAGAATATTGACAAGCACAATCAAGGAGAACCCAAAGATGTTTTATCAATGCATTAAGAGTAAGGGGAGAAGTAAGGAAAGAGTTGGGCCCATAAAAGACCACAAAGCTGGCTTATATGTAGAGGTGGAACACGGTAACATGGTTCTTAATGAATACTTTGTCCCATCTTCTTGGAAGAATGGGGCAATGCAAGCATTGTAGTTAAGGAGAAGGAGTGTGAAGTATTGGATATGATAAACATAGGGAGAAAGGAAGTATTAAGGAGGTTAGTATCTCTGAAAGTGGATAGACTAGCAGGGTCAGATGAGATGAACTTCAGGATATTAAAATAAACTATACAGGAATGAACAGATGCACTGACCATCATTTTCTAATCCTCACTAGATGCTAATATCATGCCCAAGGATTGGAAAACAGATAACATTGTGCCTTTTCTAAAAAAGAAGAGTGAGAGGGATTGAATAAATACTTATAGGCAGTCACGCTAACCTCAGTAGTCAGTAAATTCTCAGAAATTTTGAAGTAGGCATTTTTTTGCAATGTATAAAAAGAAAGCAGCAGCCAAATTGTACAAATGTAAGTTCACAAACAGCAAAGTAATTATCACAAGGTAATCTGTTTGATGTGTAAACATGGCCTGGAAGCTGAGAATAACTCTCCTACTCATCTTCCAAAATAATGGCACAGGAATTTTACATTGATCTGAGAGAAAGTAGATGCGACTTCTGTTTTGAGAACTCATCTAAAAGAACTCTTTTCAGCAGTGCAGCATGTATTGGAGTATCAGCCTTGATTATTAAGCACAAGTCATAGAGTAGAACTTGAACCTGGAAACTTGTGACTCAAAGGAGATAGTGTTACCAAATGACTCTCAACATGACCAAAATAATATTTGATAAACAAGGTAAGGTCTCACCAAAGCCCTGAATAATTGCATTAAAACCTCTCTACTTTTGGACTTTAAATAATTAAATTGTAGCCTAAATGCCTTCTAAATTTCTTGCTGTAGCTGCATAATAATTTTGTGATTTTTGTCTATAAAGACAGTTGATCCTTCTGCATACCAGACACACACACACAGTCTGGGCACAAATCAAATATACAGCCATAAAAATCAAAGGTATTTGTCTGTGTTATGCATTTAAGTATCATATGTTCAATTTTTCCATAACCAAGCCACCCAAGGTAATATTTCTGCCCCAAAATTCCAGACTCTTGCATACACTTCTCCTACAGAAGCTCAGGCTAACATTAGAGTAAGACTGTTTTTTCAGGTGTAGAAAGTCATTGTACAGCATTTTACTGCAATTTGTTAAGGGTAGGGTGAGATCATGAGGGCAGTTGGCAGGTGAAAGTATTGTCTGATCACCGGGTCTGCAAAAAGGTCGTGTTCCTTCAAGCAGTACTTGCCTCAATGATTCACATACTCTCAGCTCCTTTTACCTATCGGTTTTCCTGAATGTCTGTCTCTGGTCTACCTTCCGAAGAAATTCTAGGCTAATATACAAGCGACATAGTGCTGTTCCAAAACCTCCGACTGTAAAGGAGTATCCTCCAGGTTGATACTTATTATTCCACCTTTGAGAAGCTCCTTAAATTTACCGATGCTCTTAAATGTGGTAGTTTTTATGCAATTATTAGGTAGAAGCTAGATCTCTTATGCCAGAAGAAACAGGAAGGGCAAAATGCTACTGGTTTTTAAAAATACAGTTCCTAGTAAGATACACAACAAGAGCCTGCCTTCTCGGATGACAAATGGTGCACATCCCATACAGAACTGAAAAAAGGCAGAAAATAAAATAAATTCCAAAACTCCGTCATATTTTTGGCAATTTAAGTTTATTTCTTCAGCAAAAGCATAGCTTACTAATTATTCATGATAAGTAGCACCAGACATTAGAACAGCACAGTTCTTCCATCCTGCAGATTGTTAAAATGTGTGATTTGCTCATTAATACATAAATGATATAGAATCATCACCTCTCAAACACACCTCTGGTAATGTACTTTTCAATAACATCTTACTACTTTACTGTAAGAAAAATTCTAAGATGCTTCACAGAAGTGAATGACAGTTGCGAATTATTTACAGTTAATGGAACCAAGTTCAGAAATATTGATACTTGGAAGGGAATGAGTTGGGTTTAAAGAAGCCAAGAGTAAGCACTGAGAGGTGAAATGCAAAGAAGGAATTCCAGTGCCGCTGGTCCAGTGCAAAGGTGTTCCAAAAGTATAAGGGGGAGATATCAGAGACCAGAGTCTGAGAAATTGACAGTTTGTGGGAAGAGTTGGTGGAAGAGCTAAAACATGTTACAGGCATAAGTAGCAGAAAGGCTCCTGGAGAGACTCAAATAGAATAGATGGAAAGGTTTGAAATTCTGAGGCATAAAGGTAATGAATTAACCAAAAGCAAGAGTGGTAGATGACTAGGATTTAGTGCCAAATAGAATATGGATCGCTGGATTTTCTATGTACTAAAATATATGGAGAATGGAGATTTGAAACTGGGAACAAGAACTTGAATAGCTGGTATCATGGTTGTGGTAAAATATGGAATATCAACTTTCAACTTCCATTATCTAATTTTAACACCTGGGACTTTTGTGGACTGAAATGGTTTCAAAGAAAAGCTACTGGCTTAAAATGATTGCAGTGATCAAGTGACTTTTGAGCCAAGCTCCAGGAAATCATTTTGAAATAAACAAAATTAGCCCAGTTATCAAAGCCGACTAAAACCAGTAAGGTGTGAAGAAACTCGCATCTGCTACTTTCAAAATCTATATGGTAAGTTTCACGTATTGGAGATTAAAATCTTGCCTGCAATTGTCCAGCTTGGAAACAGTGACTCCATACATTTGGAATACATGAATGAATTATATTTTAAGCAACAGCTTTGGCAGAGTGTTAAAGACAGATTTGTAATGGCAGAACTGGAAGAAGCTCTTTCCCTGTCTCCGCTCTCACTTAGGAAGGGCAAAGCAACCACTGACAACAAAAATTGGAGAAACATACCAAACACTGAGAACTCAAAGATATACGTGATATTCACAGAGACTGGTGATCCAGCCTAATCAATTGTAGCCTTCAAGACACCATAACGACATTAAACTGCATATTTGTTTATCTTCCTTCTTATATTGGGCACTATACCTTCTAACTAACTTTGTGTGTGCGTGTGTCTTTGATGTTGCACCTTTAGTTTTCTCTGGGTTAGTAAATAATAAAAATCCTTTCTTTCACTTGTATTTGGCTCCTTAATGTTTGTGGTGAACTAGTTAACTATATTTTAATTCAAGTGAGGTTCAGCTTCATTCCACAAAATCATGAAGCCTTTGTTACGATTAACTAAGGAGATTGAACAGCAGGAAGCTGATTCCACCCTCCTTGCCTGGTCAAAACATGGGTTCAATGGGAATGGCTTCAGCAGCAGCAGGGATAAGGTAATGTTTTGGAAGTGGTCAGTCTTTGTAATGAAGAAGATATGAACCTAAAAGCTCAGCTTGGGGCTCATAAGTTGACGATAAGACTGAAAGCAGTCGAGTTCAGCTTGAGGCTGAATGATTAATTGGTGAGTTTTGGAAATAAGTTCCCAAGATACCAACAGAGTAACAATCAACAAAAGTGAGAGCTCTGGTTTGAAGTTCAGTACAGGTATTTCTCCTATAATGTGATAGTTGCATTCTTGTGTGAAATCGCGCTATAGAAAATCACCATAGAAAATCAGATTATAGGGAAATCGCTATACCTGTACAACAAAGTTTGCGTTATCCAAACAGCATCCACTATTCATCAATCACATTACAACCAATTTGTGTAAATGAAATACATATTATAGCAGAAATAACTATTGGGGAAGAGTAAATCAGCAATTCTTTTGATTTCAAGCAGAAATAAAATTTTATGTCCCACCAGAATAAAATTAAATATTTAATATTATGAATTGAATTTTAAGAGTCAACTAAAATATTAAGATGCGAGCTTATTCTATTTTATAATTGTTCTTGATGCACTTGCAGAACATATTTGTTCAGATCACACACAACTGAACTGATTGAATGCCTGAAGAACTGAAGTTTACAGTCTACTCATAGGAACAACAGATTAAATTGCTGGCAGAAGGCCTAAACACTAACATTGTGTTCAGGTCAATGATTAAAAATAGACCTTCTTGAACTAATTAATTTAAATAATTTAGTAGCAAATTTAAAAATTTCTTCAGTAAGGGACAAATACTTGTGTTAGGATTCATAACCATCATTTAAATAAAGACTTGTCAATTGGTATTTATTATGAATGCTGGCCCCAGAACTTCACACATTGGAAGATTTTGTAAAGGTTGCAAAGTATCCCTGTTAACCTGTAGCTGAACCCATCAGAAATCAAGCCTTGGTGTGGCCAATACCATGTCCCATTGAACATGGCTCTGGATTCAGACCTTTGACCTCCAGGCTCATGTTTTGACTGTTCAAACCTCTGACACTGGAATTGAGGATGTGGAGAAAACACCTGATTCACAGTAACAGATGATCTCATTGTAGTGTTATTTAGATTAGTGCCATCATCAGTAGTGTTGCTATCAAAGCCAGCTGTCCTTCTGGGTGTGTGTGCTGTCCCACTAGCTATTTCTGACATAGTTCACATGATGCACCATCTGAGACAAACCCACACACAAACAACTCGTGTCTTCCAGAAGCTTCTGAACATATCAGTCAAGAAATTTCATAGCTTTACCAGCCAATGTGTTGGTCAAATGCCAAATTTGGATCATGCAGGTCCATTAGACGAGTTTGTTTACCACTCACTAAAGATCAAATCTTCAGGTTTAAGATGGGCCCAGGTGAAAGTTTCTTAAAAACCCAGACACCCATCTTGCAGGTAAAGTCAGTTTGTCTAATTCCTGCTATTGCAAAGCCTTGGGCATAATAAGTCTTGAGACATTTTTGAGATTGTTATATTATTGGTAAAGAAATAGGAAATAATTGTTATGAGAATGTACAATCTGATGTGACACATTTTACTGCTGCGCTGCAGTTATATACCGAGTAACAATGGGCCAAGTTCTCCAGGCTAGGAAAAACCAGACCTGCACACTTTTGTGAAACTGCACACCAGACCCACCTGTGATTTCACTTTCTATCTCTGTTTGTTTACTTTTACGGTGTTGTTTTCAATTCAGTTGACCAATCACAATCCAATGTGAGAAATGTGTTGTTGTAGAGTTAGTGTATTTACAAAGCTCACATCAGTGCTCCATTACAGTGCCCCAGCTTCCAACAGTGTTTAAAGTTGTCTTAAACCTCACACCTCACGTTAATCATGCTGCCCAACTCCCATTCCAGCTCATACCCCTTCCAATTGCCCATGTCATTGAATACCACCTCTATAGCAGCCATGACCCATCCGACAACCCATGTCCCTGTATGCTGACCCCCAAGGCCACCCCCACCCCATGTATCCTCCAAACCCCTTATGGTCCCACCATGCAGTGTGAAGGTGAGAAGGATATCAGGATCCCTGAGTGCTAGGAACTGATTCTGGATGTGTTATGGTGGTGTAGTTCATTCACCAGTGTGAAAAGTTGGTGTTTTCATGGGTAGTCAATTTCATGCGGCGTTGCATTCACTGATATTGACTGCTCATGTGAAGTCATTATATTTCTGAGACACTGCTTCCAGTTTCTTAGATCAAGGGGTGGAAGTTGACCTACTTGATTAATTTATAAGAATGGTACCTAAGTGTCCCTGGCACTCTGTGGAACCACACACCTCTCCTCAATACCACAACAAAGGTCCCAGCATCACCTCTGTGACCTTGGAGACCCCTCTCTTCCCTGGTTTCCATTTTTGTTGCTTAGAATTGAACAATAACATTTAGTTACAGTCTTCACAAATTCCATTTGAGAGACATACTGCCATCAGGAACAGAACGTTGGTTTTTCCATGTGTTCTTAGCATTTAGAAGTCAGGTCCCTGCTGAAAGCAGAAGTGATAAATCCACAAAATGCATTTGCCTAAAAAGTTTGGTCAGGCAAATGGGTGGCAGTACCCAATTTGTATACTACTTACATCTACCAGGACTAGGTAGGTTGCAAGTTGTGATCCCAGTATCCAATAAATGGCTTGGACCAATTTTTAGCTTAATATTTATTGGAAATTCCAGGTGATTTTTATCTGTTTGCAAAAGTTATGGAAGACTGAATCCCAGTGGTTAAAGGTCAGAAGTAATTGTGATGTATGTTTTCCCACAGATGAGCAGTTACTGATATTCCTATCCCATATCTAGAGGGAACCAAGGGATAGCTCCACAGATCTTGCAATCACTCGGGACAAGGGCTGCCTCTATCCTAAGAGACTTCTAGTCTTAGAACAGCTGCCTCTGTCTCAAATCTTAGGCCCTCAGGCAGGCCTTTGAGAAAGAATAGCATTGGACTAAATGAAAATTATAAGAAAAGAGCAAAGTCAGGAGACTAATAAACTTCCAGAAGTTAGTATGTAATTGCTGCCAAATATTAAAATAGTGTTCATGGCTATTTTTGCATGAAAATGTAAAGATTCACTGCAACTGCAATAAAATGCTTGTTGGACTGAGTATCCTCACCAAGCTCTGCTATTAATGCTAATGAATAGAATGACCTGAAGAGTTGAACGTTTAAACAATGTGGTGTGTATGGTTATTATGGCTGTTGCAGAACCATAAAGTGATCAGACATTACTAAAAGTGTCTCTTGCAGCATTCTCCCAGTGGTTGTCTGTTGTCTGATGCTGTCTTCTTTTCAGCTCCAATAAGGATAACTGAGATTTATGCCGCTTGCCCAATGTTTGTGGAGATTTTCCATTGTGTTATGTTTGACCAGGAGGAGAGTTTGCATGAAATTCAACTCCATTACTTACACGATAACACTCGTGATAGCGTAGGTCCATCAGCCCTCACTTCCATCTGAATTAGTACAGAACTTAAATGGGGAGTAAAGGCGTACTTCTCCTCCTAATGTCTGACAACCTGATAAATTCTTATCAAACCATTGAATGCCAGGGCTGCAGTCTCTATTTAGATGCTTAGTAATGCTTCTCTGAGTGTACAGAACCATAAAACGCTGTGTTCTAGAGATATCAATCTTTGTCAGGAAGTGCATGGCATGCCACATGAGAAGCAGCACAGCATAAACACAAAATAAGGTTGTGGTGTGGTTTAATAGAGAAAGAACTGCTTCCAACAAGATTCAAAAGATGCCCCACTAGAAGTCTTTTAAAGGCAACTCAAGCGGGAATAAACATGTTTTAAAATTGAAGTGTTTGAACTGGAGCACTAATCACCGATAATGTTCACTGTCTGGAGCTCAAAGATGTGCTGAAGCATGCACACAAAAACTAAAAACAGTCAGACAGCTGACAATTTGAGTTCTGACATGCAATTAGATGTCTTCTTTTTACAAAAACGTTCACTATCGCAAGATCTTCTCACCTCCTCTGTTTGGATTGTCTAAGTTACCTCAGCAATCAAAGAAAGTTGCAATTTGAGAATGATTAAAGAAACCTGAGTTTTAATGAGACAACGCAGCGTGGAGCTGGAGGAACACAGCAGGTCAGGCAGCATCAAAGGAGTAGGAAAGCCATGAAAAAAGGAAAGAAGTTCTGAAGAAGGGTCCTGACCCGAAACGTTGACTTTCCTACTCGTCTGACGCTGCCCGATTAGCTGTGTTCCTCCAGTTCCACACTGTTGTCTCTGACTCCAGCATCTGCAGTTCTTGCTATCTCAGAGTTTTAATGAGTTTTCAGTGCTATTATTAGCCCTTCAGCTATATTTGCAGAAGAGAGTATATAGTAATTGTTTGGACTAGGCTATGTGTGATTCTGAGAAAATTATTGAGTCAACAAATGTTAGATTTCATGCATGACATCCTCGTGGGAAATCTCGGATTTTTTTTAAAACTGATTTGATGTCACTTTTCTTTCCTTAGTTTTGCAATATAGAATGTCAAGGCTGCAAGACTTTATTAACTTTCTTATTAGCTAAGAATATTTATCTGTGTTTATAAGATGTACAATATACAATCATGGGACACCGTACATTTTATCATTAAATAGTCCAGTCTGAATGTCTTTTTTTTGTTGATTTCTTTCCCAATAATTTAGTAAAAGTGCTGCAAAATGTATTCTAACTGGATATTTCTAATCATAATATTTGTAGTGCTAATCCCTTGGATTTTCTGTATACACTGCAAGATAAAAATTCAAACAAACACCATGAGAAATACAAAGCACTCAATGGAGAGGCTGAAAAATACAATATTTCCACTTTTGAACAATTGACCATTTAACTGGGAGCATAAGTAGCCCATTCAACACTTTGAGTCTGCTCTGCCATTCAATAAGTTCAAACCCATTTCATTATAAATTAATTTTCAAGGCTATTTTCATGTGGAATGAATTCTCCATTTAGCAGTTCTCCACCAAGTAATTTATTACCTTAATTGACAGAAGTTATTAAAACTGGTCTAATTTGGACAATTACAACCATGAACAGGGCTTTATCCCTTTAACATGACTGAACAAACTTTGAAATTTCCTTCTAATGAAGGAAAAATATCCGGGTCCATCTCCAATAACAAGAAGAAATTCTGGCAATATTTGGTCACTGCTTTGCTAATCAAGGACATTAGATTTAGAGCTATGAAGAATTTATGAGAAGTTAATTTAAATTAAGTTTAAATGATGGGAAGCAAGCAGAGTGTGTGATTAGCCTAGGTGGCTCATATGAACACAACCATCAGTTCAAACTTGATAAGGTAAGTTTCTGGTTCCTGTGCCTTAAATTGGTTGGATCTGTCAATCCATGGTGTATGCGTCATGACACATTTTGGATGTTCCTACTTACTGCATGGTACGTCTCTATTAATATCCACAGTGATTTAAAAATAACTCTAATGACATGGCTACTGGATATAATGGGTGGTATGAGCAGCAAGGCTACTGGTGCCAACCAGTGGAATCAAGGTTGATTTCCTGACTGAAGCTTATTGGATCTCAGTGTGCCTTTAGAGACTTGCTCATGATATAATCACTATATCATAGCATGTGGCATGAGGGTATAAAGGTCTCAAACTCTATTTTACTGGGGATGACATAAAGCATGATACACGGTTCTGTTATAACCAAATAGTTTAATATTAGGCCAGATACTCTGAATATGTATACTTTTATTTACAGTATATGTATACTTTTTATTCAGCTACAGTAAACATCTATTGGATTCTTCAGTAACAGATGAACAATGCCTAGTTTCTTATGTTATGAGGAACAACATAAGTATTGCTGTATCTGTTAAAGACTTTAGTAGAGGCAAACCCCACATTACGTTGATCTGCAGCGGTTGACTAAAAATAGAAATACTTCAAGTTCTCAGTGCCAGATATTTGGAAAACGAATTGAAAATCAACCAGACTTCAAAGAATTTGAACATGTAAAGGCATCAGCTTCTGTGAGTATAGACAGCTGTATAAATGATTGGCCAGCCAGAAAACAGAGCTAATGTCTTTTTGATTAAAATCTATGCTTTTTTTTTTCAAGAAACAACACATTTCTCAGCTTACTTTAATTAAAAATAAAAATGCTGAAGTTTTCAATACAATCAAAATCAAAGACTGCAAACCTATACTAGTGAGTTCTCTGCCTCTTTCTTTTTAAAAAGTGAGCATGAAGTTCTGATTTGTTTTATATATAAAAAGCGCGGTAAAGCTGATATTTTTAACCCATTAAAGGAGAGTGATGATTGGATGGCAAGTGGTCTCTGATTGGTAGAAGTATTTGCAGGGAGAATTACCTATTAATGCTGATCAACAGTAACTTTCAGGTTTTGTTTAAATTTTAAACAATGCATGTTAATCCTGATTGGTTAGGGCACTGCCTTAAGAAATAAGCCATTGAATGGCTGTCACTTATTTTGTTGATTTGAAACAGGTCCATTGTGTATTAGGGATGATATAGGGTGTTAAATTGATCCCCAGTATAAGAGAATATGGCCAAGCTTGCAAAACTCACAACATGGTGGCAATCAATTTAGGATTGTCATTTGGGATCACAGTGTGGTTCACTTGCATATACTGGAAGCTACATGTAGCCATGTAGAAGGTCCCCTACCTAGCATGCAGAAAGAACATATATATGCACTGCACCTAATTCAACTCCACAAATAGTTGACAGCCATTCACTGCTTTATTTCTCAGCATAATTCCCTGACCAATCAGAGTTAGCCTGTCTGGTTTTAAGTGTTAACAATGTTTTGCAGTTAAATGTCAATCAACATTAACTGGTGCATTCTCTATGACAATGTCTCTACCAATCAAAGTCTACTTGACAAACAATCAGCAGTCTTATAGAATTTAACTATTGGTTTTCCCCTTGAATTGGTAACTCCAGGATCAACAGGCTTCATCCCGTACAGACAGCAATTCAAACCTCTATTGTCCAGCTTGTCAGGAGATGCTAAAGCAAAAAGATTGAATGTGACTTTTTTGAAGAGGAACTGCCAGACAGGCTTGTTGAATTAGTCATGAACAACACATCAATTAATGTCTTGAGGAAGGGTCTTTGGGGCAGGAAATAGAGCCATATCATTGACATAGTACTTATTGGTTCATGGAAGTTTGAAGCCAATGTGGCAAGCTGGCAATAATTATGTGCTTTCGGTGCAGCCAACACTATTCCTACAGTCTGTAAAATTCACCATGCTAGCAAAACCTGTAGCAGATGCCACTTCATCACACCTGCTCAAAAGCTGTTCAGTTTTGTGTGATATCTATAAAGGATGTGGAAGCAACAGACATTGGCCATTCAGGTACAGAATTAACCAAGTGGAAGACAATTTTAAAAGATAACCACCGATCTTTCAATATTTGTAAAGCTACAAACCATGTCAACCGTATTAGGTGATCAGAAGCTTTTACAACCATTAGTCATAGAGTCTGCACTGACAATAACTACCACTAAAGGCACGCTAATCCCAATTCTCTGCACCTGTCCCATATCTTTGAATGTTTATGATATTTCAAGTGCTCATCCAATTTGTTTTTTATAGAAGTTGTAAGGTTTCTAGCCTCCACTAATTTCCAGGCAATGCATACCAGATTCCCACCACCTCCTGATTAAAAATCTTTGTCTCAAATCTCTTGCACCTTGCCTTTAAACTATCATAGAATAGAATCCCTACAGTGTGGGAACAGGCTATTTGACCCAACAAGTCCACACCGCCCTTCATAAGAGCATCCCACCCAGACCCATTCCCCTACCCCTGCATTTCCCATGTCTAACCCACCTAACTTAAACATCCCTGGACATTATGGGCAATTTAGTATGGTCAGTCCACCTATCCTGCACATCTTTGGACTGTGGGAGGAAACCGGAGCACCCAGAGTTTGCACAGACATGAGGGTGGATTTGAACCCAGGATCCTGGTGCTGTGAGGCCTCAATGCTAGCCACTGAGCCATGTGCTGCCCTTAACATATCCACACTGACTCTTTGAAGAACCTCCCACCCAGACTCACTCTCCCTAACCTATTCCTGTAGCCCTGCATTTCCAATGGCTAATCCATCTAATTTACACATCCCATCTTTAGAGCATCCTGAGGAAGCCGACAGAGACACAGAGAATGTGTAAACTCCGCACAAATAGTCATCTGAGGGTGGAATTGAACCTGGAGCGCTAGCTTTTTGAGGCAGCAATGCTAACCACTGAGACACTGTTCCACCCTGGGCCTGCTTGTGATTGATATCTTACCGAAGAGGAACAGCTGCTCTCTATTCACCCTTTCCATAATCTTATACACCTCAATTCTGTTCCTCCTCAACCTTCTCTGCTCTAACAATCCAAGCTTATCTAGTCTGTTCTTGTAGTGCAATTTCTCCATTCCAAGCAACAGCCTGGTGAACCTCTCTGTACCCTCTCTTGTGCTATCACATCCTTCCTTTTCCCTATAGAACTGTACACAGTACTCCTGTTGTGGCCTAACCACTGCTCTGTACAACTCCAACAATACTTCTTTACTGTTATACTCTACGCCATGACTGATGAAAGCAAGTGTCCCATATGCCTTCTTAACTATCCTATTCACGTGGTCTACTGACTTCAGGCATCTGAGAATAATTACCCCAAGATCCATCTGTTCCTCTATGCTACCCAGCATCCTGCCATTCATTAAATACTCCCTCATCTTGCAGCTTCTTCCACAGTTTCACCTCCTACTTATCAGGGTTAAATACCATCTGCCACTGCTCTGCCCATCTGAGAAATCCATCTATATCTTCCTGTAACCTATAGCCGCCACTGTTACTATTAACCACTCTACCAATCTTGGTACCATCTGAAAACTTGCTTAACGATTGCCCCACATTTTCATCGATATCATTTATGTATGTAACAAACAATAACAGTCCCAGTACTGATCTTTGTGGTACACCACTGGGCACCGGTCTCCAGTTACTCAGACAGCCTTCTACCATTACACTTTGTGTCCTATTAGTAAGTCAGTTTCTGATCCATCCTGCCAAGTTTCCCTGAATTCCACATGCTTTAACCTTCTCAATCAGTCTCACATGTGGGACCTTGTTAAAAGCTTTGTTAAAATCCATATAAACTACATCAACTGAACTTCATTCATCCACACACCTTTTCAAAAAATTCATTAGAGTTTTTTAGGCATGACCATGCTGATTATCCTGAATTAACCTGTGCCTTTTCGAGTGGATATTAATTCTTTCCTTCAGAATTTTCTCCAATAGTTTCCCTACCACTGACATGAGACTCGCTCATCTGTAATTTCCTGGTTCATCTCTACTACTTGAAAAGTGGAACCATATTACCCATCCTCCAGCCCTTTGGCACTTCCCAAGTGGCCAGACAAAAATTAAAAATTTGTGTCAGAGCCCCTGCAATTTCCTGCCTCACCTCCCATAGCAGCCTGGAATCTAATTCATCTGGGCCAGTTATTTGTCTATTTTTAAGCCCGAGACAGCCTCCAATACCGCCCCATTTCCTATGTCAAACTGTGCACGTTTCTTTCAATCTCTTTTCCTGAATTCCTTACCTACATTCTCCTTTTCCAGAGTGAAAACTGAAGAGAAATATTCATTAACGTCACATGTCCTAAAAAGGTAGATCGATACACAACTAAAACTATAATTGACACGGATTCATACCAACAGGTTACCACTCAGCATCCTGAAAGATATGCACTTAAGCAAGTGACATTCTTTGTTACAATCTGCAAGAGACCATCTTGCAACATATAACACATCAGCAATTCTGCATACATCACGCTGTACTGCCATAGTGCAAGCTAACATTGGTTTCCTGAAATCTTTGTTGTAAATACCAACGATCCAGCAGTGGCAGGACTAGCAGTATGCACAGATGTCAGCGTAAGCACAATTCATGAGATTTAAACCACGCCCACATTTGAGGAATAGACCGAGTGACACAATCAAATCAGATGAAATTGAAGATGCTTCAAGTTGATCTGTTACAATCTGATATATTGTGAAGTGTGAAGATATATTGAGAGATCTTGCTCAGCCTCACAGAGAAAAGCATTCCAAAACTTTGATGCAACTGACACTTACACCAAAATAAGTTGAGATTCAGACCATTAATTCTGTTGTGAAATAAAACACAAGTACTTTTGCCCTGAAACAGCTGTAATGGAATTTTGACTATTTTACAATGGATTTTATTGTAATAGTAAGTCATGGAAATTCAATCTCAAGAAAAAAAATTGGTAGTCAACACATTTATTTGGATGACTTTTGATCAGAGAAGCTATTTGAAAGTCACTCATGGAATGAACACTGATTGCACTGTGTATTTTTAAAGGTCATAACTTTATTAAATTTGCATTCACCCAGTATAGAAATATGGTAACCATTATCTTCTTTGGAATCATGTTTCTAAAGAAGCTATTAACTCCATCTTGAGTCAAACCATATGCATGACCTGGGAACTTTGAAAATACTCTTCACAGCTCCACACTTGTCAAGTCTTAGAAAATATTGATTTATTATACATGTAATACTTATAGCCAGTTTCAAGATATGGTGAGTATTTTAACTTCTTATGATAAGAACAATAACATCTAATTTACATAGTACTTTAATAGACAAATATTGCAAGGTACCACATCAAAATATGAGGGACCACAACGGACGGTGAGTTAATGGAAGCGACATTAAGAATGTTTATGATGCTTGTTTTGACATGAACATTCTCACTAAAATCTGTCACTTGTACAGCAACAGCTGCAACTTCAGAGCAGGGCAAACACAATGATGCTAATGACTGAGAAGGTAACCAAGTTGATGTATATTTTGAGGAGGCTTCTTCCAATCTGGACCAGGCAATATTTGTAACTTCTCCTGATATGCCATCCACTGATGCATAAGGAAGAACACTCTCTTGCTGTGTCCCAAACGAGCTGAATACATTTTCTTCCTCCTTAGCATGATTCCCTGCTGAAATAGATGTAGGGAAATTGATGTCTGGGCCCTGGCTAAACATGTCCTTCTCCTCCCCCTTCTCCTTCCTCTTCCAGCAGCCTATCCTGCTCAGTGTTGCTTTTGCTCACCTTCACTGACAAGCTGTATTGTAAAAGTAATGTATATTACTGCATCCATGTCTGGGAGTAAGTAGCTATTGAAGAATCCTCGATGTCAGGTTGAAGTCTTTCAGTAGCTTTCAGACTACAGAATGTAATCTTGAGCAACCTTAAGCAACCCTGCAGAGCACCAGAAGTTTCTATATTCCCAGAAAAATCCAATAGAAATTAACCAGCACCCAGTTTGAAAATTGCTGCTCCCTTTTAAAAAGTGTTGGTTAAAGGGACTTTCTTTCTGTTGAACGCGTGTTCGGCTGTGAATACTTAAAGCAGGAAGTTAACTGGATCGTTGTGCTCCAAAATGGTGGCATGAACGATTTGAAAATTGATGTGCACTAATTCATTTCATGGTCTGATTCTCATTACATGTGCTTCAACACTCTTACCGAAATGTCATCCAGTGTGGTTCACATTAAAAGTGTGCTCGTATGTCGTGGGAAACAAGGAACCAAATTACATGGCAGCTATTCTTTTAATCTGTGGTTTACAGAATTCCTGATTCCAATCATATATTTGACACAAGCATAATATTTCCAGCCACAGTATTCACGCATTCATCATAATTAGACAGTATTAAACACGACACTGGCAACATCTAAATAGCGTCCCCCTCACTGTTGCCTGGAAACATTCATTTACATCATGATATACACACCAACAGTGACATTTGCCTCAATGGAACTCATCTAGTGTGATCAGTGTAAATAGCACAGCTCAGATCTTTACATCTACACAATAAATCTAAATATAACAATAAATTTTTCCTGATTTCAAACCATGATACTTTTGGCTGAAGTGTGTGAAGAAACATTGAACTGCTAGACAATAAGGGCTTCAACATCTTCACGTCAAAGTTTTTAACATAGAACACTGTTGTTCTGACTGTTCTGCGGAAGGGTCACTGGACCCAAAACATTAACACTGGTTTCTCTCCATAGATGCTGCCAGACCTGCTGAACATTTCTAGCAATTTCTGTTTTTTATTTCAATCAGAAGTTATGTTGGCTGATATAATTTTAGAAGTCAAACAACACCAGGTTATAGCCCACAGGCTTATTTGAAATCACAAGCTTTCAGAGCGCTGGTCCATCATTAGGTGACGTGGCAGTGCTTCAAAAGCTTGTGATTTCAAATAAACCTGTAGGACCATAACCTGGTGCATTGTGACTTCTGACATTGTCCACCCCAGCCCAGCACTGGCACCTCCACAATGTGATATAATTTTAGTCTGCAAATTACTCAAAGGATGTGTTCTGCCTTCAATGAAACCTTTTACCCAGTCTAGCAGTACTGTTCCTATGCCATGCTTGAAGCGAGCAACATACTGTAATTGTACGGATCACAAAAAATAATAAAAATACTACATCCAACATGTACACAAACATGAGGAAAAAGTTTAAAAGGGTCAGTGTCTGGCACAGTTAGGGGGAATAAAGGTCTCAATATTGAAGAGTCCTTAGCATCTCTGAGGTATCAAATTCTTAGGTTGACTTATCTCTTCAGAAATAACTGAAACGTAGATCTGAGTTCTAGGTGAATAGTTCTTTCCTCAATTTGCTTTTTCAACGGATGCCATATTTCATAATGATGAGGAAAATGGGCAGGTTAAATTGTTGTTACAAATTTATTTTTCCTTCTCTTTGCTCTGCTGCTAAGGAACAGCTATTCAAATATAGTGCAGAGTATATTCCAGAGTCGATTTTCTTTCCAAGATGGCTACTTGGTAAGTGAGCTTTTCACATTCCAACATCTTTAATGATCACACACGTGAAATAAATAGGTGATGTAAATTTCTTGACATTGATTTTGTTGCATGTTTTGATATCTTTAGACAAAATGACAACTTCAGTGCAGAGACGATGTTTGCTGCTGATCTCAGAACATTGCCTACAAAAATCCAGTCGTCTCTGTTGCATGCACTTTTCCCAATTTTTATAAATTTCATTAAACCAAGAACATTCCAAGTGTCGTTTAAGAGGACTGCCATTAAGGCAAGACATAAGAACATTTAACAGGCATTTTTGGGTTAAACTTTCAGGACAGTCAGAAGTGGATCTGCAAGATTTGCAATACCAGGAACACAGTGATTAAAAAAGAAACTCCATCCCTTATTCTTGACGTTTATTCATGTCTCTGCTGAGATCTCTCCGGGCTTTCTTCAAGGTGACTACTGCAACTATCTTTGGTGCATGTTTCTTCATTTTAAAAGCAATGTTAAACTTAGGGTGTCTCATGGGCTAAAAATCAAAAAATGGATGTTTAAATTTGATAATCTATATTTACCAGAACAGGTCGGGTATCCTTTATCCACATGTTCAAAAACGGAAAAGGCCTAAAAACAAAAGGTTTCTGAAAGTGGACGCAGACACATTGTAGACACGCTGAGTTCGGGCCCATTGGGGAAAATAAAGTTTGCTTTTTGGTCTGTTCCAGTCCATTCAAGCCCTTTAGGAAAAAAAAAAATTTGATTCCATGTCCATTCAGGCTTTTATCCAAAGGGCCCGAATAGATCCGAACAGTCTCAAATGAACAACTAAGTGTGTCTGAGAAATGAAAATATCTTTTATCTGAAAACCAGTTGGTCATGAGGCTTTCAAGTCAAGGGTTCCCAACCTGTACTATAACAATGTTAAACAATTGTCTTCTGTAAGCCATCAAAGTCCTTGATTTGTGTCTGTCTCTCTATGTGCAGATTCAGCCTCTAAACTATTCCCTAACTTGCAAGTACTCTAATTATCTGAGCTAGTGGCTATAAGTCTTAAGAGCAGGGGATGGAGTTTCTAATTGGCCAGACTACTGATGGTTTAGTAGCATTTATGATTGGAAAAGTGAAATTCAATCCACAGAGACCACTGAATGTTTGTGGGCAACTTAATGTCAGTGGCAACCACTATCCCAGCACTGAAGATATCACCGACCAGAAATTAGGCCAATATAAGTTATTTTCTTCTAATTGAATTTTATGCTGTCAGTAGTGAAAAAGCAATATTTTTGCCTGGGTTCATGTTAATTTGCCTGAGTGCTAGTCATAGGATGAGGAGGAATGGAGGAATTAAGGGTGGTGTTTTATAATACTGCTGAAGTTTGAAGGTGATTGACAGCACTGTTTACCAGATAAGGTAATTGAGACAATACAGCTGACATGACAAGACCATGTGTTTGAAATTCTTTATCCATTCACATCGAGCTTCAAGAGGAGGTCTTCAATCCTATGTTTGATTATGTTGCTGCCCCGGTGAGACCTGCCTCATGGTTGACCACAATGGGTATTTTAAAAGAACCTGCTTGTCGATTCCGTATTGAACGGCTTCAGTTCTTTGACTCTAAAGACATGTTTTCCTGTAAGTTCTAAAATAAATAGAAAGTGTTCATTGTCCTCAACCTGGTGGATCACTTTTTAAAAAAAAAAAAAAAAATTCTCCAATGTGTTCAAAACACTGACTCAATCACACACACAGATTACAAAGAGAGATAGAGTTTAAGAGTGTCTACAGAAAGCTGATCATTCATGGAGACTATAGGTGGAATGGTTTCAGGCCATGCTCGGTGAATTTTCCTGATTATGAACAGTCTTGACAGAAAATACCTATGCTTTTCTCTGACATTGGTAGTTGTTTAGTTTGTGTTCAAGATGCTGTCTGCAGTGTTGAACTGGTCAGATACAAGCAGGGCAAATGTTTGCAGAATAAGTCAAGGGAAAATGAAAATGCGCCCTCTTCATATTTGCTGTTGCCAACTCTTGGTCTGCCTGACTCTGACTCTATTAAAAGAGCGTCGTTTTAACAAAAAGGGTTAACTTGCTATCTCTTAAAGAATATAAAGGCAGCAGGAAAGAACTTAGCCCAGGCGTCAGAAGGACTAAAAGGGGCCACAAACTGTCTCTGGCAAACAGGATGAAGGAAAATCCTAAGGTGTTTTATACTTCTACAAGAAGCAAGAGGGTAGCTAGGGAAAGGGTGGGTCTGCCCAAGGGCAAAGGATGGAATTTGTGAAGAGCCAGAGCAAGTGGGTGAGGTCCTTAATGAATACTCTACATTGGTATTCACAAAGGAGAAGGACATGGTGGATCCTGAGTCTGGGGATGGATATAATGGTATTCTGGGTCATGCCAATACAAAAATGGAGGAGGGGTGTTGGGTGTTTTAAAAATCATTAAGGTGGACAGTTCCCCAGGACCTGATGAGACCTATCTCAGAATTCTGAGGGAGGCAAGTGAGGAAATTGTAGGGGCCTTAATCAAAATCTTTGTGTCTTCATTAATCAGAGGTGAAGGGCCCAGAGGAATGGAGAACAGCCAACATTGTTCCTTTTGTTTAAGAAGTGCAATAGTGATAATCCAGGAAGTTACAGGTTGGTGAGCCTTGTGTAAGGAAATTATCGGAGAAGATTCTTAGGTCACATTTGGGGGGAAAAAATATGGACTTATTAGCCACTGGCAACATGGCCTTGTCCATGGAAGGTCATGTCTTACCATTTGGATTGAGTTTTTTTTAAGGAAGTGACGAAGATGATTGATAAGGGAAGGATAATGAATGTTGTCTACACTGACTTTATCAAGGCTCTTGATAAGGTCCCTCATGGCAACTTGATTTTAAAGAAAGGTGAAGTCAAATGGGATCCATGGTGAGCTGGAAAGCTGGTAAGATGGATACAGAACTGGCTTAGTCATAGAAGACAGAGAATAGCGGTGGAAGGTGTTTTGCTGGGCTGGGACTCCTGTGTATGTGTGTGTATATGTATAATTTGGAGGAGTATGTAGGTAACCTGATAAGTAAGTCTGCAGATGACACAAAGATTGGGGAGCTGTCGATTGTGAGGAGGATTGCCAGAGAATACATTGGATATGGATAGACTGGAGACTTGGGTAGAGAAATGGCAGATCAAGTTCCATCTGGACAAATGAGGTGGCACGGTGGCTCAGTGGTTAGTACTGCTGCCTCACGGCACCAGGGACCGGGGTTGAATTCCAGCCTCGGGTGACTATCTGTGTGGAGTTTGCACATTCTCCCCGTGTCTGCGTGGGTTTCCTCCAGGTGCTCTGGTTTCCTCCCACAGTCCAAAGATGTGCTGGTTAGGTGGATTGGCCATGCTAAATTGCCTCTAGTGTTTAGCGATATGTAGATTAGGTGGGTTACAAGGGGACAGGCCTGGATGAGATGCTCTGAAGTTTGGTGTGGCATTGTTGGACGGAAGGGCCTGTCCCCACACTGTAGGGATTCTATGATTTCTATGAAATGCAAGGTGATATGTTTTGGAAGGTCTAATGCAGGAGGGAAGTACGCATATATGGCAGAAGCATTAGACATTGAGTATAAAAATTGGCAAATCATGTTGCAGCTGTATCGAACTTTAGTTAGGCCACATTCGGAAGATTGTGTACAGTTCTGGTCACCACACTACCAGAATGATGCAGCAGCTTTGGAGAAGGCACAGAAAACGTTCACCAGGATGTTAACTGGTTTGGAGGGTATTAGCTAGGAGGAAAAATTGGACAAACTTGATTTGTTTTCACTTGAATTTGGAAACTGCAGGATGACCTGATAAAAGTTTACAAAATTATGAGAGGCATATATTGAATTGGTAGTGGGAATCTTTTTTTTTTCCCCAGGGTAGAAATGTAATTACTACAGGACATAGGTTTAAGGTATAAAGGGGTACGTTTAAAGGAGATATGAGAGGCAAGTTTTTATTCCACAGAGAATGGTAAGAGCCTGTAATGTGCTGCTAAAGGAAGTGGTAGAAGCAGACACAGTAACAAAGTTTAAGAGGCATCTTGACAGATACGTGAATAGGTAGGAAATAGAGGGATGTAGCCAATGAGGCAAAAGATTTTTAGCTTGGAGAGATATCATGTGTCAGTGCAGTCTTGGTGGGCCAAAGGGCCTGTCCCTGAGCTGTCCTGGTCTTTGCTTTTTTTAATACGGCAACAGCACGCTGAAGAGCCCCCACCCCAGGTTCACTGTTTAGAGAGATTAGATTAATTGGCTGGTGTGACTCTTTCCTCAGCTAGGTTCTATTGCCCAAAGTGATTGAGTTTAAATGCTTGGTCCACACCCACCTGAACAAACAGGTTATCACTCTGACAGAAAGTCTCTCTATTGTGAAAATCTCTCAAAACAAGAGGTCTCCTCTATTCTGCTCCCTTCCCTTCTCTGAATGTATCATTTTTAAATTTCACAGGGTGGCTTTGGAAACAGCTGGGCTTCTTGCACAAATGTGGATCGTCTAGCTAGTTAGCCATTTAAATCACCGGTTGTCTCCACTTAAGATCCATTTTGGTGTTCCACTGTCTAGAATCCAGAAGGCAAGAGCAAATCAGGTCAGAACAGGTCTGTTTTAGTGAGCTTATTGCAGATAGCCAGGGTCCTTATTTGGAGAGCTGAAATATCCCTGTATACGTGATGCCACCACAACTTAGGGTGGGGGGAGACACCTTTGGGATTTGGTAAAAGTAGACAAGATTAAATCTAAAAAGTGTATTAGCTCACTGGAACTGTCAGACTATCAAAGAATTGTCAAATGCTTGTGAAACAGTCAAAGAATAGCCAAAAAACTTAGAATGCAATTTGTTGTTTTTATAAGACATTATTTGATAGAAAATATTGAATGTAGCACAGTTCTTTTTAATCAAAGAGTTTCATTTGAAAAGAGCTATGCTACCAATAGACAAGTTTATTTTATGTCAGCATGGTTCCTGAGGTTTGTCCATGGTGGATACTAGATGTGTTGGCATGGAGGAGAGTGCAAAAGGGGTGGTGAGAGGAAGGCTTGTGTTGGAATATTGTCACTAGATTGACAGAGACCAAAAGATGCTAAAGAGATAGGTGGGGGCATGGTTTGCCAAGGACGTATGGAAGAACGTTGGTGTTCTGTACAGGGGCACTGCATAGTATTGGGAGTATGGCAAACATGGGAAATGGGTATAGCCGCATGGGCTGAAAAATGTGGGGTTATGAAGTGGGTATAGGGGCACAAACTTACTTATCAGGCCACCTACCTACTCCTCCAAATCATTTACTCCTAGGAGTAAATATCACCACTGATCAGTCCTCATCATCCATATCAACACTAGAGTCAAGAAAGCATACCAATGCCTCTCCTTCCTCAGAAGTTTAAGGAAATTCAGCATGTCAACAATGACTCTTACTAATTTTTATAAATGCACCATTGGAAGCATTCTATCTGGATGCATCACAGCTTGGTATGGCATGCACCACCCAAGATTGCAAGAAATTATAGAGACTTATGAACACAGCCCAGTCCATCACCATAAACAATCTTTCTTCCATGGTCTCCATCCATACTTGCTGCTGCCTCAAGAAAGCAATCAATGTAAAGACCCCTCCCATCCCAGTTATATTCCCTTTCACCTTCTTCCATCAGACAGAAAATACAAAAGTTTGAAAACACGTATCAACAGATTTAAGAACAGCTTCTTCCCCACTGTTATCAGACTTATGAACAGACCTCTTGTATGTTTGCGTTGATCTTTCTCTGCACCTTTTCTGTACCTGTGACATTATATTCTGCATTCTGTTCTGTTACCCTAATGTACTTATGTAAGATATGATTTATCTGGTTATCATGCAAAATAATACTTTTCACTATATCTCGGTACACATGACAATAATAAATTGAATCGAATCTAAGGTAGGCATGCTGAGCAAAACGTGTTATGGAGATGCACACAAGGATATAAGATGATGTGGAGGCTTTGAAGGGGACAAGGAATGGGTTAGCATGAATGGGGTAAAGGGAGAATATATGATGGTCAAGGCCTGGAAGGTTATTTTTGATTTTATTACTTTTTTTTAATAATCTTGCATAAAATGCCGGTACATGGAAGCTTATCCCCATTCTGCATCTGCAGACAGCAGCCTCCTCACTCGTTGTGGAGTTACATGGCCCGCCTCTGAAGAAACCCCACCAGTATCAATGAAAGTCCAACCTTGTGGGCCAGTTTGAAGATCTGTGTAATATCCTATCTATGTTCTTGACCCAAGTGCCCAAAGATTGGCCCCAATGTCTGAATTTGGACCAGCAGGTCAGGGGATGGGTCATTAACACTCATTTAAGCTGATTGTCCTGGAGATATTGTTGAGATATTCCCTCAACACAACTTCTTCCTGATAGCCTTGTAATTTTCAAGGTAATCTTATGTAAGTATTTGGCCCTTTTTGAGAGCTGCTTTTCAATTCCCCTAAAAGTATGCTTGTTAGTTGTTCAAAGTTTACCATATAGTTCAGCCTTTTCGTTAAAGAAAGTCATTTGTGATATCGAGCATGGTTTACAACAATAGTGATTCATGGAACCAATAACTAAATTGTTTTAAATTGGTTCATAATTTCTATCCTTTTCATTCCACCAAAGGTAATTATAAAAGTCACAATTCTCTAAATTGACAAGGAGAGACATGAATATATTTATATTTGAATATTTACTGATATTTATTTGCCCAGATTAAGAAATTAAATGGGTTGGGTTGAATGCATGATTGAACAAGTTGTACCTGTTGAACAAAGAACTTGGTTCAATGGATGGAATGATCTTTTCTCATTTCACATAAATTTTTCATCCAGAGGCTGGTGGGAATATAGAACTCACTCCTTTATTCATTCACGGGATGAGGGCATTACTGGCCAGGCAGCATTTATTGCCCATCCCTAAATGCCCAGAGGGCAGTTGAATGTCAACCACATTGCTGTGGGTCTGGAGTCACATGTAGGCCAGACCAGGTAAGGATGGCAGTTTCCTTCCCTAAGGGACATTAGTGAACCAGATGGGTTTTTCCAACAATCGAACATGGATTCATGGTCAGCATTAGATTCTTAATTCCAGATATTTTTATTGAATTTGAATTCAAATTCCACCATCTGCCATGGCACGATTTGAACCAGGGTCCCCAGAACACTGTCTGGGCCTCTGGATTAACAGTCCAGCGATAATGCCACTAGGCCTGTAAGTGTCGTAGAGACAGAAACCCTATAATATTTAAGAAGTATTTAGATGTGCACCTGCAATGCCAAGACACTTAAAGCTTTGGGCCAAGCTGGAAATGGAATTAGATAATTCAGGGCTTGTTTTTACTGGCACAAAATTGATGGACCAAAGGGCCGCCTTCTGTGCTGTAGACTTCAGTGGTTATGACTCTATATATTTATTTTACTTTGAAATCTCATTGTAACATCAATCATAAAGTAATCTGTTAGTACTGTTGTATTTGCCTTTATGATACCCAGGTGCTGTGTGCCTCCAGTGCTACGATTCTGCCTACCTGTTAGTCTGCTATGCATCTCCAAGCTGCACCTGCAGAAATCAGTTGCTGTAATATCTGCTTCATAACTTGCAGTATGTTTTACTGTTTTAACTATAATAACCCATGGAGTTAATCCGTCACCCACTGGGGATTAATTATGAGACTGTTATCATTAACTTGCCAAGTGCTACAAAGATCAAAAGAAAATACTTCCATTTATTATTGTGAACCATTATTTACATATGAAGAAAAAAGTGAATGAACTTTTAAAATGCTGAAATTTGTTGAAATTTGTCTCTGGACACCTATCAAATATTAAATAGAGAGTATCAATTGCAAGAGTGATTGCACCAAAATAGTATCTTCATAGAGCTTTAAGATATTCAAAGGAATGTTCAAACAGTTTAACACTGACAGGGTTATTTTGTTGCAATCAATCTATTCTAATCTATGAACAGGACTCTTCTGGTATGCTTAGAATATATTATAAAGAACTAAATCATTACATCTTGCAATGTACAATGTATTATTCTTCTGCTAAAATGAATTTTGTGTAATTGGTCAATAGATTAAGCCACAAAAGAATGGGTTTTACATTGTTGATCCTCTGACAGCAGAAATCCCCCATTTCTGAAGAAGGATCTAGGCCCGAAACGTCAGCCTTCCTGCTCCTCTGATGCTGCTTGGCCTGCTATGTTCATCCAGCTCTACACCTTGTTATCTCTACATATTCTGCTCCTCTTTTTCCATCAAGAAATGGAATAAAGTATTGGTATTCAGGAATACAGGCCAAAAGCATGCATTTGGAGTTAGGTTGCACATCAGCAATGATCTCTTTGAATGGCAGAACAGAGTCAAGGAATTAAATAGCTTGCTCCTGCTCCTACTCCTTGTCCTTCCCAGGAGGAACATCTTTGTAATTTACTTGATGAATTATAATTGCAAGTGCTGAGTTATTCTCCACAGCTTGAAAGGAGCTGGTATGTAAATTGCATTGCTGGTGGGGGTCTTGCCAAGACTAAAGGTCACCATAGACATCATGGACCATAAGACTGCTCTCTTGTTAGAGAGAGACAACTGGTAGTGGTTTAGCCTGAAGGTCACTATGTCTCAGGCAAGGGGAGAAGTTGAGAAGGAGAGACATTCATGGTAACTTTAAACAGTATGGGATTTGAACCTATGCTGTTGGCATCATTCTGCATTGAAACCAGCCATCCAGCCAAATGAGCTAACTGACCCCCCACCCCATGATCTTGCCAGTCACTAGATGACCTATGATAGAGGTTGATTGCAGCTAAGGCTGCCAAGGAGGTATTTCTCTACATGATTAGCTTGAGGCCTAATAAGGGTATGTCGTTAAACAAACTAGTAAAATGTGCTTGGATCTGTATCTATGTTCCATTGATACAGACAGAGACAGTCCATTTCCCTCGCAGATTCTCTTTGATTCTTTTTTGTGGCTTCCTTCACAATAATCAAAGTGAGATCAGTACTCAAAGGTCTAGCCATTATTTTTAATTTTGATGACTGCGACAGGAAAGATTTACCTGTTTTATGGAAGTATTTCCTGACAGAATAACATGTCTGGGTTTACATACCTAATGCTATATGGTGGAGATAAGTGCACCGTACAACACATGGAAAATTAGTATTTCTTCAGGGAATTCATTATGATCTTATTTGCATAAAATTGAGCACTTTAATTAAGCTTGCACACATTTGGTGTAAGAATGATTAATGTTGGCAGTCAACTGGGTTCAGGAAAAAGCATACTGCATTCAAACAGTGGGAAGCCAGGTAATTTCAGAAACTTCGCACCAATGCTGAATTGCTGGCACTGGCATCATACTGAGACCATTTGAGATTGATGCTTTAGACTTTCTTTCTCCTTTTGTAGTGGTATCATAATGAAGTAGGGCTTCTACTTGCTGCCCAGGACTGCTGTGACCCCACCTTTTTTTTTAACAAGGTCATTTCTTATCTAGAGAAGCTTTAGGCAAAATCCACAAAAAGGAATATGCTGTTACTACAGCACTAGAAGACGCAAGGACGAGCTTTTTAAGGGACAGGAAAGACTTGAAAGGGAAGAAAACACTTGGCTTTGTGTGTGATAGCAGAAATTGAGTCCTACAAAAGTGAGATGTTCAGCACCATTTGCAACTCCTCATACTGAAGGAGTCTGTGATCAAATGCAATTAGATCTGGACAATATCCAGGCTTGGGCTGACAAGTGGCAAGTAGCATTCATGCTACACAAATGCCAGGCCATCTCTATCTCCAATAAGAGACAATCTAGCCACCAGCCCTTGACATTCAATGGTGTTACCATCACTGAATCCACCACTATCAACATCCTTGGGTTTACCATTGATCAGAAACTCAGTTGGACTTGCCATATAAATACAGTGGCTACAAGTGCATGTCACAGATTAGGAATCCTGCAGCAAGTAACACATCTCCTGACTGCCCAAAGCTTGTCCATCATCTATAAGGCACAGGTCAGGAGTTCGATGGAATACTCCCCACTTGTGGTTGGTTGGCTCGCCAAGCTGGTTCATTGTTCCGCAGACATTTCATTACCCTGCTGGGTAACATCATCAGTGCACCCTCTGATGAAGCACTATTGTGTTTTCCCGCTTGTTTTTTAAACTCTGGAGTCCATTGAGCTGGATTACCTCACTTCTGGTTTTCCTTCATAGTGCAGTATATATGGGGTCGAGTTCTATGTGTTTGTTGATGGCCTTCTTCGTGGAGTACCAGGCTTCTCGGAATTCCCGTGCCTGTCTCTGCTTTGCTTGTCCCAGGAGCTTGGTGTTGTCCCAGTCGAATTGGTCGTTCTCCCTATCCATGTGGATAGAGATGAGCGAGTATTGGTCGTGTCTTTTTGTAGCCAATTGGTGTTCATGTACCCTTGATGTTAATTTCCTTCCTGTTTGTCCGATGTTTGACCAATACTCACGCAGTTTAAAAACCAGGCAGGAAAACACACTGGCGCTTCATCGGAGGCTGCACCGATGATGTTACCTAGCAGGGTAATGAAACATCTGTGGAACAACAAACCAGCTCGGCGAGCCAACCAACCTCAACACCCACAACCTGAGCTACAAATCTACTCCAAAGCCTTAGATACTCTCCTTGCCTGGAGGGGTACAGATCCAGCAACACTCAAGAAACTTGACACCATCCAGGACAAAGCAGCTCATTTGACTGACACGGCATCTGCAAGCATTCACCCCCTTCGCCACTGATGGTCAGTAGCAGCAGTGTGTATTATCTACAAGATGTGTTGCAGAAATTCACCAAAGATCTTCACACAGCACCTTCCAAACCCACAACCACTTCCATCTAGAAAAACAAGGGCAGCAGATACATGGGAACACCACCACTTGCAAGTTCTCCTCCAAGCTACTCACCATCTTGATTTGGAAATATATTGCTGTTCCTTCATTGTTGCTGGGTCAAAAATCCTAGAATTCCCTCCCTAAAGGCATTGTGGGTCAATCTACAACACATGGACTGCAACGTGTGGTCAGTTGAAGAAGGCAGCACACAACTACACCTTCTCAAGGGCAAATAAGGTGGGCAATAAATTCTGGCCCAGCTAGTGATGCCCATACCCCACAAATGAATAAAAAATGTTTCTCGGTAAGGTTAATTTTTTATATGTGAGTTTTGAACTTGCAATGAATTTTCAAATGGACAATAAAATTGGAATTGAATTGGAAATTAGCTGCAGCCCTCATTTTGAATTTTGAAAATTACAACCAATCTATCCACTATCTTTATAGCTATCTTCTTAGAATCCTAGAATGCAAGTTTTCAGGGCCAGAAGGCTGCCTTTAGTCCCATTAGTTTGTCCATTGCTACTTCTTTAGTGATGGTGATAGTACTTAAAGGGTGACATGTTAACTCAGTGGTTAGCACTGCTGCCTCACAGTGCCAGGGACCCAGGTTCAATTTAGCCTTCGGGTGGCCATCTATGTGGAGTTTGAGCGTTCTCCCATGTCTGCGTGGGTTTCCTTTGGGTGTACAGTTTAGGCAGATTGGCCATCCTAAATTACCCATAAGTTGGAGGCTAGGTGGATTAGCCATGGGAAATCAAGTTATGTGGTAGGGATGCAGGAGGATCAGCATGAACTTGATAGGCTGGATGGCCTGCTTCCTCAGTATAGGGATTTTATGATTCCTCTCCTGTATTCTTTTGTATGAATGGAATGTTTGAGGTTTCTTCCACGATCAGTAAAGATCAATGCAAAATATCCATTTAATTCCTCTGCCACTTCTTTGTTCCCCAAAACTGAATCTCCAGATTCATTTTCTGACGCGGTTACACAATGGCTGGATTTCACAGACCAAAGGCTTTTAGAATTCAAACAGTGACCCTACAATTTATGCCAGTGATAATGCCACAGCCTGAAGGAAGTTGCACGTGACTTCAATTCAGAGTAGCCGGCATTGCAAGTGTTGTTTTTGTGATCATACAAATAAAGGTGTTCAATAATGGCTGCTTGATGTGAATCTACATGAGGTTTTCTCAGTGCAAACATAACAGTCACAATCACGCATCTCCCTTTAAACCATATTCCCATGAACTACAGAACTCAATATTTTACCAGTGTATGCGCCAGTTTCTTTATGGCCACATGTTAGATACCTTCATTTCAGTATTTCATGCTTATTTCTGATCTTTTTAAAACTGTATTTTCATTTATCACAGAGAATGCTGATGTGTACTGAAGATGGAATATGCAGTAGATGTATTTATTTTATAGGTGGCTAATCAAGCAATTGTTGCTTCATGATAGAAGTTATTTTATTCTGTACAATGAACATTGGTGACATCCTTCAAACAACCATTAAAGAGCTGAGTGCACCATTCGCGACATATTTATGAGAATGCTTGACTTCATCATGTTCAATTTGTCTCCAACAACATGGCTGACAGTAGCTTCTTGTCAAGTCATCTTTTGACAATATTTGACTTATTAGTGACATTTGTACTCTAGTTTGTCAAAGTTTGCTAGTTGGATGGTCCTATAACAGGAGAGAAAGTGAGGAAATGTTATTTCCTTCATTGCATCATCTGACAGAAAAAAGTGAAAAAGAGAGGGTGATAATGTGACACTTGCATAACTAAAACAAGTCAACACTAAAGAATTACAGTTAGAATGCAGCATAAATTATGTCTGAGAATGTGTGCATCTATTTAGTTGTGGCAGATTAAAGATCTAACAATGCATTAAGGATGCTGGGAAGATGATAAGTCACTAGTCTTGTAAATCACGACAAAAAGAAACAGAATTAATTAGTTATGCCACAAATCAATTATTTAAAAGCTATGATTAAATTATGTTTTATATATCGACTTGGTAGAACATTACTCATCACTGATCTATAAATTGCTTTTGTTTCCAGGGGTATCCTTGCTATCTTTTCTGACACTTCTATCTACAAAATTTACTTAGTAGAATAGTGTCTCTCCTTCCTCTAACAGTCTCTGAATGGCATACTCAATAATAGCAAAGCTGCTTAAAACTCTCTGCATAGAATACTTTCCTCACTGTATCATCATTTTCACAGTTTATTAACGCAAATCAGAGACAGAACCTGCAGGATATTCAATTCACATCTGATTATACTGCTACAATTGAACTCAGCATAAATGCAAATCATTGCTTTTAAAAAAGTTGCATTTTTGAAGAACTTTATATACTTAGCTTGGTCAAATGCAAAATGACTACTCTCATAAGCCCTGATATTTATTTGGTGATATTAGTAGACAAGCATTTTAGATGACATTTCTATGCCTGTTATCTTGATTTAGAAAGTAAACAACAATGTATTTTATATAAGATAATAATATTACATTGTGGAATCGTACGGCACAGAACCGTTCAGCTCACTGTGCCTGTACTGGCTCCTTGAATGTGTTATTCAATTAGTTCTGTTTCTTTGCGCATTTCTTATGGCACTGCTTGTGTTTTAATTTATGTAAGTGTGTGTGTGTTTGTGTGTGTGTTTTTGTGTAATGGGCAGATAATGGACTTAATGCAAACAACATTAAGCATTTGCTCAATAATACTATTAATGGAAATGACAATTCTATTAATTTCTGCCCTTTGTATTTTGTTCTTTGTAAATTCCATTAATTTTTATTTTATGATCTAAGCAATACGTTGATACATGACAGGAGGCATCTCTGCACCAATGTCTCTCAGAGAGCCAGCAGAACATGTAAGAGAGAGGGCCAGGGGCAATCTTCCCTCTGATATCTATTTGCTAACTTGTGAACTTTAACTCAACTGCAGGTGATTTGCCGAGAGAGAATGGCACTGCTAACCTATATTCCACCACAGCATGGCTATGGGCAGTACTGCCATGCTACACTATTTTCTTTTCACTGCTGTCGTGTGTTTTATTTTCCCTTTCTGGTCTCTTTATTTTGTTTACCCACGCTTGAATTTTATGGATTCTGCTGCACATTATGCTTCCCCATTCAGAGAAGTGTTACTGGCATGTTTTATCTATACAAATGTGATTGTAAGATAAGAATGTTTAAGGCTAATTCACACTCTGATTCTCCTCTTCTGAAGAAGAAGCATTTGGGATGCATTCAGTGCCTCCCATATTAACGCAATTTAGATGCAGAACCAAATGTGAGGACTCCATGGGTACAGCATGTCTAAGTTCCAGTGTGTTATGTAATTCCTTCATTCCTCTTTTGAAATTCTGACCCTAGCATCAAACAACATTTTGCCAATCATTTACTTTAACAGTTAACTTTCTCGTTAACGTGACCTTGCTTACAAAAGATAAAGAGGAACAACTCGTGGCTGAAACTGAATTTGGTTTTCTCAATGGACAGCTTCCTGTTTTCATTTATGCCCATTGAAAATTAGGTTTCTCTTTTGCAAGAGTCAGCTGACTTACAGCTCCTCTCTACACCAACCTCTTCCCTGAAGCTTTTTGTGAAATGTTTCCTCATCTTCCGTTGCAGCAAGTGTCTGACGCACAGCAAACACAGGTTTTTCATCACAAAGGAAGTCTAAATTACCACTAGACTGGAAATAGAAGAACATCTTTCAAGAGTGCTGGAATTGACATCCATCGATATTCCTAATACTTGTTCAACAGCAATATCGTGTACTGGGAAATTAGAATTAATGATGCAATAATTACTTGAAAGACTCTCAAGGAACTATGGTACAGTTTGTACTTTTCTGTTCAAAAAGGATTAGTGAAGAAATCAACACAGTGGAGCAGCAATGTTGCACAGTTAATAATTAAAAATATACAGAAATGTAGCTGTTTTCAAGTATGTCAGTTCATTTAAGACTTTATTGTTGTTTTGTAAATCTTGAACTGAATGCTTTTGTCATGTTACATTTGTATGTTACATTGAATCTTGCATGCACTACCACTCAAACAGGGTAAGTTGGGTCAGGTGCAACTCACAGGTTTTGCATAATGCTTCGGAGTTGTTTTAACTTTTGCCAACAGTTTAAAACAGGCAATAGTAGATTGACTGCCAGCAATACATTTTTCCTTTACTTCCTAGTAAGGTGTTAATGGAATGTTTTCATGATTGCTTCTTAGAACAGCATGTTCCAGAGTCAACCAGAGGTTGATATTGTGCAACGAGATAGGATTAATTAATGACCTTTGTAGTGAATGCATCGCTAGGTAGTGGTGACTATAATATTGGAATTTACATTCATTTTGAGGGAGAAAAGTGTGAATCAAAGACTAATATTTCAAACCTTTAAAAAGAACAATTATGAGTGCATGGAAGAAGTGAACAGACAAATTAGATAATTGGATAAGTCTATAGATATCCAGTGGCAGACATTAAAGGAGATATTTCAGACATAGAAGAAAGATAAATTTCACGGGGTAGCCTACTATCTGTGGTTAACTAAGGATGTTAAGATAATATCAAACTTAAAAAATTTATTTAAATAAGGCTTGCAAGTGGGAAGAATGCATAGAATACAAACAAAAACAAAGAATGACTAAAATAAACAAAAAGCTGGAACACAAAAGAAAGCTAACTGGACGTATAGAAAATTTTACTAACTTTTTACATGTATTTAAAGAAGAGAAGAGGTTATGAATAAGTATTGCTCCTGTGGAAAGTGAGTCTGGGGAATTACTGATGGAAAAGAAAGAGATAGCAAATAAACCAGATAGGTATCTTGCAACATTTTTCACTATAAAGGTCACAAAGTAACATCCCAGAAATTGCTACAGATCAGGAAATGCAAGGGAGGGGATATATAGAACATGTCCCTCATCAGGAAAGTTGTACTAAATAAATTAGAACTTTGGGTTGACAAGTCCTCATCCCAGCATCTTAAAGGAATTGGCTGATGATCTAGTTATAGAGTCATAGTGATTTATAGCACGGAAACAGACACTTCAGTCCAACTTGTCCATGTCAACCCAGATTTCCTAAATTAATGTAATCCCATTTGCCAGCATTTAGCCCATAACCCTCTAAATCCTTCCTATTCATGTACCTATTCAGATGTGTTTTAAATGTTTTCAAGGTGCCACTACCACCCCTTCTGGAAGCTCATTCCATACACGCACCACCCACAAAAGTGGTAGGGGAGTCAGATTCTTTAGAAACTTTTAAGTGACTCTTGGAGATTGTTGGGCATTTACAAAAGTAATCGGGTAGGGTCAATATAGCTTTATAAAATTTTTAACCAATTTATTGGAGTTCTTTTGAGGAGGCAATGTGTTGTGAATGAAAAGGAACAAATGGGTGTATTGTAGTCAGATTTCCAGAGGCATTTGATAAGGTGACACAAAGGTTATTGTAGAAAATAAAAACGTATAGTGTAGGGAGCAACATAATGGCATTGGTAGCAGATTGTTCTTGTTAACTTGTCAGAGTGTTGGCATAGGTTAGTATTTTCTGGTTGACAAGGGTGTTCCATAGGAGTTAGTGTTGGAGCATTAATTTTTTACAGAATATATAAATGCTTTGGATGAAGTGATTGAACATATGGTTACTAAATTTGCTCATGGTGCAAATATAGGAAGGCAAGTAAATTAGGAAGAGGACTTAAGGAAGCAACAAAAGGGTATGGATGGGTTAAATGAGTGGGCAAAGATCTGGAAAATTGAGTATTACTTGGAAAAATGTGAAATTGCTGCAATTGTTGGCAGGAAAAAGAGAAAATAAGCACACCATGAGAGATTGCAGGGCTCTGAAAAGTTTTATAGCACAGAAGCCGCATGGCCATTTGGTCCATCGTGTCTGCTCTGGTTCTTCACATGAGCATCGTTACCAAGTGCTAATCTCCTGGGTTTTCTTCTCATACCTTTGCACGTTATTTTTATCCAACCACTGTCCTAAGTCCACTTGAATTGCCTCAGTTGAACCTGCCTCCACCACCCTCCCAGGCAATGCATCCCATACTCTTTGTTTCCTATAGTGGCAGAATCTAGAACCATAAGTCACAGTTTTAAGTTGGGGGCTCACCCAGTTAAAACACAGATGAGGTGAAAATTCTTTCTCTCAGAAGGCCATGAGGCTTTGAAAACCACTTCCACAAAACAAGATAGAAGCAGAGTCCTTGAATTTTTTGAGGCAGAGGTAGGTAGATTGTTGGTAAAAGAGAGGGAGAAGGTTATCCAGAGTAGATAGGAATGTGGAATATTCAGATCAGCCATGAATTTATTGAATGGCAGAGCAGCATTGAGGGGCTGAATGCCCTACATCTCATCTTATTTTGTATGTTCATATGTCCAAACATTTAACAAGAATTCCAGAGCACTTTTGGTGGTAAGTCTGTTGATGAGGAGAAAATGATCCTCAGGATCATAACCTTTCAAGCCTGTTCTGCCATTCAGTGAGATTGTGGCTGATACAATCTAACACATAGACACATAGATGTCATAATCCTTATATATATCTCATTTATCAAATTTAATGCATTTCTTGAATAAGAGTTCTCCCAATCGCTTGTTAAAACTATTAGAAGTCTTCAAGAATGAACTAATTGTGTTGAATGGAAGGGAGTCTTTTCAGGATTGGATCAAAATTATGGTCTGGAAGTCATGGACAAGCCTTATAGGAAAACTTCTGCCTCGAAAAGCTTACTCATTATTCTTTAATCTGTGTTAAACTTTTAAAGGATACATTCAATGGATCGTACTATAACAGATGACAAAATGGCCTGCTTATGTAATACAGTACTGATAATTTAAATCTGAATTAACTTCTGCTTTTTGATAATAAAAACAAGTTTTGTTTCAAGTTCCTTTCAATTCTGATACTACTTTTAGTTCTTTAGTAGCACTCCAGCATAAAACATCATTCCTCCATCTTCCTTTGATTTGCATATAATTTATCTATGTCGGATTAAAGCCATCTCTGGGACATCCCAAGCACAGTGTTTCTCTACTGCTGGTTGAAGTCAGCGATTCCCATTTCTAATCTGTGCAGAATACTGCAGAGCATGCACAAGAAGTAGAGAGAGATTGCATAAACAACAAATTGTACTGAGCGTCAGTAATTTCATTAACTTTAAGAAATCCTTTGCTGCTGCTTCTCACATTCTGAAACAGTCTTAAACCTCTCTGCTTGAAGAAAATTGATTCTTTTATCTTCTGGTACTTACCAAAACATTGGTTTGTTTAAAATCTAGCCTTTGTTAAATTGGAAGAATATATCAATTTGCTAAAACTGGGCAGAGTATCTTGAGTTTTAATTGTACTGTGATTAATCTTTCTATGGAAATTGATTAAATTAACAACTAATTTAAAGAAATTGATTAAGAAATTAACTGTCACACAGCTGTGCAAGCTTTCCTTCAGAAGTAAGAGTTGTATTGCACCTTTTTTTAAACGTGCGCATTGCCTCCAATTAATCCTAGATAGGGACACCAAACAAAAGGTTTTAGTCAGTCATGCCCTGGAGACGAGGTTTGTGTAATAGACCAAATCAACTAAATGATACATTATGTTACTCATGTTAAAACAGATTAGGAAGATTTCATCCAGTCTTAGTATGTTAGTAATACTGTAAATATAATTGAAAAGTTTTTTTCTGATTACTGTTTTTAGTGAAATTACAAAACCATTCTTTGAGAATCAGAATTTTGGTAGATATTGGGAGTATAAGGCTCACAGAATTGTAAATCTTATATGAAGATTGCCCCCACAGATGCCCACCAGCTCTGACTTGGTCAAATTTGCAGAGACCTTAGCAACATGCTTCAGTAGCAAGTAAACAAATTACGTCTATAATACTGACTTGCCAGAGATCTTCAGAAGCTCTAAATGTGTGCATCCTTGAAGGGCTGGTAGCCTCAGAGCACTTCTGCCCAAAGCCAGCAGAGATCACATCAGTCACTGAGCACTGGCTGAACTGTTTTAAAAAAAAAAACAAAATGTTGTTGTTCAAAGATCTAATCCATTTGTCATTTTTGCCTCATTTCACTTGTCATCGTGGCTGCTACTTACTTGTGCAGCAAAGAGTCACCCAGTTTTGAAAATGCCAATTCCTGACTCTTGTAAAAGATGGAACTTCAATCCAGTAGTCAAGAACGGAATCCATTGGGATTCTTCCATTTCCTTGAGGATTCTTCCAGAGTTGCAGTGGCAAATCAATGGGACCCTCGTGAAATTACAGTTGCAGAAAATGGTAGAACTGCCTTTATGATGTATAAAGGTTATTTTCATCTGCAATGCTGCCTGAAATCAGACAGGAACAACTTCTGATCATGCAGGAGAAACCAAAATATTTTCTTGACTTCTGCCTGTTATAATTATGAGTTTATGAACTAATTATGTTTTAAGATTCTGTCTTATTTAAGGTAAAAGTGAGGGGGTCAGGTGACTTGTTCTACAACCACCTGACAGCAAGTTAAAGTTTGATTATTTGAGATTAAACAGGGCCCAAATTGTTTTACAGGGGGGAAGGTGCAAGGTCTTGGAGACAATGCTAGCAATCTTTATTGTGAAAGACAGTCTTGAGATTCAAAGACTCCACTCAACAAAGGAAATGAACAGAAATGAACAAATTCACAAAATATGGAGAGATAGTAGGAACTGCAGATGCTGGAGAATCTGAGATAACAAGATGTAGAGCTGGATGAACACAGCAGGCCAAGCAGCATCAGAGGAGCAGGAAAGCTGAAGTTTTGGGCCTCGACCCTTCAGAATATGGATATGGTTTCTCAACCTCATTGCAACTTTTACCAGGTCCATCATGCATCTTCCTTCAACACAATCTTGCTGTCCAGCTCAGTGGAATAATTACACTTGGCTCCACTCTTCATTGTTCAGTTATATCAGAGAATCTCAACACCATCATTGGTGTTTGTATTTTCTCAGGAATTCCTTCTCTATATATTTTCCTTTCTACAGCTATTTCGTCTGTTAAGATGTTCTTTGAAACTCATAATATTGACCAAGCTTTTAGCCATCCTTCCCAGTGACTCCTTCTATGACTTTTTTTGTCTGATTATGCTCTGTCGAGGTCTCTTGTGACGTATTCCTGTATCAAATGTTAGTTGGTGTTTATATTGTAGATGAGAAGGCCCAATATATTTTCAAGACGTATTTTCAAGACGAGATATGCACAGTAAACACAACATTCTGTGGTTATGAACAATCTGTCCTGGATAAAGCTTGAATTTCAAAAGTAAGAGGTTGTCCTGTGGAATAAATGTTCCAATTTGCACCCATTGGTGTAGAAATATATTTTGGGTAGTGCACAAATGGGCAGTATTGAAACAGCTGCCCATTATATGTGGTGCCTCATAACATTTAGTTCCATAAAATAATTACATGTCAGGAACTGTCTGAAAGGGCAAATGATCCACTATTACATGTTTTACCATACCACTCAAGACAAATTAAGCAGCTGAGGTAGACTCAAGCCACTGTTTTAGCATTTTCTTACTCTGATATGCTGTTCGTAATATGGGAAATATGAACAAAAAGTATACTATATAATTGCACTAAATGTATAAATTATCATAACCACTATTACAATTGGCAATTATTATTTTACAATTTAAAAAAATGTTTCACAAGTTACATTTTAAAACCTTGGACTGTTTTTAAAGACTGTTTTCAAAATGGAATCCAAGAATTGCTTTACCTTCTCTCCAAAGATTCAAACTGAAACCACTTATACAGAAACATCTTATGGGAGACATCTTGAGAATTTTTCAGAGCAGCTGAAAGAGATGGCTTGCATCAGGGTGAAAGAGAGATCCAATGAGTCTAACTAATGACTGCTGTAACCAACCAGGCTCTAAGAAGGCCATACCCCAGTTCTGTAAAAGAGAAATACGTGGTTACTCCCTCCCACCTCATTCCATGTCTACCTTACCTGCGAAAACAACCTTTGGCAGTGGAAGCCATTACAGCTGTACAGATCTTTTTCTTTAATTCTAAAGTCTTTACTTCAGACATCATTATGTCCCGATTTTGAAACAACAAGCCAGCAGTGAGCTCACAGAGGCTAAACTTGATTCATATTTTTATACACATTTCTGATCTTAATCTCTGATTATTCTTTGAGTTTATGGCATACTTTGGTTCGGAACCTCTAGAGCGAAAATGCAGAAATGTGTTAATTTTTCCTATTAAGTATAAAAGGTTTTGCTGCATGATTATTTAACATTCACTCTCTCATTCCAAGGATAAGAAATGCACAAAGTCACATACAAATATGTTGATCATGAGCAACATTAAGAAACACATTAAACCGTCTGTGACCCTAATATTGGATCATTTATTCAATTTATGAATATTAAATAATTAAATGTAAAAAGTCATTAAAGAAACTTTATTTTTAAATGATAACTGAATTAATGTCCTCCAACCCCACGATCCTGCAAGATCTCTATGCTCCTCAAATTCTGACCTTTACATACACCCATTAAAGTTGCTCTAATATTGATGGCCATGCTTTTACTTATATAGGCCTTAAACCCCAGAATAATGTTCCTATACCCCTCTGCTTCTCTACCTTAATTTCTTCTATAAGGCACTTCTTAAAACCTACTATTTTGACCAAGCCTTTTGACATCTAACCTAATATCTTCCTTTGTGGCTCAGTGTCACATTATGTTTCATAAGATTTCTGTGAAATGCTTTTGATGTTTCATTATGTTAAACGCACAATACAAAGTTGTTGGTACGATGTGCAGAATATAGGATCTTAAGAAATAGAAGCGGGGTTAGACCAATCAGTGCTGCAATAACTTCTACATCAACACTACTTTCCTCAAATCCAACTTGTCAGTCAGGTGGATCTAATAGAATGTGTTCCCTGACTGGGGCCGCTAGCCTGGTCCAATCAGGGAGCCCTGGCTGACAGATATAAACAGGAGTGTCAGGGGTTCGGCTTACTCTAGGAGCCGGCTCTGAGCTAGCTGGGTCAGTGTCATGTACTACACATGTTAATAATAGGTGACTTGGTGACGGGATACTGGTCTTTGTGTAATTAGTGCCCCAAAAAATCTATAAAATTCAGTTCTGAATAAGCTTAATGACTGAGCACTAATCAGAGAGAAATCGGGGGTAAGGAATTACAAAGATTCTGAATATTGTGACTGAAACCATTTTTTCTTATTTCAGTACTAAATTGCAAACCCTTTAACCCCTTATCCTGAGAAAATGGACCCTGGTTCTGAACCCTCTCAATGCCCACCTATCAATTGTGTCATTTTATACATTTTAATGAGATTGTTGCGTGAGGCTTCCCTCAAGCCTGATGTGATCTAGCGAGCAATAGGGAATTAACATTTCTGGTATAACTGGCGTTCTTGAGTCTACATTATAAAATTTATTGTATAATTGCAATGATTTACAGATCATGTGAATAATGCCTACATTGCTTCATAGACTGCTAGGAGAAAACCAGCTCACTTCTGTCACAATCTTTTTCTTTATTCAAATCAAGTCTTTGTGACATTATCATAGTGCTTACTGCACTCAATCAAGTATTAACCTTTGCAGACTCTTGTTAAATCCAGATACAAAATCATTCATTCTTCTAAATTGCAGATAACATATGCCCATTCTACTCAATCTCAGCTCTACCTCATAGGATAACTCTGTCATCTCAGGAATCAATCTTGTGAATATTAAAAACACTCCCTCTAAGTCTAGTATGTTCTTCCTCTGTTAAAAAGACCAAAAATCAATGGAGTATTCCAGGGCAACATCCCCACTAAGCTGCTTGACTGCAGCTGCTCCAATATTCCCACATGGTGATTGACTTCCAGAACCAGAGGTCCATACTGCGATCTGTGGTGGCACATCAATGCTGCACATGGATCCTGGAGATCATTGCAGAAGAAAAAAGTGAGGGAACACTGCATTTTGAGGAAGTGATGAAGAGGATTGATCAGGGCAGGCCACTGGATGTTGTCTACTAAAGCATTTGACAAGGTCCCTCATGGAAGGCTGGTCCTGAACACTGAGCCGTGTGAGATCCATAGTAAGTTGGCAAATTCAATTCAAAATTGGCTTGTTCATATGATACAGTGGGTACTTGTGGAGGAGTGTTTTTCTGACTAGACGTCTGTGACCAGTGATGTTCTGAAAGGGTTAGTTCTGGTACCTCTGTTATTTGTAATATAATTAAATGCGTTAAATGAAAATGTAGGTGGCCTGATTAGTAAGTTTGCAAACAGCACGAAAATTGGTAGAGTTGTAGATAGTGAAGAACGTTATCAAAGAATACAGCAGAATGTAGATCAGTTGTAAAGTTGGGTAGAGAAATGGCCGATAGAGTTTAATCTGGACAAGTGTAAGTTAATGCAGTATGGGAAGTCAAAACTATGCAGTTTCATGTATTTCATGGAGTTTACCTTTTAACATGTGGCATAAACATCTCGACACTGCATCAATACCACATCAACACCACATCAACTCATTGAACAAACTTTAGGGTCTCAGAGATACGATGTGAACTGGCCCTTAGATGTAAGCAGTTTCCCAAGGCAATTTTTTTCCCCCAATCGACCTGTTCAGAAATGTTATTACACACCTCTGGAGCAGGTGGGTCTTGAACTAAGGCCTCCTAGTCCACTGGTAGGAACACTATCACTGTGCGACAAGAACGCAAAATAGCGCAGACATTATTCCACCTGGATTTGTATTTATATGTATCATTCACAAAATAATGAACAAAGTAGTTGAATTAAATCCCCAAATGTACTAGTATAAGCTGCAAAACACCATTTAATAAAAATGGAATTTGATTTACTTAGCCATTGTAAATCAATGACTCAATGTTATTCACTGTATAAAACACGTTCTGTGATTGTTACAAACAGCAAATCCCTTGATTCACCATAAGCAAGGCTGTGGGAAATTTCCCAAGCTATATTTATTTCTCTAGGGCTATTTCTTATGATTAAATTTGTACCATGCTCACTTGATCATCAAGTATAACCAAAGTGTTTAATGGTTGATTTATTTTTGTGCAATGCTCATTGGTTACTTTGAGAGCAACTTTTCCTTTCCCTGCATGAAAAAAGAAATTAACATGTTGACAACTGAATTTAATAGGAGTTTTTATTCATTAATTTAAGCAATTTTTAAACATTCCAGAACAAGAATATATACAGACTTCAGTTGCCTATTCATATACAGATGCACAGAAATTCACAAATAACTCAGACATTGTCAACAATGGCCTTGCCTTTCCCTCATACATGCCCCTCCATGCACCTCGAAGAAATTTTCTCAAAATACAATGTTCTGGAACTCTGCAACAAAAATCTTCCTGTACAGTTAACATAAAAGGCATCAGTTGAAAAGTCTCAATGAGACACAAGTGCAGCATTGCACCAATTCTACATTTTGTGTCTCATTGCTTTGTTTTGATTTGAACATTTGAATGTGAGATTTAAAGTTTCCCAAATTCCTCTAGTGACAAGATCACAAAACAAATGGATCAGAAAACTCGCTCACCCCATCTTGCCTCATCTGTAATAGCCCAGCTACAGTCTCCAACCTATCCATCACTTAAAGGACTTCGTGGCTTTCATTTTCACTTTCAGTTTATTGAAAACAATAGCATAATTGTATTTAATGGATTTATAGTTTATAGTTAATTTGAGTAAATCTGCTGATTTGAGTTCAAATCCTATAATGGCAACAGAGGAATTTAAATTACGTTAATTGAGTAAATCTGACGTAAAACGATAGTATCAGTGATTGTAACTACCAGATTTTCATAAAAGCCCACCAATATCATAGAATCCCTACAGTGTGGAAACAGGCCCTTTGGCCCAACAAGTCCACACCAACACTCAGAACATCCCACCCAGACCCACCCCCTCATAACCCACCTAATCTACGCATCCCTGAACACTATGGGCAATTTGGCATGGCCAATCCACCTAACCTGCACATCTTTGGACTGTGGGAGGAAACTGGAGCACTGGAGTGGTCAAATAAGTCTCCAGGTCCACAGGAAGGTGGCTAGCTCTTAGCTCTTCTTGAAAATGATCATAAGACTATAAAACATGAAAGGGAAGTAGACCGTTTGGCCCATTGGGTCTGCTCCACCATTCAATAAAATCTTGGCTGGTCAATAGTCTTGCAGATCAATGAGATTTCATACACACAGCTCATTGGAACATTCTTAAAGACAATTATGCATGTGTAATTAATTCCAGGTTTGCCAGCAATTTTCACATCCCATACAAAAATGTAAAAAAGCCACAAAATTCTTATGCAGATCTCCAGTCACTGTGTTGTATCTTATTCACATGAAGTATTTTGCCTGAGTTTGGTGCTACTGTTACCTTTCACTATTTTGAACATATGCCCTAATTCCCATTGTGAGTGTTTATGTTAAATATTTGGTCTGGACTTAGCTTTTTTTATATTTTTTGACTATTTTATGTAATCACCTCTCAGCTGTCTTCTTTCAACATCAAAGACCTGAAACTTTTCAGTCTGCCATCATAAGTCTGTTGTAGAGACATGGAATCATAGAGATTTTGCAGCATGAACGGGGTCCATTGGCCCATCCTGTCTGTGCCAGCCATCAAACATTGATCGATCCTAATCCGATTTTCTGGAACTTGGCCTGTAGCCTTGTATATGATGACATTTCAAGTGTTCATCTGAATAGTTCTTAAATGTTTTGAAGGTTCCTGCCTCTATCACTTTTCAGGCAGTGAATTCCAGATGCCCACAAACCTCTGGGTGAAAATGATCTTTTATTAAATCCCCTATCATTAAATACCTTAAAACTACCCTTTCGTTATTGAACCCTCAACAAAGAGAAAATGTTTCTCCCTATCTACCCTGTCTATGCCCCCTCAGAACTTTGAACTTCTTGATAAGATCACCCTGAACCTTCTCTGCACTAAGGAAAATATCCTCAGTGTGTCTAGTCTTTCTTCTCGGCTTTATTACTCCAGGCTCAGGCAACATCTGGTGAATCTTTTCTGCACCCTGTCTAGTTCAATCACATCCTTCCTATAGTATGGTGACAAGAACTTCTGTCCTCTGAGGCCAGACCCAAACCTCTTCTTTGCCCCTCAGTTTTGATTCCCTTCAAATTCCAGTAGTTGACACTGGGCAAGCTATTCTCTGAACCGAGATCTGTACAATTTCCATAAGGCATTCTTCATCAAATATTCAACAGCCAGCAACATAGTTCAACATTCTTTTTGTTTTTTGCTTGCTGCTCTGTAGCTGAGTTTATACATACATATCAGTCTGTTAATTATTCACAAAGAACATTTGAGGCTGTTGCAGTGCAAGTTACCAATAGCATTGATGTTAGTTGTTGGACAGTAGTTTCATAATACTTAGTTTTGTTGAGATTCTGTAGTTTTGATTCTGTTTGATCATGATTGAATTCCAGCATTCGAAGTTAAACAGACTCCTTTTGTTTTTCTGTTCCTTTTTGTCTGACTTGGAGCACTTGAAGTAAGAGAAAATCTTCCTTTACCTTCAACACAGGGATGATGAGTGGGTAATTCATTGACTTTGAACTTCACAGCACGTTGAGAGAGATTAATGTCCAAACAACTTCCATGTGCTTCTCTCTGTTAACTGCGCCAATACTGCAAGACCTATAGTCATTATCTTATTATGAAACAATAGATATTAATAAGGTAACAGATCAAATTTAAAAATGCTGAGTATTTTTCCTGAGTTTGGATGTAAAACACCGTATTAGATGCAGTGTGATTGTTAAAGCATGTGTTAATCCTTGAGAATTTTGGAATAATGAAGTCAATGTTAATCCTGGTGATTCTCAAGAGAGGAATGTGAATATGGGAATCCATATGAATTGAGGAGAAGATGATACTTGTCCCACAGAGTCTTTTCTGTTATAATATGAACTTGTGCTTTTGGCCTTTCCGTGCTTTGGAAATAAAGAAGGAAGTGGATGTCATGACAACAGTACACTATTTACCATTTAACCTTTTCAATTTCTCCTGATTTACCATCATGCAAATTCAATCACCCATTCAAATCTATAGGAGCAGCATGGCCTTTGAATTGGCACAGGTTAATACTCGAACTCAGGCTGGTACATATAAGAACATTCAATCCCACTAGCACCCTCCAGTAGAGTTTAAACTGACTTTTTAACCTTATTCTTACATATTCTTTGTAGAGGTAATCAACAAAAGAAAGTGTCTATAGTTTTGGATATAATTGCAATTGAGCAGGGGGTCACCAGCCTCTTATTATCTTTGTAGTCACAAGAAATCCAAACTCTCTCTCGTCCTTACCCTTAACAACTTCTCCTTCAACTCCTCCCACTTCCTACAGACAAAAGGGGGTGGCCATGGGTATCCACATGGGCCAAAGCTATGCCTGCCTCTTCGTAGGATACGTGGAATAATCCCTCTTCCGCAGCTACACTGGCCCCATCCCCCACCTCTTCCTCCGCTACATCGCTGGCTGTATCGGCGCCACCTCATGCTCCCACGAGGAGCTCGAACAGTTCATCCACTTTACTAACACCTTCCACCTTAAGTTCACCTGGACCATCTCTGATACCTCTCTCTCCTTCCTGGACCTCTCTGTCACCATTTCTGGTAACCACCTGGAAACTGATATCTATTTCAAGCCCACCGATTCCCACAACTACCTAGAATACACCTCCTCTCACCCATCTTCCTGCAAGACCTCTATCCCCTATTCCCAAATCCTTCGCCTCTGCCGAATCTGCTCCCATGATGAGGTGTTCCACTCCCGGACATCCCAGACGTCATCGTTTTTCAAGCACTGCAATTTCCCCTCCACAGTGGTCGAAAACGCCCTCGACCGCATCTCTCGCATTTCCCGCACCTCAGCCCTCACATCCCCTCCCCGCAATAACAATAAAGACAGAATTCCCCTTGTCCTCACGTATCACCCCATCAACCTCCGGATTCAACGCATCATTCTCCAACGCATCATTCTCCAACACTTCCTCCACCTGCAATCTGACCCCACGACCAAAGATATATTTCCCTCCCCACCCTTATCTGCCTTCCGGAGGGACCGCTCTCTCTGCGACTCCCTCATCTGGTCCACACTCCCCATAAGCCCCACCACCCCCGGCACTTTTCGCTGCAACCGCAGGAAGTGCTACACCTGCCCCTACACCTCC
>NC_063353.1:23121237-23205255 GCF_021869965.1 Rhincodon typus | reverse complement strand
CCCCCCATCCCGAGCCCCAAGAAAACCTTCCACATTAAACAGATATTCACCGACACATCCGCTAATGTGGTCTATTGTATCTGCTGTTCCCGATATGGCCTCCTCTGCATTGGGGAAACCAAGCGGAGGCTCGGAGACAGCTTCGTTTTGTGGAGCACCTACGCTCAGTTCTTGACAAACGTCAACACCTCCCAGTCACGAACTACTTCAACTCCCCCTCCCACTCCTTGGACGACATGTCCATCCTGGGCATCCTCCAGTGCCACAACGGTGCCACCCGAAGGTTGCAGGAGCAGCACCTCATATTCCGTCTGGGAACCCTGCAGCCCAATGGTATCAATGTGAACTTTACAAGCTTCAAAATCTCCCCAACCCCAACCTCATCCCAAGACCAGCCCCTCTCGTCCTCGCCTCCTTGACCTGTCCATCTTCCCTCCCACATACCTGCCCCTCCCTCCTCACTGACCAACCCACATCCCAAATCCCTACCTACACTCACCTGTACTGGCTTCATCCCCACCTCCTTGACCTATCCGTCTTCTCTCCACCTATCTGCTCCTCTATCCACCTTCTATCATCGCCTCTCCCTCTCTCTATTTATTTCAGAGTCCCCTTTCCCTCCTCCATTTCTGAAGAAGGGTCCAGACCCGAAACGTTAGCTTTCCTGCTCCTCTGATGTTGCCTGGCCTGCTGTGTTCATCCAGCTCCACATGTTGCTATCTCAGACTCCAGCATTGGCAGTTCCTACTATCTCTCTCTCTTATAGCTAGCTTCTTCTCCCTTTGAAAGGTTGTTGTTTGATGTTCCTTTCACATCTGTAGTTGTGACATTCCATGGGTGTAACTCTCCAAACAACCACTTAATTTACATTTGCAGCCATTTTTATCTGCATCAGCCCTGTTTTGAGAAACACATTTTGGAATTACAAGTTAAAAATGACCACCGTAATTCAAAGTTCTGACCTATTGTCATGACACATTGCAAATATGTCCATGACAAGAAGGCCAGTGGTTAGACCACAAGGCCATATGAAATAGGAAAAGGAGTAGGTCCTTCAGCATGTCGAGCCTGCTCCACCATTGGATAGGGCCATGACTGATCCAACATTCTTACATCCACTTTCCTGCATTCTCCCTGAAATCCTTGATTCCCCGATTGATCATGAATACATCTAAGCCTTAAATGTACACCAGGATGATGCCTCACTGCTCTCTGTAGCAATGAATTCCAAAGACTCAACCGTTTGAAAGAAGAAATGCCTCTCATCTCAGACTTAAATTGGCGACAAAAATAAAGTTGCTGGAAAAGCTCAGCAGGTCTGGCAGTATCTGTGGAGGAGAAAACAGAGTTACCGTTTCGGGTCCAACGACTCTTCCTCAGAACTTAAATTGGCAACCCTTTATTCTGAGACTGTCCTCCAGTCTCATAAAGGGAAACATCCTCTCAGCATTTACCCTGTCGAGCCCCTTAAGAATCCTATATGTTTCAATGAGATTACCTCCCATTCTTCTAAACTGCAATGAATAGAATCCCGACCATTTTAGCCTTTTCTCATGCCAACCCCTCCATCCCAGGGATCATCCCAATGAACTTTCTCTGAACTGTCTCAAATGAAATAATATATTTTTCTTAAATAACGTGCCCAAACTGCTCATAGTCCTCCATGTTTGGTCTCACCAGTACCTTGTACAGTTGCAGTAAGACTACCCCACTCTTATACTCCAAATCCTTTGAAACAAGGGCCAACATTCCATTCACACCCTCTCCGACTATCTGTGTGCTAGCTTTCTGTGCTTCATACATAAGAATCCCCAAGTCCCTTTGTGTTGCAGCTTTCTGCAATTTTTCTCCACTCAAGTTATACTCTGTTTTTTTGTTCTCCCTTTCAAAATGAACAACTTCACATTTTCCACATTATGCTCTGTTTGCTAACTTTTTGCCTACTTACGTAACCTACTGCTTGTATTCCTCTCCTAACCTACATGGTTGGCTAACTTTTGCACCCTTCACCAACTGAGGTCTTTAAGTAGAAAATTAATACTTAATTAAGCAGCATCATGCTGCTGGTGTTAAAGCACTCAGTGCCTGATCAAGGCATGCAGCATAGGAAAGGGATCCTGCTGAGAACCACCCCCTGCCCTTGCTGCCAACTCCCTACACCTGCCTCCCCTTATGTCCCACATCAAATGAAACCTCGCCCGTCAGCAATTACCTCTAGCCTGGGTCACTCCATGCCTCTAATGTTTGTAGTTCTGTCAGCAGCCACTGTCTTCCCGTTGGCACACTGGAGTAGCGTCTGATTTTTGGCAGCTCTGAGAAGGTGAGATTTTCCGTCCCTGGGGTCCTGATCGTGCAGAAGATCCATCAGTGGCCTGTTAATTGCTGACTGGCTTATAATTAGATGGGCTTTTCCCAAAGGAGGCAACGCTGGCTCTCCAGCTGACAGCTGAGCCCTTCATCTTTGTAGAATTCTTCTCTTAGTTGTATAGATTGTTTTCTAACCAAATACAGCTTTCACTAATGCGAAAGGAAAAAAGTTAATTGAAAAGCAAACACTTCTTTTTTACTTTGCTACAACCAATTCATAAAATGAGTTAATTTAATAACTGATTGCTCTTTAATACGGGAGACGACATCTCTTGCAAGTTTCAGTTTACAGAGCAATAAAACTTGCCATGGGATCACCCTGTTTGGGATTTGGGGAGTCGTGTGTCATTCTTGACTATAGGTCTATGTAAGCCTTCCTGTCGCCAGCTGCTGACTCAGTTTTTGCCCTGGAAGAGTTTTTGTTTACATGGGCAATTTTTAGCTGATGGGTCTGCCCCAGAGCAAGTGCAAATCTATCTGCGGAAATCTTTGCAGCATATGTTGACTTGGCACAAGCAGCAAAGGATTAAAAAAAAAAGCCTGTACCAGCTGGGCTCCATGCATAGATACCATTTTTGGTAGTCATGACAACTACTTGGATTCATGGCACATGTAGTTTTGAAATTTGAAGCCAGTGTTATAAGGCTGGAAGAGCTCTGCTTATGTTAAGGATGCAAAGTTTAAATTAGGTAATAATACCAGGGTAAGAGAAGCTTCACTTACTAAAACAGGCTTGGACACAGGGCAACATGAGTAGCAAAGGAGGAGTCCACTGATTTAAGGTATAATCCTTAATGCAAGCCTATCAAACTCTGTACCAAAGAAAGTGCTTCAGCAAATTTTGCTGGATACATTATGTTGAACAGCGAGCGTATTAATAAAGAAAGCAATTGCCACACAATATTATGCCTTTGCATTCAAAGGGCAAAAAAAATTCAAAACATAATTTTGAATTTTCAAAAAGAGCAGTTTTGGTCAAGAGAAGGAAGGAAGCATACATCCGGTATAGACTGCAGCGATCGAGTGAAACCCCGGAAGAGTATAAAGGCAGTAGAACTATACTTAACAGGGAAATCAGAAGGGCAAAAAGGGGACATGATACAGCTTTGGCAAATACGGTTAAGGAAAATCCAAAGGGATTCTACAAATACATTAAGGACAAAAGGGTAACTAGGGAGAGAAAAGGGCCCCTTAAAGATCAGCAAGGCTGCCTATGTGTCAAACCACAGGAGATGGGTGAGATACAAAGCAAATATTTTGCATCAGTGTTTACTGTGGTGAAGGATATGTAAGATAGAGAACGTGGGGAAATAAATAGTGACAAGTCGAAAAATGTCTATATTACAGACAAGGAGATGCTGGACGTCTTAAAACGCATAAGGTTGGATAAATCCCCGGGACCTGATCAGGTGTCCCCTAGAAATCTGTGGGAAGCAGATTGCTGGACCCCTTGCTGAGATACTTATATGATCAATAGCCATAAGTGAGGTGCCTGAAGACTGGAGGTTGGCTAATGTGGTGCATTTAGAAATTTAGAAAGGTGATAAGGAAAAGCCAGAGAACTATAGGCCAGCAAACATGATATTGGTACTGGGCAAGTTTTTGGAGGGAATCCTGAAGGACAACATTTACATGTCTTTGGAAAGGCAAGGGCTGATTAAGGATAGTCAACGTGACTTTGTGTGCAAGAAATTGTCTCACTAACTTTATTGAGTTTTTTGAAGAACGTAACGAAGATGATTGATGAGGAAAGAGCAGTGGATGTGATCGATATGGACATCAGTAAGGTGTTCAACAAGGTTCCTCATGGTGGACTGGTTAGCAACGTTAGATCACGTGGAATACAGAGAGAACCAGCTATTTGGATACAGAACTGACTCAAAGGGTGAAGACAGAGGGTGGTGGTGGAGGGTTGTTTTTCAGACTGGAGGCCTATAACCAGCTGTGTGCCACAAGGATCCATGCTTTTTGCTATTTACATAAATGATTTGGATAAATGTGAAGTGCTACATAAGGGAAAGGTAAATCATGGCAGTTCTTATACACTTAATGGTAAGGTCCTGGGGAGTGTTGCTGAACAAAGAGACCTTAGTGTGAAGGTTCATATTTCCTTGAAGTGGTGTGGCAGGTAGACAGGATAGTGAAGAAGGCGTTTGGTGTGCTTGCTTTCATTGGTCACTGCATTGAGTATAGACAGTAAGAGGTCATGTTGCAGCTGTACAGGTCATTGGTTAGGCCACTTTTGAATACTGCATTCAATTCTGGTCTTGCTGCCATAGGAAGGATGTTTTGAAACTTGCAAGGGTTCAGAAAATATTTACAAAGATGTTTTGGGAGAGAAGTGTATCCGCTGTTCCCATTGTGGCCTCCTCTACATCGGTGAAACCAAGCAGAGGCTTGGGGACCGCTTTGCGGAACACCTACGCTCGGCTGGCACTAAACAACTGCACCTCCCAGTCGCGAACCATTTCAACTCCCCCTCCCATTCCTCAGATGACATGTCCGTCCTGGACCTCCTGCAGTGCCACAACGATGCCACCCGAAGGTTGCAGGAACAGCAACTCATATTCCGCTTGGGAACCCTGCAGCCCAATGGCATCAATGTGGACTTCACAAGCTTCAAAATCTCCCCTCCCCCTACCGCATCCCAAAACCAGCCCAGCTCGTCCCCACCTCCCTAACATGTCCTTCCTCCCACCTGTCCCCTCCTCCCATCTCCTACCTACTAGCCTCATCCCACCCCCTTGACCTGTCCGTCCTCCCTGGACTGACCTTTCACCTCCCTAACTCCCCACCTACACTCACCTTTACTGGCTCCATCCCCGCCTCTTTGACCTGTCTGTCTCCTCTCCACCTATCTTCTCCTCTATCCATCTTCTATCTGCCTCCCCCTCTCTCCCTATTTATTTCAGAACCCCCTTTCCCCTTCCCCATTTCTGAAGAAGGGTCTAGGCCCGAAATGTCAGCTTTCCTGCTCTTCTGATGCTGCTTTGCCTGCTGTGTTCATCCAGTTCTACACCTTGTTATCTCTATTTACAAAGATGTTGCCAAGTTTGGAGGGTTTGTGTTATAAGGAGAGGCTGAATAGGCTGGGTCTATTTTCCTTGGAGTATCGGAGGCTGAGGGGTGACCTTATGGAGGTTTTTAAAATCATGAGGGGCATGGATAGGGTAAATAGACAAGGTCTTTTCCCCACAAGGTGGGGGGTTTCCAAAACTAGAGGGCATTGGTTTAAAATGAGAGGGGAAAGATTTAAAAGGGACTAAGGGATAACTTTTTCATGCAGAGGGCGGTGCGTGTATGGATTAAACTGCCAGAGGAAGTGGTGGAGACTGATACAATTATAACATTTAAATGACATTTTGATGGTTATATGAATAGAAAGGGTTTAGAGGGATATGGGCTAAATGCTGGCAAACGGGACTAAATAAATTTAGGATATCTGTTTGGCATGGATAAGCTGGCCCGAAGGGTCAATTTCCATGCTGTACATCTCCAATTCTATGACTGTATCCATCAGCTTCCACCTCAAACGATGGGCCGTTTCCACGCTGTATAGCTCAATGAATCTATTGAACAGTGCTCAAAATACACGGAGGTAGTGGCTGAATCTATGCCTAAAAAATGCTCTGGAGAAGACTCCCACACACCCCACACTCTACTCCCATAAGTTAAATGGAAAGAACTCGTGAGGAGGTGCTCCTCAAATCACAGGCTGGTCCTCTCCCATGCTTGCTGCTCACAACCAGCAACAAGGATGGAGTAAAAGTAACAGTTGATTGAAAGAATAGAGCATAAGTTAAGTAAATGCTGGCAGTGAGGGAGTCGCTGAATGTCTGCTGGGGCCAGAGGTAGGAGCCAGGAGTCCAGCAGATAGCTATCAGCTGCTATGTTTTCCAGACTAGGAGGCATTGAGAGTCAAGATCCAGGTGCACCAGGAGCCACAGCCAGAAGCAGATTTTTTGCCGAAGCAGTGGTGGGTTTCTACCCATTGGTCCCTGAGATGCTGAAGGGGAGAAGGGCGCTGCGATGTAGTGAGGTAGATGATGAGGCTGCAATGGGGTGGATAGAGACAGCGAGGGTGAATGGTGGTGGTAGACAAACGCTGAAAGGTTCGGGGACACAATGTTGCAGGAGTGCAGAAGCAGGGAGCCTGCAGGGATGGTACACAAGGAGGGCGAATAGGTGTGGAGACAGAGGCTGAAAGGCTACCAGGTGACTGGGAGAGTGAGTGAGGTTGGAAGGATATATATGCGGAGGCAGCAAGGGTGGGGAAAGGAGAAGGTGGCTGCAAAAAGGAAGAACAGTTTCAAGTCTGTCAACAAAAAAAAACTTTGTTAACTAGGAGCCAGGTACACTGAAAATCACTGCATGATGAATTAGTTACAAATGAATAAGCAATCTCAGCTAAGAATGCAAACGTTTAGGAGCCAATACGTGGGAAAATGCATTGGATGCTTTTTTATTATTCATTCATGGGATGAAGGAATGTTTGGCTGGGCCAGCATTTATTGCCCATCCTTAATTGTCCAGAGGGGCATTAATTAATTAATTAAGAGTCAATGACATTGTTGTGGGTCTGGAGTCACACGTAGGTTAGGGAAGGAAGGTACCACTCTTATGGACATTAGTGAACCAGATGGGCTTTTCCTGACAACTGGCAACGGATTTGTGGTCATCATTAGACTATTAGTTCCAGGTTTTTATTGAATTCAAATTGTAATGAACAATGTCAACTGATAAATGTAAATATAAGTTTGAGGTCTGAAATACAGTGAATGTATAATAACTACATGGGTGAGACATTCCAAATTTGTGAACATGCAATGGGAGTGCAATAACTGTGACCTCACCAATCTGAATATATTTTAGGAAAGATGACTTTTTTTGTGCAGAAGTGTCAGTTATTTTGAAAATTATCTTTTGCCTGTTTTCTTGTGCCAATTTTACTGTGATGTCAAAGAGACTAATAACTTCCTTGTGTGTTGTGGCTTTAAATTTAATGGATGGTTTATAATTATTGAAAACATAGAAGGAGAATTAGAAGAAAGAATCAATGTGAATCCAAATAGCCCATATGTTAATACAAGTACACAAGCCATGGTTGCTATTTGACTGCATCACCTACTAACTGAATTCGTCAGTTTGGAAAATATAAAAATCAAGAGTTAGTCCTCAAGAAGAGTCCTTGAAAAGGAAACAATTTGGGTCTTGTCACCTACCCTTGCTTCCTAATTAGTTCTAGTATAGTTCCATGAGGGAAGCTATTGGAATGTCAGACAAGGATGCTGTGTGAACTAAGGCTTTCAATAATGCTCTCAATACTCTTCAAGTTGTAATGCCAGGCTAATATACCTGAATTAAAATATATGATAGCTTTGAAAGAAACTAGAATTCAAATGAAATCTTTGCTGTTGATAAGTTGCAGTGCATGTGATTCTTGCAAACATTCAACAGACTGCTAAGCCATCTAGCAGAACAGGTACTACCAGAAAGTCTAAGTAGGTTCCACAAAGGCAGAGACACTTGTAATATGATTTGCACCCTTCAGCAAATACGAGAGAGCTGCTGCAAACAATAGAGAGCAAACTACTTTACCTTCAATCACTTGGCAAATACCTTTAACATGATAAACAGAGAGGTTTGATGAGCAATGGTCACCAAACTTTGATGTCCTGACTGAGTTGCAATTATGTTACAGCAGTTTCACAATAGAATGATGGCCAGATTCACTGATCATGGCAGATATACTAATTGCTTTGATGCAATAAGTGGTGTGAAGCAAATGTTTCATGACCCCTAGACGCTTTTGTATATTCTGTGCTGTCATTTTGTCCAGAGTATTTGTCGGAAATATTGATGGGAAATATATCCAATTCAGAACAGATGGCAATCTCTTCAATCTGAGATAAGTTACAAAGGTACCAGAGATGATAATGCAGAAATTGCTGATGACGGTGCCCTCTTGTTGTACTGTGAGCGTGGCCTTCAAGCAATAATGTACTTTCTTTCAAAAATGCCAAGGTAAGCTATCGAGAAAGTTCTCTGCAACTTTGTGCAATAAAAGCTGTTGGACTCTCTAACCCCCACGCCCACCTAATTCCCATGGCCCTCCATATTCTCCATTCCAGTTCAGTGCTAACTCTTGCTTCTTCTAGGCCCATTATCATTCACCCACTTTGCACTACATTCATAATCATTGAGCCATTTAATAAAAATGACAGATATGGAACTGTTGTGAAAAGAACACACCCATTCAAAATATTCTTTTGAGAAACGTTTTCCTACAACTCTTTCAAAATGTCATCAGGTAAAACATTAAAAACAATGATTGAGGTTTCAAACACTTGATATCACATAATCTTGTAAAAATTAACATTGAGACCTCACAAAATAGATTGCAGATCTTTTCTTGATGTCAATGAAGCAAAATCAACAATCCACTTCACCTGTCAGAACACAGTTCCTGCTGATTTCTTGCTTTCCGTAGTCTGGGCTCTCAGTCGAGCAGGCACAATAAATGGAAAGGATATTTAGGTTTCCATTTGTTTCCAAAATTTCCAATGCTAAAGTCAGGAATGGGGGAAAGAGTTCCACAATTACATCTAACCATTTTTAAATGGCTCCATAATCATTTCAACTCCATGAAAAGCCAACCTTTTAGAGTATCTGTTTTCAGATGTTCATTGATAATATCCAGCTGTATTTCACCATCTCCGTTAGTTCATCCTTTGTCTCTAATTCACCACAATTCATGAACCATATCCAATACTAGCCTAGCAGAGTCAATACTTAACCCTCCTTCCCCCTCCCTGCCCATTATTACCATGCACATACCGGTCTAACTATTGTGAAGACCAAAGCTATTGTATTCAATTACTTTTCCAAACTCCATTCCCTAGCCACTAACTCTACTCCTCTCCCTGCCAAATGCGTCAGTCTGAATCAGTTCATTCCTGACTTTTTGTGCCATACATGACCACAGGCTGAGCTTTCATCCACAAATCTTCACCACCCTTAGGACTGATTGTTTCTATCTGAATCACATCACTCTTCTATTCATCTATTTTTGAAATCCTCATCCATGCCTTTTTTTTTGCTCCTAGACTTAACTATTTCAACACATGCCTGGTCAGGTTGCCATCAACTATCTCTGAGTGAGTATGCCTGGGAATTAGGTTCAAAGTGGGAATTCATGTCAGAGGGGGAAAGAGTTTTGTTAAATAAGGTTCACTGCAAGAAGTCAAGACTCCAGAGTGGGAGATAGTTGGGGGAGGATCAAAGGCATGAATTGTGAAGCCTAATGTCCATGTAGCCAATGGCAGAGTGACACCATGACTACAACATAAGGTGAGTCTGGGGAAAGTAGCGGCCTAGTAACTATTTCTGGCCATTAAAATAAAAGTGGGTTTCCAGTCTGTGTTTTAGTTTTTCTGTAGTCTTTGTATTCACACATTTCTTAAAAATAGCTCCTTAAGAATAAGATTAATTTAAAACTTATTGCAAAAAAGTGTAAAGCATTGGGGTTCAAGAGTAGATTAGTTAATTAAATAATTAAACTGTTGATGTATTTTTGCTGCAGAATGTTGGAGCTGCTGAATAGCAAGGTGATCCAAGACACATGCATCTGTAGAAAGTGTTTGCAGCTCAAGCAACTTTGGATCCAAGTTGCTTCCTCTTTCTTTGGCATTGCCTCAGGATCGACAATGACTTGCTTCCACTCTGGGACTGTGGGTGCAACATTACAATGATAGTTGCTAGTGCAGCCCAATGCGTTGCATTGATGCGCAGAAACATTCTGTTGGCAGATAGGAGATACACCATAAGGGTTCTTAAAGGCTGGCACATGTTTGTTGCTACATTCTATGGATGTTGGTTGCATACGGATGGTGCCCATAGCGCCTGTGCTGAGACATTGATTCCCAGTTTCCACCATGGAGGTTATTCAGAGCAAGGAGTGAGCTGAATCCACCTGGTATTCACGCTGCTCATCTTGTCGAGTTTCCTGATGTCTAACTTGTTTAGGAGTTTGTTAAGATGGGAGTCTGAATATTAATGAGGTGAGTTGTGGCATTAACAAGTCTTAATCCTCATTAACTAACATCTCCATTGCTACTTGGCGAGCATCTTATCTCACTGCTTGTGAAAAGCAAAAAAGATGGTGCAAGAACCTCCCAACCATGAGATAAGCCTCATCACTCCTGTTACCCAATTCTTCCACACATCCTGCCATAGCCAACGCTGCTCAGACTGCTATAAGGTTTTGCTACATGGAGGCTACAGATTAGGGAGACAGGTTAAATCATTGGATAAGACCTGGCAGACAGAATATAACATAGGCAAATATGAAATTTTATGCTTAAGTAGGAACTGTGGTGAGGAGAGAGGGAAGCCCAACGCAGTTGTATGGCCATGGCTTTTGGTGGGCAAAAGGACATCAATCCCGTTCTCTTGGCCCACGAGAAATGATGTAAAAGTGATTAATTATGTAGATCTGATAGTTGGCGTACATTTACAGAGAGGGAAACAAAATCCATTAAATCGTGTGTAATTCATAGAATTCCTAAAGTGTGAGAACAGGCCTTTCGACCCATCAAGTCTACACGGACCCTCTGAAGACCGTCCCACCAGACACACCCTTCCGTATCCCTGTAACCCTGCATTTCACATTGCTAATCCACCTGGCTTACACATCCTTAGTCATTTTGGGGCAACTTAGCATGGCCAATCCACCTAACCTGCACATCTTTGGACTGTGGGAGGAAACTGGAGCACCCAAAGGAAACCCACACAGACACAGGGAGAATGGGCAAACTCCACACAGACAGTCGCATGAGGGTGGAATCAAACCCAGCTCCCTGGTGCTGTGAGGCAGCAGTGCTAACCTCTGAGCCATTGTGCCACCCTGTATGCTATGAGGTGCTGCTCATAGCAACTACCCTGGGGTCCTGGGGAGTGTTGCTGAACAAAGAGACCTTGGGGTGCAGATTCATAGTTCATTGAAAGAGGAGTTACTGGTAGACAGGTTGTGAAGAAGGCGTTTGTTACACTTGCCTTTATTGGTCAGTGCATTGACTATAGGAGTTGGGAGGTCACCTTGCAGCTCTATGGTACATTGGTTGAGCCGCTTCTGGAATATCACATTCAACTCTGGCCTCCCTGCAATAAGAAAGATGTTGTTAAACTTGAAAGGGTTCAGAAAAGATTTGTAAGGATATTGCCAGGGTTGGAAGGATTGAGCTACAGGGAGAGGCTGAATAAGCTGGGCTATTTTCCCTGGAGCACTGGAGACTCAGGGGTGAACTTTTAGAGGTTTATAAAATCAAGAGGAGCAGAGTGAAAAAGAGAGTGAATAGCCAAGGTCTCTACCGCAGTGCAGGGGGGGTCCAAAACTAGAGATCACAGTTTTAATGTGAGAAGGGAGAAACTTAAAAGGGACCTAAGGAGCAACTTTTTCACACAGACGGTGGCACATGTTTAGTCAGAGCTGCCAGAGATGGTGGTGGAGACCGCTGGAATTATGATATTTAAAAGGCATCTGGATGTGTATATGAATAGGAAGGGTTTAGAGGGATATGGGCCAAATACTGGCAAATGGGACTAGACTAATTTAGGATATCTGTTTGGCATGGACAAGTTGGACCAAAGGTTCTAGTTCCATGCTGTACGTCTCTGACTCTAAGACTCTATCCATCAGTTTCTACCTCAACTTTATCAATGATGGGGTTGAGTGGCCTGATTGGTCATGGGTATATTGAAGATGTTAAGTGGCCAATCAGTGGTCAGTTAGGGCCGTCTTCTCAGAGCTCCAGTGATTTTGCCCACAGTCGGAGAAAACTTACCCATGTCTGTAGCATGGCGGTTTTTAGGGTGGGTTGGTAGCTAGTCCTGGGTAGTGGGATTGTACAACATTTATGGGTTCCTGTGTCCATTGTAGTGCCGCTCAAGGACATTCCATCCCCTTGTATAGCATCATCTCCTGACCACCATGGTGCCTTAACCCTCTCACCACCTTCAATGGGGACTGCCATGACAAGAACAAAGACCCACCTTAAAATGTGGAATTTTTCGCTGCACATCTTCTTCAGGGTTGGATGCTGGCTCAGCTGTGGTCATGACACCCACTGTCAATGAAAAAGTGAGTCAGTCATTACTTAGGTAAAGAGTTATTTTCTTTTCATTCATTCATAGGATATGACCATTGGTAATTAAGATCAGGATTTATTGCCCATTTCTAATTTTATTTTAAAGAAGTAACAGTAAGCCAGCTTCTTGATAACTGAATGGTTTATTAAGCCATTTCAGAAGGCTGTTATGAGTCAACCACTCCGCTGTGGGCTTGGAGTCACATATACACTAGACGAGGAAAAGACAGTAGAGTTTCTTCTTTAAAGAGTTTTACGATAACTTAGTTATTTCATGGGCAGCATTACTGATATAAGTTATTTTAATTCCTGATTTATTGAATCAAAATTAAATTCTCCTGTCAGGTGTAAAGGCAATATTTTTCTTTCTATTAATTTTCTGCATTTTTTTAAAGTGGACTGAAGTGGGACATGGACTGTTCTAAAAACAAGGATTGTGCAGCAGATTACTGAACTTTTTGTAAGTGCTGTTTACACTGCTGTTCGTTCAAGCATTGGGGAGGTTATTACAGTCGAGCTGAAGCAAGGGGTAACTGTAAAGGGAGATTTCACCAGCTGCATGTATTTGATTGGTCTGTGGAGTGGTGACTAGTTGTCAATGACAAAGGCCTTTTACTTGCCAACAGCTATATGAATGACCCATAGGAAACTGAACAGCTTGTTTGGTCAGAAGCCATTGGACTTTGAAAAGGAAGGCGCTATCCTTTTTGCTACATTATAAAACATTCCATTTATTTCCCCTCATCAGTTGTTAGCTACGGGACTTTATAAGTGTGAACCAGTCACACTGTGCTTCCTGAAAGCAAGTAGGAAGATTAAGGAGCAGCAAGTCCTGACAAGCCAAAAGGATCACTTCGGTAAATCCTGTAGACAGAAACCATTGAACTGTCTGAGATAGTAGGAACTGCAGATGCTGGAGAATCTGAGACAACAAGGTGCAGGGCTGGATGAACACAGCAGGCCAAGCAGCATCATAGGAGCAGAAAGGCTGACGTTGCGGGTGATGATGAAGGGTCTAGGCCCGAAACATCAGCCTCTCTGCTCCTATGATGCTGCTTGGCCTGCTGTGTTCAACCAACCATTGAACTGTCTTCCTAGTTTTTCATTCCGCCTATGGCACCCATTTATTTTGTGCCTGCCCATCTTTGTGTGTATGTAGGAGGAGTTTTATAAAGTTGTTAAGAGTTTAACAGGTACAGTTATATGGCGATGGTTCATAATTGTTAATCTGTAGCTAAAATTTATATATTTGTACTAAATATTAATTCTTGTTAAGTACAGTAACCTAGTCCATGCTCTCTGCCAGTTTGGGTCTGAACATTAGGTTATTTCGGGAATTTTGTGTGCTTTTATAAGATCTTTAACCTTTGTGACAACTGTAGGATGAGTGGGGCTTGATGTTCAGTCCAGTGAGACATAATATGGAACATGAACTCAGTTCTGACATTAGCCCAGGCCTTAGATTTCTATACAGAAACACAATCATCAATGTTACCACTACTAGTAAATGGAATTAAAAAGTTTTATCCCTTTGATTTGTAACATAAAGTGAGGGCTGTAACAGGTTTTAAGCAAGTAAAGAGAAATTGAAAGGATAGGGAAGGGAGGAAAGTACAAAATGGAAGGTCTGTAGGGTAAAAAGGCAGAGCAATTAATTGTCAAACGGAATTGATGGTGCAAGACAAAGGAGTCAGACTTTCAGACACCATTTCATTTTCTGAAGAATGACCTGCATTTTTAAATATCGGCAAATGTATCAAATAACTCACTTTACTGGTACATTTAGTCCCAGTTAGAATAAATGAAAAGCTTAACATGTCCAAATCTCATGGATTCCGAAAGCTGCCCCAAAACCCCAAAGGAATTACCAGACCTCACACCTTCAACAGCTGGCTGAGATTTCACTCCTGTAAAATTTTCTGAAGGTTGGAAAGTATGCAATTGGCCTGACTTACTGCTTTTAAAACAGGGTTTCTGAGTTTTTCAGTAAAATCACGCTGTGTAGAGTGGCCCAAAGCTTCAGCAGTTTTCCAAAAAAACATTCCCTGCACCAAAAGGATGCACGATGAACCATCAACTAAAACACAACATGAAAAGAGAATGGTTGGACTTTGAATCACTAAATCATTTTCTGTTATTTTTGATTTTATGAACTTCCCATCAATTTTAAGTGCATGAAAATCATTTAGTTATGTGATGTGAGCATCTTTAGCAAGGCAAGCTTTTATGTCCATGCCTAATTGCCCTTGAGAAGGTATTGGTGAGCTGTCTTCCTGAACTGCTGCAATCCATATGATGTAAATAAACCCACAGGGATGTTAGCAAGAGAGTTCCAGGATTTTTACTCAGTGACAGTGGACGAACTGTGATATGCATCAAAATCAGGATGGTGTGGTTCTTGAAGGCAGAGCTTGTAAGTGGTAATGTTATGATTTGCCTGCAATAGATAACAAAACCAAGCACCACCACACCAATTAACAATCACAAAATGGGAACCTAAACACCCAATATTGCAAGAGAGTTGCATAGCAAAGGCAGCATAAGAAAGATCCAGAGCCTATGTCGAAAATGGTCATTAGGAACTTTACATTTGCAAATAAGTGACCAAACATCTGTTTGAGATCCCATATGCAAAGTATGTAGAACAACTTAATGTTGAAAAACCTCCTATGACATTTCATAGTTCATATTGGCATAAGTTTCAAGGAGTTAGTGAAAGAGATATTTGAAGAAGAGTGAGTGAATTTAGACAAGGACATAGTTTATAACGGTCATAGAGCATTGAAAAGGCCGATCAGGTTGGGGAGATTTTCAGCGTTGAAACCAAAGGCCTGAAGGCACATTTGGCAATGGTGGGCAAATGAATTGGGGGAAATGTATATACTCAGAGTTTAAGGCGTGTAGATTTCTGGGATGAGTGCAGGACTGAAGAAGGATAAAGACAGTGGGAAATGTGAGGTCTCTGGGTACAAGTATAAGAATTTTAAATAGGAGGTATTTGAAGACTGTCAGATGTAAAATTTTGCTCACAAAGGTGTTGGGAGAACAACACTTAATGCAGGGTGAGATATGGGCATCAGAGGTAAACTGAAGGTGGATGATATAAGGCAGGCAGTAAACAGTTTGACTCAACCTGAAACAAAAAATGTAGTTGGGATGGGGAATGAAATCATTCTGCGATGTTGAATAAAGATGGTGGCATTGGGCTTTCCCAATGTATAAATGAAGAAAGTTGTGGCTCATCTTTGCCTATAAATGAGACAAGTAGATATGACAGGTGAGAGATAGAGAGGTTGTGAAATACAAGGGCATTAAGTGAAGAGAAAAATGTGGATGAATGCTTTAGGTCAATGACCTGAAAAATTAACCCTACCTTAGTCTCATCACAGATTCTACCAGACATGTTGAATATCTCCAGAATTATCTGCTTTTATGTCAGATTTACAGCACCTGCAGAATTTTTCTTTATTATGTTGTTTGTAATTTTAACTAAGGATATTTCGATGCTCTGACAAGACTGAAAGCTTCCATATAAGCTCAATATATGTTCAGGTAGTATGATATCCAGAATTGTATACAGCACTCAAAAGGGAGGGTGCAGATGTTCTGGCATTGCCAATGATTGGCAGTGGAGGGGGAGGGGGTTGGTGTGGGTGGTTGACTAGGCCTTTGTGGAAACTGGTTAATATCAACAGATATGTCTTTATAATGGGTAGACTGCTTGAAAAGTAACCTGGTGTAGAGCTGGATGAACACAGCAGGCCAAGCAGCATCAGAGGAGCAGGAAGGCTGACGTTTCAGGCCTAGACCCTTCTTCAGAAATGGGGGAGGGGAAGGGGGTTCTGAAATAAATAGGGAGAGAGGGGGAGGCGGATATAAGATGGATAGAGGTGACGATAATTGGAGAGGAGACAGACCGGTCAAAGAGGCGGGCATGGAGCCAGTAAAGGTGAGTGGAGGTGGGGAGGTAGGGAGGAGATCTGTCAGTCCAGGGAGGAAGGACAGGTCAAGGGGGCGGGATGAGGTTAGTACGTAGGAGATGGGGGTGGGGCTTGAGGTGGGAGGAGGGGATAGGTGGGAGGAAGGACAGGTTAGGGAGGTGGGGACGAGCTGGGCTGGTTTTGGGATGCGGTAGGGGGAGGGGAGATTTTGAAGCTTGTGAAGTCCACATTGATACCATTGGGCTGCAGGGTTCCCAAGCGGAATATGAGTTGCTGTTCATGCAACCTTCGGGTGGCATCATTGTGGCACTGCAGGAGGCCCAGGATAGACATGTCGTCTGAGGAATGGGAGGGGGAGTTGAAATGGTTCGCGACTGGGAGGTGCAGTTGTTTAGTGCGAACCGAGCGTAGGTGTTCTGCAAAGCGGTCCCCAAGCCTCCGCTTGGTTTCCCCGATGTAGAGGAGGCCACAACGGGAACAGCGGATCAGTATACCACATTAGCAGATGTGCAGAATCTCCCCTACAAAATCTCCCCTCCCCCTACCGCATCCCAAAACCAGCCCAGCTCGTCCCCGCCTCCCTAACATGTCCTTCCTCCCACCTATCCCCTCCTCCCACCTCAAGCCCCACCCCCATCTCCTACGTACTAACCTCATCCCGCCCCCTTGACCTGTCCGTCCTCCCTGGACTGACCTATCTCCTCCCTACCTCCCCACCTACACTCACCTTTACTGGCTCCATCCCCGCCTCTTTGACCGGTCTGTCTCCTCTCCACCTATCGTCACCTCTATCCATCTTCTATCCGCCTCCCCCTCTCTCCCTATTTATTTCTGAACCCCCATCCCCTCCCCCATTTCTGAAGAAGGGTCTCGGCCCGAAACGTCAGCCTTCCTGCTCCTCTGATGCTGCTTGGCCTGCTGTGTTCATCCAGCTCTATACCTTGTTATCTCAGATTCTCCAGCATCTGCAGTTCCTACTACCTTTGAAAAGTAACCTGTTCGGAAAGTATATATTTTAATGCATGAAGTGCATTTTCATGCTTACTAAGTTGTTAGATATTAGCTGATAGATCATTGTAATCAGTCAATCTGGCTGACCAAGAGAATAGTCACTTCATATATAAAAGCTATATGCTTAGAAGTGGCTTGACAGATTAAAAGTTCAGCTGCATTAGCTTCTTTAACCACCTGTTGACTCATGTCTCCTTTTGCCTTATCTGCTAATGGCTTAATAGTAAAAATACTGTATTCTATTCCAGAATTGGGGTTTTTGAAGAACTTTGCATGTCTGTCTCAAACACTTCATCAAGTTAATTCAGTAAATTATTGTGCTAGCAAGATTTTTAAATTAAAGTTGTGGTTCAACAATTTGTGAACTATACACTTGAAAAATGAACACCTGGTTACTTGATACAGTTTAAAACAAAACCCATCTGTCTACCTAATGAGCAGGGATACATATCCTCCCGGGGCTATGGTCTAACACAGGGGACTATACTGAAATTAGACGAAGTTATGAAATGCTTGTAATCTAAATAGTATTTAAGAACACAAACCAATTACGTACAGCAATACAGGTGGCATAACCTATTCTGTGAAAAGTTAGAGTACATCAGCAAAATTGTAAATGCCATAATTCAGTGAACTCATAACTGCATTAACATCTTTTATAATTGACATGGACACAAACACACACATACATTACATAGACGTATGTACTATAAATGCACAGATCTATAAGTAATATATGCATATTTAAGAGGCTCAGTTCCAATTTTCAGTCTTATTTCTGTAAAAAGAAAGTCATAATTGTGCTGACTCAATGAAAATGAGGTTTTATGCATGTGATAGGGATCTGTATAGTATGAAACAATTATTTAATAAGAGAGCAAATTCCTGGAGGATGAATTGCTTTCAGGAGGTTTTTTTCATAATTTGTAACAAATTGTGATTTACTTACAATGATGCCACCTAAGTTTGAACACTAACAAATAGTGATACTGATGCTGCAGTGTTTTGTGTTGCATTTTACTTGGGGTCGAGTACAGAGTGATTCAACCACACAGCTTCTGACTGAAACACAACTTGTTGGCTGTAAAGAAACAGAATTTTCCAGCATGTGAAAATTCCTTATCTTGTTAAATGTAATAATTAACATAGTAAAGCTGCATTTCTGAATTTTTGCTTCACCCATTGTGTTTTTATCTTCTGGATTTCTATTTACCTTGGAAAGATATCTTGATACAGGCCACTGGCAGGTTGGGTGAAATTCAAAGTCCATACTATTATTGGAAAGAACATTGAAAGCATTGAAATTACAATCAATTACCCTAGACAGGAAACAGTAGATTTTTTGTTTCATAACATCAAACATTATTGCTTCAAATGGGAAGTAGGTACAGTTATTTATTGTTAGGGATGTATCAGTCAGTATGACATGCTGGTAGTATGTGCTTTGTAATCCTATTTCGATTATGTTCTGACTAGATGCAGTTAACATAATTGCAATCAGAAGTTAATAATTTTCTGTCTTCGGTGTAGAAAAAGAGTTATAAAAACCCAAATTAATAGCCAACAATAGTATGCTGGCCTGAACTGGATGCCTGAATGTAAAAGGAAGAGTAGGATATTTATAGTACCATGTCATTGCCCGGAGAAAAACTTCTGAGCGATAAATTACTTTTCTGTTGTATAGCCAAAGAAAAGAAAATGCTGCAGAAAAGAAAATTAAAGTTGGGTAGCAAGAAACCTCACAGAAATAAAATGTTATTCAAGCCATATTAATACTCAAAAGACATTGCTCAGGATTTTCTCTGATTTCAGTGTGGTTGTAGAGCCGTAGAGTAAAACTCGGGGCCATCAAGATGTTGAAACAAAATCACGACACAGAATGCATCATGGACCTCCTGCCACAGGGAAGATTGAGAAGAGATAATAAATCTATACTGAGCCACTTGAAGAAGCAGGTTTTTTTTTCTGTAAGAAAATGTTGCCATCGTCATGGATTTTTGCAACAGTACAATGAGAAGATGAAAGAGACTGAGCCACCTTCTTAAATTCTAAGCAAGTCCAAACCTTTCAGAGCAGTTGTCAGCAAAGGTAATATCTTATTGAACAATATAGCTGAAACCAAAATAACATGAGGACTAAATGTGTTATTTATGAGAACATTTTGTATAGACTCAGAATCATGGAATTGTTATTAAGCAGAAAGAGGCTATTCACCTCTGTGCCTGCACTGACATTCTGCATATTTTGAACTATTAGCAATATTCTCCTTTTTCTCTTTAACCATCTACATTATTTTTTTAAATAACCATCCAATGCCCTGGAGACAGTAAGGACTGCAAATGCTGGAAGCCAGAGTCAATAGATATGAAGCTGGAAAAGCACAGCAGGTCAGACAGCACCCAAGGAGCAGGAAAGTCAACATTTCAGGCCGAAACCCTTCTTCAGGACTTTGTCCAGTGCCCTCTTGAATCTGCTTTCACTACAACCCATTATCCACCTATTCACTGTGTGAAAAGTTTGTTCTCACCTCACTTCTTTTACAAAACACTATGGAAGAATTCTTATCAGGGTCTAAGTTACATGGGCTATGGCAAGAATGACAGAATAGGGTGATATGTTCAGTGAGGCCCATGCTGAAGTCAATATGTTCTCACCACATCTTGTAAGCTTTTCCCAAGTAGCATGGTAATATTCCTGCTAATCAGCAGTGAGTTTCCAATTGATGCTTGTTATCACTTGTTACATACTTTGTTTAACAGCCCAACCCACTTCATTAATATCCCAGTTGCAATCTTACCAAACTCACCATATAAACTAGCTATCAGGAGAACTTGACAAGGAAACTGGAGAGGGTTCCTTCAACTCAGATATGACTTTCCCTTATCAAACTTATGCTGGCTCTTTCGAATTGTCCCGCCTTTTTCCTTATGATTATTAATTCAATTTCGCATAATTGTTTCTGGCAGTTTTCCCAAAACCCAACTTAAACTGAAGGGTCTGCAATTGCTGAACATATCCTTGCAGCTTCGCTTGAATAACTGTGCAATGTTGGCAATTCTCCAGTCCTTAGGCACCACCCATGAATCTAGGCAAGGTTGAAAGATTATTATTAGTGCCTCTCCAACTTCCACTCTCTCATTTATCAATATTCTTGGATGCAACTTATCTGGTCACAGTGCCTTATTAAATTTAAGTACCAACAGCTTATTCAATGCATTGTCCTCATAGGTTTTCAATCTTTCTAGTTACTGAGTTTCCTTGGTCTGTCACCAAGACCTGAAGACCATCTGTCTCTCAGATGCAAAGTATTCATTTAACACTTCTCCCATGCCTCTTGAACTATACGTACAAATCGATTTTTGGAACCTATTCAGCCTTACCCTTCCTTTTACTACCCTTTTGCCTATTTCTGTGATGATAGAATAATCCAGGATTTCAATTTGTGTTAATTGCCAGCCTTTCTTCATCATCTCACATTATTTCTTATTTGCTTTATCATTCCCTTCTGAACCTTCTGTTTTCAGCTTGGCTCTTGGTTGTATTTCCTATTTAGTACCAATCAATTGCACACTTTCATATTAAACTTTTCTCTATCCTCTTTGTCATCCAGACAACTCTGGATTTGTTTGCCCTACCTTTCTTTTTTTGCAGGACTGCACCCTGACTGTACCCACATCGTCTTCTGTTGGCTTTTCCTGCCAACTTTTGGCTTATTTTGAGTTTCTATTTTTTCTTAAAGATTAAGGAATGGTCTAACTGAGGCATTTGAGAATAGAATAGAATGGAAATTTAATGTCACTTGTACTTTTATGTGAAAAATTCAGTGAAATGTTTTATAAGTGCCCTGCCACGGCGCCTACATCAATGACAGAAGTCACACATAATAATAAAAATAATGATGACAAAGTTCATCACAGATTAGGTAATGGCTCCTGGGCTCGGGGAAAGCTGACTAAGGAATGATGGAATATTCTGAAGTCACAGTTGGGACAGGGACGAGAACATCACGCGGACTACTGGAATACTGGGCCGGAAGCCACTGCTGAATGACACTGCTGTGCCAGGCCACGATTGCCTGCCAGGCCGCTGGAATACCTGGACACCAAAGACTAAGAAGGCCGCCACGTGGGTACAAGACCTCCACGCTGGTACAAGACTGCCACACAGGGAGACCACCATGCTGGGCCTACCTGCACACTAGGAGCCGTGGCCTGGCTTGTGGGTCTGGGCTGGGGGGGGGCGGTGTCAGCTCAGGACATGTTCCTCGCGTGTTGGGAGACCCCGGGCTGGGGTGGAGCTGTGTCCAGCTTATCCTAGCATCGCTGCCACTGCAGGCTGGAGGTCACCTCCGTCTCCCAAGACTCTCCTAGCTTAAAGAAAACAAAGGAAAAGGGATTTAAAAAAAAACAGAAGAAGAGCAAAAGTAAAAGGAAGTTAAAAAAGAGACAGAGAGCTGACAGAAGCAGACAAGGCCTGACTTTGACTCCCCCCACCCCACTCTACGGCCACCTTGAAAGTTGATTAAAGAAATTGATGATATAGATAGAGAAATATTTTCTCTGCTGGAAGAATTAAGACCAAGGAGACCTAAATTTAAATTAAGAACTAGGCACTGCAGCAGTGATAAACATTCTTTATTGTTATTCATGAATGGGATGTGAGTACTGTTGGATGGGTCAATGTTTATTGCCCATCCCCAGTTGACCTTGAAAAGTTTATTGTGAGCTTCCTTCTTAAATGCTACAAACCATTTGTGCAGGTAGTCCTGATGAGGATTTCGGCCCAAGCATTGGCTTTCCTGCTTCTCGGATGCTGTCTGACCTGCTGTGCTTTTCCAGTTCCACAGTTATGGACTAACAATGCTGTTAGAAAGTTCCAGGATTTTGACACAGAATAAATGGTGATACATTTCCAAGTTAGGGTATTGACTGGCTTGAAGGGGAACTTCAAGTGTTAGTGCTCTGAATAGTTGACTCTTAAATATTGTGATGATGCCTAGAACTTGTAACTGGTGGCAGTTCCATTTCTCGACTGCGCATGTCCTAGATCGTAGTCATGTGGGTTTGGAAGGTGCAGTCTAAGGAGCCTTGGTGAATCAGCCCAAACCTAGATATTGTCCATGTCTTTCTATATTTGGAGATGTACCTCTTTGGTATCTGAGGAGTTATGAATGGTGCTGAATAGTGCACAATTATCGATGAATATATCCACCACTGACCTTCAAGTGAATGGAAGGTCATCAATGAAGCAGCTGAAGATGGTTGGATCTAGGATACAACACTAAGAAGTTCCTCCAGAGATGTCCTGGATCTAAGATGATTGACCTCCAACAGTGACAACCACTTTACTTATTCTAGGTATGACTCCAACCAGTGGAGAAATTTCCCCCAATTTCCATTTTCCTACAGCTACTCGATTCCATGTGTGATCAAATGTCGAGGACGGTCACTCTCAACTTACCTCTAGAATTCAACTCTTTGTCATTGTTTGAACCAAGGCTCTACTGAGGTCAGAAGCTGAGTGATCCTGGCAAAATCCAAACTGAGCACCAGTGAATGATTATTGCTAAACAAGTGCTGCTTGATAGCACTGTTGATGACACCATCTATCCTTCCTTCGCACCTTCCTTCATGCAAAGTGTAGTAGACAGTTATCATCCCTAAATGATCTGTTGAGGCTAAGTCAAATTTTCAAGAGTAATGACAATAGATATAGATCAGAGTATAAAGTTTTGTGGAACCTAGACAGCTAGATGGAGTTGAAGTACAGATCAGGCATGATATTGTTGAATCATGTAACAAAGAAAGATTGAATAGGTGGCCACTTTTCTTTCATTTCCAAAGTTATTAAATATAATTTAGTAGGAATCTTCATCCAAGTGTTAGTGCTCTGATTAATTGACTCTTAAATATTGTGATGATGTCTTATTACTGAAGCAGAAAAGAGACATTAAAATATGGGAGACAGCATCGGCCAAAGTTGAAGCTGAGTGTTCAGCTGGATTTTTGTCATGGAGGCAGGAAACAGGAGCTGAGTTGTTTCTGTGTCAGAGACATGTATCAGGTGAGAATCTAATTGTAGTTCAGATATTCCCAAGTGTGAGTCCTCCTTTAATTTAGAGATAGATTTGTTCAATGAAGATCAGCGGGGACAGGCCTGGAACCAGGTTGCAGGTAGCCAAGGCAGCTAGTGGCCAACGCTGCTGATTGTCCTCACAGAAAGAATTGATTCAATAATCTACCTCTAATACAAAAGTTAGTATGGGGAAGATGCAAGAGGCTTTCTTGAGGGGTAGCAGAGGCGGCAACCTCACCATACAATAAGGACAGTATCCTGTCAGCGCCATCTCACTCTGCCTCCTGTTCTTCCTCCTCCTTCTCGAATAAGCTGAGCCCAGTTTTCTCAAAGTTGACACCTATCATACCTTATGGAGAGTGTGGCAGATGACCATAATGACCAATGCTTAAGAAGGTATTGTGAGGCAGCCCCTTGTTGCATGACACCAATGCCTCTAAAAGACATAGTATATCAGTATGTCTCATGAGACATGTTCATGATATAATCACTGCATCATGGCATGTGGCTTAATGATATAAAAATTACATATTCCATCTTAATTTGGATTACCTGAAGCATGGCTTGCTATGGGAAGCATGCTACTTTGTGTAATTTAACAGCTTGATCTGAGCCAGACAGACACTTAAGTTCCTTTGAATGCAATATTCGTATAAAATAGTAACTGTAATAAATGTCTGTTAGATTTTTCAATATCACAATATTGACATCAGGTTCATTATGTTATAGTAGATAATGTAGGCATCAGCTGGAGGCAAAGCCAATATCATGGTCAGCAGAAGTTGCCATTTCTAAAGAGTCCAAAATCTTGGTGGCAGGTATTAGTAACATATTACTTGGTGGTTGATATTTGGAAAACTAATTGAAGACAAACTGAACAACAGCATTGGATATCAGAGAATTTTGACACTCAGCAGCACCACTTTCTATGAGTACAGAGAGTTGTACATATCCATAGATAGGCATTGGCTAGCAAGGAAACACAGTGACTTTCTTATTGAAAATATGTTTTATTATATGTTCGGTTATGTGTTTCATGACAATGTTTGATACTGCGTTCTTTCAAAGAATTTCTAAGAGTACAATTATTCAAAAATAAAATGGTTGAACTTATAAATACAAGCAAAACTAAGGACCAGGCAGTAAGCACGCATCTCTTTCTCTCTCAAAAAAGAGAAAACTGAAAACTCACTGATCTGAATTTTTAGAACAACAATTAAATGGTCCTGAAAGCATAGCTCTAAAGCATTCCTAAAAGAAAATACAGATTCAAAACATTAGCAAATGATTATCAATATTAATTGTGGTTTCAATATCCAGACCTTAGTTATTTACACAATTTTCTTTCTTCAAATTATGGTAAAATAGTAAAAGCCTTCACGCTGTTGTCACTTTATATTTGGCTCAAATATCACATAGAGACAGAAGCCTGTCAATACAAGCCTACAATCCTCAAAGAAACAGTTTTAAAGGGAACAAGGCAGAGAAAGGCACAAAAGCAAGGAAAAATGAAGGGTAACAGAAACAAAGGGAAAATAAAAGGAGAGAAGCCAATGAATAAAAGAAAAATAAAACAAAAACTGCACTGCACTCAACTTCATAAAAAAAGCAAAGATCTGCAAATAAAAATGAAAGGTCAGCACTTAATAATGAATTAAATATCTTGTGACACCTTTACTGAATTGCAAATATTCAAATAACATATGTCCTTCTATTTTACAGATCAATCAATAGATGATGCTATTTTGAAAAATATGATTTAAAAGTCTTATTTGCCATGAGCAAAGAGATGCTTCACTGTATTAACATTTCTAGTCTTTCTTTAGATGTTCAGAAAGATCCAGAACAGATCTAGGAAGTTCTCTGAGACAAGGTCAAGGTAAGAACTAAGTTCAGGATTATTAGACTCCAACTCATGATATACACACAGAAACACCAAGAGTTTTACACTGAATGTGTAACAGCTCACAAATTCTATGCAGTAGGAAAATCACACTACAGTGTCAATATGCCAGCTCATCTTGCCTTCCTGAGATCATCTACCTAGTAAATACTGATGGTGCAGTCATGGTAGGGCAGCCAGAATGCACAGATTAAGGTATAGTCACAGTTTATGAGATTCAAACCATAACCATTGCGGTGGGACACATTACACATGATGCAACTGTATTGGTGAATGTTCTCCAAGGATATAACTTTGAAGCCAGGTACCAGAATAGTCTGACACATTGATCTGATTACCCAACCCAAAGAAGAACAAAGATATTCCTCTTGACCTATATGTTGATACTATAGACTATGAAGTTTAGGACATTCTTAAGGTTGATCTATTTCACATTAGCCCAAGCTGTGTGAATATGTGCAATTGGCAATTTGCTGAAGATGAGCAACTACCAGATTTGTAAAAGGTTATTGTGCAATGATTGCCTCAACGTGTTAAAGAAGTACCTGAGAAATTTTGTTCATTTTGGTCATGCAGAGTTGATTTTGGCATATCACACAGGTTATATTGAAAGGTAAACAAGGTCCAGTCCCAAAAGCATTAAGCTAAGGTATCATGTCCGTGTTTCAACAGGATCAAATGGATACTGAATTCACAAGAATGTGAATCTACCAACTGGCCAGGGATGAATTGCAATAGTTAGTGACTAATGGATACATGTAAGGCAAGCTATATATATATATTATATATATATTTCTGAATCAGTGGGGTTTACAATAATGGACAGCGGTTGCATGGTCACCATTAGTCTGCCTTTTAAACAAAAAGTTCAGAGTTTAGTTGAATCAAATTTCACCATCTGCCACCATGGGATTTGAACACATGTCCCTACACCATTAATCTGTGTCACTGGATTATTAACTCAGTGCACATAACACTACACCACTATCTCCCATTACTGTGTGTGTTAATGTGTGCATAAATGAATGTTTGCAAATTTGGTTTAGAGTTATTTAGAAGGATAAGAATGTTAATAAAATATTGCATCTTTATTGAATATCTTTTGTTTTGATAACAAGGCCATACTTATGTTTATTAAAAGGCCTGTTTGATTTCTTTTTAAAAACCTGATATTGACAATGCATTTACTTGGTCATCCTGTATTTAGAAAAAAATAACTTTGTTTATGTTGCAAACACTTGGGTAGTGGGAGTAGACCAGCAATGTAGTCCTCCAGCCTCAGTCATAACAATATTACAAACAGGGTCTTTCAGACCGTACTGAAGGTATGAACTGAAATTTGCCAAATGATTTTCCTTATCCATATTTGATATATGACAAATACGGTCAAAATTAATATTTTTCCTTTCCAACAGATTATTTGTCATTAGATTCCGATGAAGATAACAGGATATGTTTTCTTGTGCATCAGCATAATGGATTGATTTTTTTTTCCTGGGACAATGGAAAATTGACCAGTCAGTGGGGGGTGGAGGATGGACTTTCAGTTTCTAGGGGTGGCAGAGAGGGGGAGGAAAAGAAGAAGGTGATTTTAAGGTGATTGGAGGAAGGTATAGGGAAGATGTCAGAGGTAGGGTCTTCACACAGAGAGTGGTGGGTGTGTGGAATGCGCTGCCGGCAGTGGTTGTGGAGTCAGATACTTTAGAGACTTTTAAGCGACTCTTGGGTAGGCACATGGAGGATAGTAAAACGTAGGGTATGCAGGGTAGATTGATCTTGGTAGGATAATAGGTCGGCACAACATCGTGGGCTGAAGGGCCTGTACTGTGCTGTACTGTTCTATGTTCTATGTTCTTTAAGGTGGATTGGGCACGTCAAGAGAATCCACCAGATTTTCCATCCACCAACGTACAGAAAATCAAAGGACTCTGCTATGGGTGTGTGATTCTTCCCAAGGTAGTGATATTTGCTCTCTGTTCCATTCAGCCAAACCACTGTGCCTAACTTCCAGAAAAGAAAATCTTCTCTGGTGCCTTGAGTGTATAATTAAATAGCTGTGTTTTATATTTTCAATCCGTTTTCCCTACAGCTTGTTTTCTGGGCCATTTGTTTCTTTATCCTGTCATCACAACACCACACACCCACTAATGATACTTGCTACCTCTCTCTCCTACACTGTCTATCACTCTCTCCAAATGGTGTGTCATGTACTGAAAATCACGATCGCACCAAATTGTGTAAGAACACCACAGCAATCTTTGTTGAAAGAGATAGCTGAAGAGGTGAAACATTTATTCTCAAGCACTTCTGTTCACTTAATTACAGATCCAGAAACATTTATTAAGGTCAGTCTATGATGGTTAAGCTACCTTCACATTATTAATGATAAATGCATTTATCCTTTTTTTAACCTACTCCTTCTATGTTGGTTTATTTTTATTCACCCTTTATTATTTAATTTTTATCTATTTATTGCTTTAGTTATATGTTTTTCCTGGGTCAGGCTCATCTGATATGCGTGCTGAGTGCCAAGATTCACAGCACCATAAGGAAGCCTGTCATAAAATCTATGTATCCAGTGAAGATGCAAAATTCTGCAAGGTCCTAGTGTGGCATGAGGAAGAATATACAGGTTAAGCACTGAAGCAGCAGAAGACCTCAGTCTCCATATGTTAGTCTTTGCTTCACTGTGCTGTTTAGTGGGCTATTTGAAGGGAATTCCAGATAATAACTTAGTTACTATTTCACACTTGAAAATTAGAAGGAAAAGTAGATCTGTTCATGATGATCCTAATTGGTCCTCCTTTCACCTCTGTGGCAGAAGGTTACAGGTTCAAATTTCAATATCATTTAAACCAGGCTGAAACTTCACTGCAGCATCAAAGAACTTATGCTGTAGGTAATGCTAACTTTCAGAGGAAATACTAAATTGCTGTTTCATTTGCCTACATAAATGAACAGAAAAGATTCTGCAGCACAATTTGGTAACAATACACTAAAAATTCATCTAGTAACCTCAATAATATTCCTTCCTCAACCATCAACAGCCCAAAATAAAACCCAGTGCTCAGTGTTTCATCAATTTGTTGCAGTGGGACTTTGCTATGTGCACATTGGTTGTGACAGGGCTGAAATACTCAGCACAAGACCAGGCAGAAATTCTGATGAAAAATCATCAGCCTGAGTCTTTTTCTTTCACGCTGGGTACAGCATCTGCTGAGTATTTCCATCAATTTCTGTTTCTATTCCTATAAAATTTCTGCCTGATTTTTCTATTTATCCATTCAGTGCTTGTGGAGACCAAATTATCCTTAAAGATCTGTCAACTGGAAACATTCAACACTTTTCTTGGGTCAACTTTTTTGCTTTAAACTATTATGCCAGTGAAGTAAATGATGGTTTTCTATCAGAGATGGAAATCTTCTTATGTCGCCATGCTTCATTATGGAGTCTTGGTTCAATTGTACCTGTTTCTCCGTTGTCTCTCATAAAATTCTAATCCATGTATCTAGCAAATAGTAACTCTCAGGCCTTCTCAGCCAAGTTGATTCTACTTTACAATTTCTGCAAAGCTGTCATCAACTGTTTGCCACACACTTTTCTGTTGAATAGAATCTTCTTCTCTGCTTCTGTAGCTGGTTGTGCTGGTCTCCTTCCAAAAGCTCCATGATATCTGAGAAGCTCCTTCAGAAACACTCGGCTCTCAGTTTTTCTGAAGAGAAAGATTACCCCTTTTATTTTATTTCTCCAACCTGTGATTTGCCAGCATTGCTCCATTTTGTCTGACCATTGTGAGAGCTGATGTCCTTGACTTGAGGTCAGACGGCTTCTCCCTTTGGGAAAAGTCTGAGGAATTTGAGCCGAATGACTATGACGAACAAAAATATCGACCTGAAACATTACCTCTGTTTCTCCACAGATGCTGTGTGATCTGACGAATATTTCCAACATTTTCTGTTCTTGTTAAACTGAATGATTCTACTTTAAAATAAGGTACTGAAAGAGGCCTATACCTCAGTAAAAACACTCAAAACTGTCCCTGATAGTGCATCTGCTACCACTTTTGTGGAGTCTGGCTGATGCTGATGGCAGAAGGAACCCAATTCCAGGGTTTCCACTCCCGTTCACAGCACTAGCAATTTTCAGCACCACAACTGAAAAGTATGGAAAGCAATGTTGCCCACTGGAGACCTGACCTGGCCAGATTCGTCTTATGGGTTGGTATCTCAACTCAAGCTTCCCACTTTGCAATTTCCATGGAGCTAGGCTAGCTTCTCCATTACAAGTTGCCCCTCAAAGTATTCAGGATCTGAGGTATCGATTTGGGAATCTTTATAGAATTAGATTAAAAAGACCTTACTCATGTCCCTTCCATGCCTTTATGTCCTTTCCGTGGACCCCTTGCATCCTCCAAGCGCACTCACCCAATTATGTACTATAGATCAATGAGCTACCTCCAGAAGGGTGGTAATGTCAAAAAAAAACTCTAGGTGTGTTGCTACCAGTGAATTCTGTGGAAAAGCTGCAGCAATGGAACACGTATGACGTAAGGTGAGGTGGTGGACAGCCTACTGATCCAGTGGACTGCTTTAATTGAAATTGTCAAAGTATTTGTACGTTGTTGCAGCTGCAATCATGCGAAGGGTATTCCATCACAGGGCAATCTTATACATGGAGAAGTTGGAGGTCTGGACAGATGGGAGCTGGGTTTCACTGTAGAATATTTAACTTCAGTTAAATCCAGTGGAGCTGGCATGTGACTGATCGAGTTGTGTCTTTTGTACATTGTTATTCCTATATTATTGATTTCTGGATTCAACAATGATAATACCATTCAATATCAAAGGCAAGTGTTAGGGTCTCTCTTGCTGATGATAAAGCATGAATATTACTTGCTGTTTATCTATTTAAGTCTGGATGTTGTCAGGATCTTGATGTATGTCGAGATTGGCTGCTTCATTGATTGAGGATTTGCGAATGGACCTGAAAATGGCAAATAGCCCTAGTTCTGACCTTAAAACAGATGGAAGTTCATGGATAAAGCAACTAAAAATGATTGGTCTTAGATGTTGCCTGAAATGCTTCCTGCAAGCAATGCGTAGAGTTGAAATGATTGACCTTCACCAATTTTGTATTAGGCATAATTCCAACCCCTGCAGAGTTTTCCAATTAACTTTAATTTTCTTAGGGTTCCTAATTGTTTCACCTAGACAACTGCTGCCTTAATATCAAGGATGGTCACTCTCACCTCATGTGCTCCATGTTCAGATTACAGCTGCAATGATATTTGGAAAAGACCAGTTTTGACGTAAGTAAAGCAGCACTGGTGAACATTTTATTGATCACCAAATGCATGTAAGTGTATTGCACTACATTGTTAATGAGTTGATGATTTTACTTTTGGTTGATTTCAGGGATCTAAGTGTCAGTGGGAAACTCAACATCCATTGCACATCCCCAATTGCCTTTAAGGATTTGATAGAATCACGGAATCCCTACAGTGTTGAAGCAGGCTATTTGGCTCATCGAGTCCACACCGAGCCTTGGAAGAACATCCCACCCAGACCCACATCCCTAACCTATCCTCTCCCTGTAACCCTGCATTTTGCATGGTTAACTCACCTAGACTGCACATCCTGGACATGATGGGCAATCTAGCATGGCCAATCCACCTAACATGCATATCTTTGAACTGTGGGAGGAAACCGGAGTACCCAGAGGAAACCCTCGGAGACACGAGGAGAATGTGAAAACTCTACACAGGCAGTCGCCCGGGGGTGGAATTGAACCTGGGGGCCTAGCTCTGTGAGGCAACAATGCCAACCACTGAGCCGTGGTGACACTCCATGGTGAGTTGATGGTGAGTTACCTTTTTGAACATCTTAAAACCCCTTGTGTAGGTACGTCCACAGCTGTTCTAGGATTCTGACTTGGTGATAATGAAGGAACAGTGATATAATTCCAAGTCAGGATTGTGTGATTTAGAGGGAAACTGGGAGGCTCTGGTGTTCACTTGCACTTGCTGCCCTTGGTCTTAGAGGTCACAGGTTTATAATATGCTGTTGAAGGAGCCTTGGCAAATTGCCGCTGTGCACTTTGATGGTTAAAACTGCTGCCACTGTGTGCTTGTGGTAGAAGGAGTGCATGTTAAAGGTGACAATGGGATTCCATTCAAGTGGGCTGCTTGGACCTGGATGGCGTCAAGTTTTGTGAGTGTTGTTGGAGTTGCACTCATCCAGGCAAGTGGGGAGCATTCAATTACATTCCCTATTTGTGCCTTTTAGATACTGTATAGGCTTTTGTGAGTCAAGAGATGGATGACTTGCCACAGAATTCCCAGCCTCTGGGGTTAGCCTGATAAAGCAATAGTTTATCAGGTATGATACTTCCTGGTTTCTCTGGTAAGGACAGACTAAGCCAACTTCACACTTAGGTGGATAGATACCAGTATAACTGCACTGAAATAGCTGGGAGTAGTTCTGAAGCACAGGTTTTAACACTACAGTCAGGTTGCTGCTATGCCCTGTAGCCTTCGCTTTATCTAGTGGATTCAGCAGTTTCTTGCTGTCATGTGAAGTGAATCGAATTGGCTTTTAATAGAGACCCCTTATCGAGCGTAAACCTACACCATCATCTGAGAGCAGCTTTAATTGGAAACACTAACTTTGTAAGCAGTATACCTTCTCCAAAAAAAACATAGAGTATTAATACAGATCCCTGACAAAGCACATTTGTTCAATCATCACAATCTCACCAATTAGGGACAGTTTTAAAATATTGTCTGCCCAGTCCTTTTACAACACATGGAATTTCCTTCCAACTAGTGAGTGACTAACACCATGAGGTAACACGACTGTCAAGGAACCTCATGCATTAAAGTTGCATATTAAAAATCACATTCCTTTGCCATTCATGATCTGGGTAATATTGTTAACATCTAGAAAATCATAGGCAATATGGATTTTAACTTCAAAGCTGGGTTTGCTGAAACCCACAAAGGAACAGGCATTAAGACACAGTGGGAAAGTTAGGAAGGGTTACTAAAAATCTTGCCAAAAAGATTGGAATAGAAATTAGTTTATATCATTTCTTGGGCACTGCATTGATACTGCACTTGCAGTCTGCATCTCGACAAAGGAGATCAGGTCAGCCAACCAGTTGAACTCTTGTGCTGCATTAACACTGAATAGGTGAACCACCAGTTTTACACATGTCACTCACTGGCAGGTCAAATAATTGGCATCCCAAAACTGACCAGTCTATGACACTGTTTAAAGACTGCCTGCTCCTCTTGAAGGAGAACTGCCCTTTGTTTACTGAATATTTGAATCTGTTGTGGATACTTCAGCCATGTGTGGAAAACTGGGCCCCCACATTCTCAGATGTTGCACTGTGGTTCTCTGGACCCAGCCCAACTGCAGGAGTGATTTGCCGTTCCTGATTGGGGAGATGAGCATGTTGTGGCAGAGGAGATTACTGCTACAAACAATGTGCCCAGAACATGGCCACAATGATGATAGATGACCAATAACTTCATCACAGTTGCTCAGTTTTATACTATCAGTTTTATGCTACCACTCACAAGCTTTCCTTCTGCTTCCATTCAATTATCTACAATCACAGCATTACACCTCACTCCATCATGTCCTTCTTTTATTATTCAAACACTCCACATCTGCAAGTTTCTTCATTATTATTTTTGCTCACTTTCCCACAGCTCTGCACCTTTCATACAACATCCTCACCACTTCACCATGGCACATACATTCCTCAAAATGTCTTACTTACTAATGTTAGCACATTCTATTCCTCCTTGTAAGACAAGCTGATACAAAGAGTGAACCTACATACATATCCTGTCCCCATTCAAAGAGGAGATCATGGACTTAATAGGCAGAGATAAGTAATGTCCATTGCCAGATCGCAAGGCATGGTCCTCAGTGTGTCAATCCATTCATCCTTGTTGTTGACTGAATGAGCCGCACATGAGTCCTGCTCATTTTATCTGCTCAGGTCTTCTGGTTTGGATTCATGCTTTTTGAGGCATAGTTGACATCAACAGAATTAGACTGTTCAGATTTGAGATTATATTCAACAGAGAGGTGCTCAGCAGGTCATCAACTACAGCGGAGGCTGTGCCCGGAGCAGGGATTCCTGGCTGCAGTATGCCTGAATTGTGGATTTTTGGTGGGGTTGTCATTTCTGTACCCGAGTGGGGTCGTCTTGAGGCCTGGGATACCTTGCAGAAGCCCAAGAATTGTGTTTGAAGACCCCTTGTACAGTAGATGAACTCTATTTATGTAATTTCTTTTCATTCTTTCTGCAACTCAAAGTGGCGCTGGATTTTTAATTCATCTTCCCAGAATATGTGTGACAAAAATAAATAGACCAGAGCACTTGAAAATCTAGTCCTTTCCTACCTCAAGATGACCGTACATGTTCAGCATCACCAAAGGTTAATCGTTTCAGTAGCTAGTCAAGTTTCCCCGTTTACCCTTGAGACTAACTGTCTCTCTTTTCTATTTCAGGACTAAATGTTGTCTAGGGACTTGAATAACCAAAGGAAGAGCAAAGCAATGGAACCAAATATCATTTGTTTTCAACCTTAAAATTATCAGCCCAGCCACTGACACCCTATATAATTCAGATAGATTTTCCCGTGGAGATTCATAGAAACATAGAAAATAGGTGCAGGAGTAGGCCATTCAGCCCTTCAAGTCTTCACCAACATTCAGTACAATCATGGCTGATCATGCAATCTCAGTACCCCATTCCCACCCTTTCCCCATACCCCTTGATCCCTTTAGCTACAAGGGCCATGTCCAGCTCCCTCTTGAATATATCTAATGAACTGGCCCCAACAGCTTCCTAACTGTGAGAGAATTTCATAGGTTCGCAACTCTGAGTGAAGAAATTATTCCTCATCTCAGTCCTGAATGGCTTATCCCTTATTCTTAGACTGTGACCCCAATTCTGGACTTGCCCAAAAATTGGGAACATTCTTCCCACGCCTCGTCTGTCCAGGCCCATCAGGATTTTATATATTTCCATGAGATCCCCTCTCATACTTCTGAACTCCAGTGATTGCAACAACAACAAAAACAGAAGTTGCTGGAAAAGCTCAGCAGGTCTGACAGCATCTGTGAAGTAACCCAGGTCTCATTGCACCTCACCTTTTCCTAAACTGCCACCATTCAGATAATGGCCTGTCTTTCGGTTTTTGTGACCAAAGTGGATAACCTCATATTTATCCACATTACATTGCATTTGCCAAGTATTTTCCTGCTCAGCCAGTCTGTCCAAGTAGCCCTGCAGACTCTTAGCATCCTCCTTACAGCAGACTCTTCTACCCAGCTTAGTGTCATCTGCAAATTTGGAGAAAATGCATGCAATTCTTTCATCCAAATTGTTAATGTATACAGTGAACAGCTGGGGTCCCAGCATTGAACCCTGCAGCACTCACTTGTCACTACCCTCCACTCTGAAAAAGATCCCTTTATTCCAACTCTCAGCTTCCTCTCTGTCAACCTGTTCTCTATCCATATCAATACATTACCTCCGATACCATGAGCTTTAATTTTTCTTACTAATCTCTTGTGTGGAACCTTGTCAAAAGCCTTTTGAAAGTCTGGATTCACAACATCTATTGATTCGCCCTCGTCCACTCTACTGGTGTCATCCTCAAAAAATTGCAGAAGATTCACTCGGCAATAATGCAGTTCACCTAGGACAAAGGGAGAGACCATCCAGGAGTTAGAAGTCTGGAGGGAGATCATCTGATCACTGGTGATGGCTCTGAAATTCCAGTGTAAAGAAGAAGACTGATATGCCAGGAAATTCTAGGTGCACTGCGTTGCCTCTGCACAGTGGCACAAAGTGGAAGAATTAATTTGGTACTGGTTATGCCACAACACTGAAGGTAATTTTGGAACAAGAAGTCAGTCCTTCAGACAACACAGAGGAGCCGATAACCTAAAGTACAGTTCTTACAGCGCTGTCAACATAGTGACTGTACCAAAGTCTGAATGTGGCATACTGTGGACTTACTTCCAAAAACAGGTGAAGTGATGTTCAATTTTGTCTCCCTCACCCCCACATCAGGTTGTAAAGCTATCGATAGAGAGGTAAGGCAATTCCAGACATGAGGAGGGCTGAAAACATTATTGCTGTAAAAATGATCATTCTGAAAAACAATGTTGAGTTGTATTGATCTCCACCGAACCTGATGATGTCACACAGTCTTTGGCTGGAGAAACTGTTAGTCTTGCATAAGGTCCTAATGGAGAAAGGCATGACATACCAGACTCCTGATAGTTGTAATTATGCCTTACTAGTCATGTTAATGGTGCCCATAGCTATCATGCTATAAGCTGCAGCTTGTAATTTAAGACAAGTACCTCTTCTTGTAAAGACTTCATAGTGGAGTATCATCTACCATTGACAATTAAACAGGTTCTTGGATTCAGTTTTTGTCACAGTCTCCCATCAAGGGATGTTTGACCCAATTTTGTTTTGGTTAAAAGAGTAGAAAGGAAGGTCGTTGGCAGAAAACTACCCCAACCAGTGGTGGTAACCAGCAGAAACATCAAGTCAGTAGTGATGATATGTGAAAATACAGCAACTATGTCATTCACAATGAAGTTTGGGGCTAGGTGTACAATGTACAGAAGATCATGGGCAAATTTAATGCTCAAAGATCCTCCAGTCAGTGTGGGGAAACAGGGAGGAAATAAGGCACGGTTTAGCGGGTAAGATCTAAAAAGGATAGGAGGCAGGTGGACGTTGGAAAAACTGAGTCTCAAGTGATAGAGATGTGACGGCCTAATAGTGTGTTTGGTACTGATTTTTAATCGAACAATTATGATTGAAAAGTAATTTTGTGCGTCTGTATCGCCACTACAAAAAGAAAGACATATCACACTAATGTTGTTCTCATTCTATAAATGGGTCACTTGCCTGTATTTTAAACCATAGCAACAGATAAACAGGTGGCATGCTCTGAATATCATGTTGCTTTGGGGTTGAATTGTGATGAGGCGTGTCGGGTAATCTTTTCCCTTATCCAGGAGTCTCGGGTGAAACTCCAGAAGAATTCATTGGCTGTAGATATTCTATTCTTGCATTGGGTTTTTGTTAGAAAATTATTTTTAAATAGTTTTTTTTTTACTATATTGAATGTTGGCAGCTGTTGTGAGCAAGGATGCTCTGGTGAGATCCTGTGCCCAAATGTGCTGCTGGGATGCTTGTGCTAAAGTTTCACGTAGTGCTGTAAAGGGCACAGCAGTGATAAATCCAAGTCGGCAATAAAAATTGATTTTTCAATATCAACCACATATGTAACTTTCAACTCATCTCATGGTGATGGTAGAAAGTGCCCAAATATTAATTCAAGCTTTGAAAGTTTTTTTTTAAATGGGAACGCAGGGTGAAACACATATAACAACATTGGTAGTGTGAACAAACATGTGCGGTTGCCATGGTTTGTTACTAGATGTCTGAAAGCCCCACGTGTTGTTGCATACAGTGAAGGTTCGTGACATCCTCTGAGGGGTATTTCATTTCTTACAATGAGTCACATTCACAGGATCCCTTGCGCCTGAAGCCCGACTTGTTTGCTTTTCTTTGCCACAAACCAAGCACCTTTTGTGTGCGCTTGTAGCTGTCAAAGAAAAGTTGTCCAGCCCCAAGTGACTTTGTGGAAATAAGATATCTGAAAGAGAAAAGGAAGTCAACCATGTCGCGTACTTTTTAGACTGTAACTTTAGCCTACTGAATGCAGTGCCAAGCAAAGAGTAATGTTTAGAGCAGCTAGCACCAAGCTGCCAAAACAAGGACAATTTAAAGGGTAGGGCAATCAGAGCATTTTAAAACCAAAGATGTTAATGTTATTTCATTGTGTGCAGAGAGTAATATACTATAGCTATGGTAATATTAACTGAATACATAAATACCTCTAACTGTGTAGAACTAAAGCATTGAAACAGGCCATTCAGGCCAACGGCTCCATGCTGGTGTTTATGTTCCAATTGAGCATCTTCATTTAACCTGAGTGGTCTAACAGTCTATTTCCTTCTCCCTCATGCTTATCCAGCTTCACCTTTAAATGCACCTATGCTACTCCTTGTGATAACAAGTTCCACATTTTAAACATTCTCTGGGAAAATGCCATTTTTAATACAATTGGAACTTAACAGGCTTGGCCTGCACCATCATAACTTTTAAGTATTTCCACATTCTTATGTGCTGGTAATATGTTTCCACGTTACATGGTACTTGAGCTATGTGGAGGCTACTTGCCGGCCAGCCATAGGTGAACCTCGTCACTCAATGTGAATGCCAGGTAGACTAAAGAGTCTCCTGCCATAACATAAATTCATTGTGAAAATGAAAACACTGCAGGAATATTTGCCATTTGTTATTTACAAAAATATGTGGCTTAATCTTCAAAATGGACAACAGGTTATTATAACCGTAGCTTTACTTCGATATCTACACTTCACTTGCTTGAGTCAATGATAACAGAAAACTAGTGTATAACTAAATCATTTCAACCTACTGAAGAGGTAGAGCAGGCTTGTCCACACCCCACCACTCACACCACCATTCTTCCAATTTGGAAGTAGCACTGCTCCCCACCAAGCATTACCAGAATTTCAAACTTTTGACAAAACCCTACAATTAAATGGTAGGATTTTCTAACACTAAATCTTGATTTCTGAGGATGCATTTGAAAATAGGTTGTTAGTTATCCCCCCAAAAAACCCAGAAATGTCCCAGTTTTCATATTAATTGAATGAATCCTGTTAATTCCAAATTACTGTGAAGTTTTACTGAACAGTGTGCAGTAATGTGAGACATACACTCTTGTGAGTGAACAGCAATAGGTTTTATTCAACATAACTATAAGTAAAAGATAAAGTCACCATCGTCCGACTCAACTATTGGGCTGCTCTATCATTATAGAAACACAACTGGTTGGTGGTTTAATATGAGGGTCACCACACCTAAGGTCAAGTGAGGGGACAGGTTGAGAAGGAGAGTCCTTCATTGTAGCTGGCGCAGGAATTGAACCCATGCTGTTGGCGTCATGCATCACAAACCAGTCGACTGAGCTAACCAACTCCCATAGCTTTATACAGAAGATGGTAATAGAGGATATTTTATCTGGGGACCCCATAAAACCAAGCTCCATTTCCATGTGAGTTGACATCATTATGATTATGATATAGCTTCTTTTGTATATGTTCAGTAGCTGGTCTTAGGGAAAAGGTATAATTCCCTTCATTCGATGTCTCCTCCCATCCCTGGCCTCCAGTCCTTCCCTGCAGTCCCTGTTCTATTATGGTACCACTTCCTACCATTCATATTTAACCAAGAGCATTTAACTGTTTTACTCTACTTTTTCCTCCGACCAAACTCTTTTGCATGAAAAACTAATCTCCAATAACATGCTCTGTACTTATAGGATATATGTGCTGTCTTATTTTCTCGAAAGGCTTACACAGGGATGGAGTGGAATGGCAGCTTCTGACATAAGCTGGCGATGTGCTGTAACATATATAAAGATGTGAATGTAGCAGAAGACAACAAGGATTTGAAACACTCACTCTCCTTTCTATCTGCTTTACTTCCTGATTTAAGGATAAGTGTAATCAATGAAAAGAACAATAAAGAGCATTCCGAAGACAAGACTGAAAATGAAGAAATGAAGACTGCTTTACTACTTTTAAGCTAGAAATTTCTATTTCTGAAGGTAGTAGTATTGATTTAACAATCATTGCAGCATGAGGCTGCTGAGGTACAGGCAATGACTTTTCAGGGACTTCATGAGAAAGAAGAACTGTCCCATCACGATTAACAGAATAAACTGCCATAACAAGATCAATAAGAAATTACTGTATGGTACCCTGATCCGCTGATCTATTGAAAGTTTATTTTAGTACCGCACGTGATCTCTGTCATTAACAAAGAAACAAAGATTCGTATTCTCTCTCAACTGGCTTTTTTTTTCTTGAGAAACTACATCATCGCTCATTAACTGTACCAGAAAGTTTCTTTCAGATAATTGCTCACCGTGATCTTTAAGTTCTAAACATTTCTTCTTCCTCCATCAACTATCTTTTTGAGTTATTTGGAGTGAACACTGGTCATCCGAGTGCAAAATTTTTGTAGATCTTCTGTAAGTTTCTCATGTTCAGCCTGCAAGACTTGATTACTGCTACTAGCTGGACTTTGAATTCTGTAGTCTCATTGAGGTAGTTAGACTGTGACAATTCTTACTGAGCTTTGATTTGTTCAAGGTCATATTGACACTCAACTTTAAGCTTTCCTAAGGCATCTGCACCGTTAAGACTTCAATAGGTTCATCTTGTAGATTCTGGTTTGAAAAAAAACTCTTTAGCATTTCCATGGCTTGATGATGTGTTTCCTTTTCAGCCTTCAGTACACCAGCAATTTCTGTTGAATATTGGAATGATCTGGATACAAGGATCTCTCTTTCTCTGGATAGTTTTTTTTTTATTAGCTACTTGCAGTTGTTGTACTTCTTTTTGATGGATATTTTCTGAGCATTGAGTTTTTACTGTAAATGTGTCAAGTTTACATTATTGCTCTTTGCAGATGATTTCAAAGATTTGTTCTATCTATGAAGATGCCACACTATCTACCTTGCCTGAAGCTTCAATGATCAGTATTTTTGGGTTGAGGCTCTGAGACCTCTTTCCTGCATAACTCAAGATCTCCTTCTAACTTCAAAATCCAGGAGAGGTCAGATTGTCTTGTCACATTATTGGCTATCTACATTTTTGACAGCTCACTTACTTTTGTTCATGATTGAACTAGTTCAAGATTTTGTTCTTTCATCCCAGTCATGGTCTAAGCTTTTACTTTGGGTGGTACTTCTTCAGCTAACTGTGGCTGCAGTTGTTGTTGCCACATCTCCTTGGCAGGTTCTGTGCAATAAGTAGACAACTTTATTTCTTCTTCATCATCTTCTTCAAGAAAGGAATGTTTCTCCCCAAAAGAGACAACTGGGTTTTCAGGAAGAGTGCCACCTGAATTCAAAGGTAGAGGAGGTTCCAATGTCTTGGATAAATGAACAAATTGTGTAATGATTTCCTTTTCTGTAACTATATGCTAAAAGTGTGACCTATTGACCCAAAATTCCTTCTGATGACAGGCTGACATTCTTCACTGCCCTCTTTAGCTATCATTTTCAGCTTCTGTCTTGAAAGAAGTGGCTGGTCTGCACCACCCTCTTGTGATACCAAAGCTGGAGTGGCTGCAATGGAGAATGATCCCTGGGTACATTTAGTTAAGGTTAGCCTATTTGGTGTCTACCAACTTAAAATGTTTAAGGCTGTACAAATAGTTCTGCTCAATAAAGTATATTAACAACTGAATCATTATGATTAGGAATCACATACATGATCTTTTTGATTATAGCAAAACATAGTGTATACCTGGTGTCTCACTCTGACTTTAATATTTCTGTGCCTTAAAGTTTATTGCTCACTATCGTATATCTCCACTGGGTTTCAGTTCCAGCCTTTCCACCACCTCTGGGGTGGGTTGCTGGGCTGTTCTCATGCTCCATTCCTCTATTGTCGCGGGGGTTCATTTTATGCTGTTAGGACTGCTTGCCTTTGATTCCATTGGTCTGGTCATCACTGCCACCATGTAATACAGTCAAATGTACACTCTTGTGAGTAAACAGCAACATGCTTTACCGAATCGAATTACAAACAGACAGATAGTATTATTAAAATATTCACCAACACTGAATACCTTGTGTCTTGGTGATTTCTCATACCCTTGATTTTCATTATTAGTTGGTTTATCTTCTACCAAAAGAAGAAAAATTGCTTTGGGTTACTTCTACTGTTTCGCCGTAAAACAATATAAGTAGGGACCTAACAGTAGGTCTCAAATTTTTTTGCCAATTCTCTCATCTCTACATCATACAAGTCATAGTTTCAAAGTCCATTCTAGAAAGTGAGCATATATCTATGCAGGCACTTTACTGAAACACTGAGGAAATGTATTGTTGAAGGTGCTTTCTACTGGATGAGTTTTAAACATAAATTTTATGCATGTTTAGAGGCAACATTTATCAACAATCAACACCACCTGAAAAGGACATTACTGTGCATAAATTAGACACAATGTTTGCTTAAATATAAACACCAGCACCTATACCTTTTAGAATAGTTTTATGAATTGTGAAACACTTTGGGACATCCTGAGGAAGTACTTTCTTGGACATTGTGCATGTTAAATGCCACTAAGGATAAATAAAGGGAACAAATTAGACACTTTGAACACAGGACATTATCAGATTATAAGCCAAATATTTGAATTTAGCCTCGTTAGTAGTACTTTAAACGATGAAAGTAAACTCATTATGGCCTGCTCTGTCATTAGACAGAGACAACTGTGGATCAGAGTAGGTCGAAGTGACATGGATCCTGTAGCTGTCTCCAATGGCTTTATGATTTAAAGGAACCCCACTGACCTAAGTGTTCCTAAAAGTACACGGATAAAGTTGGAGTCCCAATGTGACAAGGTACTGCCACACTTCTCGTTTGAGTCGTTGGAAATAATGTTATGGTGTATGAATAAAAGAAAGGAGGCAACCATCATAACCAAGCAAGCGTGCTTGCAGCCAGCATAGAAACTTAGCAATGGGATTGTGGTGTCTCATTCCTGGACACAGTGCTGCAAATGCCCTGATCAGGCCAAAACAATTTGCATAATACATACATGTATAGAGCCTCCAACTCTCTCTATTCCCATATATTTTGTTGCACGTCACTGTTACCAACAAACCTTGTCAGTCTATTGAGGTACTTCTTCATATCCCCTTCTGATGGATTACCCATGACCTTTGCCATCATTTTCTATCATCTATTGCAATTTCACAGCCATTCCTTGCAAGGTTGATCTCTGACCCTCCTAGGTCTCTTCTTTACTTGCAGATGAAGTAGGAACAGAATGTCAGGAGGAGGTAGATTGAGAATGAGAGGAGAACCAGCATCTCCATATTGAGAACTGTAGAGGGGGGGAGCTGAAGACAAGCTGGGCCCTGAAAGCCTGGCCACTCAGATTAGAGAGATTGGGCTCTTCCAGCTAAATTGTGACAGAGTTAAATATAACACAACCATCTGGCATCAAACACTCATGTAGTCTTGATGTCAGCAGGTAATGAATAATGATAATATTCATCATGATGACTTAGAACTCACTCACCTTGCCAGTTCTAATTTATGTCTTTCATCTCCCACAGGTCCTTCAAACATCTGTCAAGAGATGGTTTGGACAAAGGCTCTTCAGAGGAGGTGACTCGCTGTGAGACTGCACCTTTCCAGGATTCATGTATCAGCCCAGATAGGCTCACCTCAGATGGGGGACCAAGACAGAAAATTGCACTGCCATGTAGTTTAACACACATCATGGGGGAAGATGATAGGGAAGACAGGAACCACCATGGAGGGTCCCTGTTGGAGTTTCCTCCAATCACTGTTTGTCTGAAACTTCTTCAAAGGAAAACTATTTCTATAATGGATAAAGTCAGCAATAAGAGTCAACAAACAGCATTGAGATGAATAATAGGATAATCTGCTTTTAGTGTAAAATTGTTGACTAAATCAGTCAAGTTGTGCCATGGGATAATTAGTATTAATATAGCTATGTAATAATTATTAATACAATCTATTAATATCACCTAAGTTAGTTCGTCATCTCACCCAACAATACCTCCAAGACTGTAATGAGTCTGATAGCATTTTATTGGGATGTAATTTTAAATTATCAAAGAAACTTGAATCTGTCAAGCTAGGTGGGTTTCTGTCTGATTGTGGGTTAAATCTGATGTACTGGTGTCATGCTACAGAGCTGGCCATAATAAGTCTTCAAGTCTTCCACCTTTATTCAGCACATGAGAAACCCCTTTAGGCCCGCCTATTTGGATATTTAAACCACCCATTAGTTACTTTTTTTAAACCTCGGAATCCAAAATTAACATTGGATGCATGGGGTCTCCAATCTTCCTGTAACTTGTCAGGCAAAGCAAAGAAAAAGACGGTGTGATTTGATGAGGCTGAGAGATTAACAGAAAATAAATGATTGAAATGAGAGCCCACACATGTTTCCTTAAGGTAAAGGCTTTTGCTCACAGAACCTATTCCAAGAGTGCACTTTCAATGTTTTGGCATTGATTTCCAATTCTTTGGAAAATATTTTCCTGTCTTGGATCAGCACTTCACAGCTGTCAATTTTCAGGTCAGCAGGGAAACAGGCAATGCAGCTCTACCTAGGACCTCAGATTGGGAAGAACAAGTGGAATGGAAGCAGCAACACCAGCCTTCTCTTCTACAACCTCTCACTTCACGCTAAGTTAGCATGAGCACAGAGTTCCAGCTCGCTGTAGGTCAGAGATTCCAATACAGGGCATATAGCCAGCAAGTACACTTTCTGGGCTTGAACTAGAACCAGTTTCTCAGGATGCTCCAAGTTTCCTATCAAATGGTTGTTGATATTTGCAGTCTCCTGGAAGAAGGTCTCCTGCCAAGTGCACATGTTACCACTAGTGGTCAAATTCCACTAAAAATAGACTACTTAACAATTCATCACGTTGCTATTATTTGATTCTTACTGCAAACTTTGCCCCATTGCAAAGGTCAATGCCCTTCATCTGAAACATTTGTTATCGAATTTCAAGTTAAGTGTCTTAATGCAAATTATAATGCAAATAATGTGAATGTCCTGTTGGATTACTGATAAAAGGTTCTTGTGCCTGTATTTTGGATATGATTCAATGCAAAATCTTGGAGATCTTGGGACAAAATTGAAACAACAATGTTTAGGGGGAATCCCGCTCAACCTGTTGCATCCTTACTAGAATATTAAAAGTTGAAACTTAGGTAGGCAAACAGGAGGCTGGAAGAACACAGCAGGCCAAGCAGTATCTGGAGGAAAGGAGCAGTCAACGTTTCGGGTATTACCCTTCTTCAGGGTACTTCTTCAAGAAACTTGCCTTTAGTTTATTCAGCCATTAACTTTAAATATTTTCTCATCAAAATATACTTTAGGGTAACCATAAGACCCTTCGTAGGCTTAAATCTTATTGTGCATATTAACGTATGAATGTTTAATGAATTTTATTTTCCCTACTATTTTAATGGGAGTATTAGCCTGCTAAAGATATGCTCTGTTGAAATAATAGACGAGGGAATTTCATATGAATGCTCAGTGTTCATGTATTAATATTCGATCTGCATAATTTCAGGGCCTAAGGAAATTTCATGTCTAGATGTTAATTTTTCCATTGATAGAAATCCAATGCCTTCAATGTAATTTGTATTGAACAAAAACTACAGAAAGCTAACTGTGCTTTACAAATAATAGATTGGGCTTCTCAAATGATGACCTTTGGATAAAATGATCTTATTGCAAATGAACTTACAAGATGCTGCCCTGAATCAGCATCAATCAATTGTTTTTCATCATAGCAAACAGACCTCAGATTGTTTAATCAGTGGAAGAAACGTTCTCCTTTTGTGAAGATTGAACAGCAAGAAATATTACTTTCACGAATCTTTATTTATCTACCTGTGAGATTTTATGTTCCTTAAAGTGCTATATTATCAACATTAATAATTTTTAGGTACATTGACAAGCAAATATTCTATTTCATTAGCTTAAATTGAACATAACATTGTGATTAGCACCAAACCTTTTTATTAACCAACTGAGGATTTCCGAGTCAAATTAATCCTCTCAACAAATGTAAATTTTGTCATTATGTCCCCCTAGTAGCAGCCAACAACATAGATAAATGCATTTTTATATATCCCTAAAGCTTCATTTACATTCATTTTTAATTCACAGAGCTCTTTCCTGAAGCTAACTCTGTAGTGCTACATATAGTTAGTTATTCACCTGACAACACTGGTTATAAAGCGTGCTTTCCTCCATTAGAGATGAACAATCAGTGGAGCTTTGAAAATGTCACTGGTTAGTCATGCAGCAGGGAGGCTGACACATAATCACAGCCACGTCTCTGTGCAGCTGTGCAGCTTAAGCAGCACTAAAGGCTAGATTCACTGTGTGGGGTGGAAGGAGGCAGGAGTGAGTCAACCAGCCGAATCTTCCAACCTTCCCTGTGATCTCACATGCTTTGACAGAGTTGTAAGTCAGCCATCAGCTGAAACATGATTCAACCAAAAAAAACTCATTAATGTTCCTCTGATTATCTCAATTTACAAAGTAGGTTTATGGCAACAACAGCAAAATATTTTTCAGAAAGGAAACATATCACAAAGGAAACATATATAAACACACACAATACAAGATTTTTTATCTTCTTTAAACTGGGTCTGTAATTAACTTCCTTTAAATTGCCAAATAATTGGTTGCTGTAAAGTGTGTTAAATATCTGTGTAAACGAATCAGTATCCATTTTTACAAGATAATACAACCAGTGTTCTGACTGTAAGTAGTAATCTTAAATTAAGACAGCAAGCAATTTGTAGCCTCTGCATTTATAAATTGCATAAATAGCAGAGAAAATAACAGGTAGCTGCTTGCAACATGTACACTGACAGCATTCAGCTCCCCCTCTCCACGACTCTTCTCAAACCTTTCACTTCCGCTATATTATCAGTCTGTTTGTCTGACATCCAGTTCTGGGTGAGTCACAATTTCCTCCAGTTAAACCTTGTGAAAACAGAAACCTTCATCTTTGGTCCCTGCTTCAAAGTCTGGACCCTGGACATCAATTCCATCCCTCACATTGAGGTTAACATTTTACCACCTTGGCGAATAATTTCACCTTGAGTTGAGCTCCCAAACCCATATCAAACTCTCTACTAAAAGCCTGCATGTTTTCATCTCCTGCTCCAAAATCTTCAATGTTACCTACCTACTGTTAAATCCATGTCTTAATCACCTCCAAAATCAACTACTTAATGGTTTCCTCATGAGGGTTTTAAACTTATACTGTCCACAAAATTTAACTAAGTAGAGGCTGGATTCTATTCCCCTCCAAGTTTCATGCATCTATCATCTGTTTGAACTACTTTGGCTAAGAACTTAGTCTCCTCTGTTTTCAACATAAACATTTTGATTGTCATGTTCAAATTATTTCATGGCCTCACCCTTTGCTACCCATTGTAATGTCCTCCAGCCCTTAATATTCTTTATCCTACAATTGTCAGCCATGACTTCAGCCATATCAAATTCTGTGCAAAATTCCTTAAAGGCCTTCTTTAAAGTTGACAAGTTTGAACAATTAGTTACTCTTCCTAATTTCTGCTTATTTTGATCCAGTGAAGGAATAGCAATCTCATTCCAAATCAGAATAATGTGAGGCTTGGAGGCAAATATACAGTTTTTTTTTAGTATGAGCCTTTTGCCCTTATCCTTATATGTGTTGTCCTTCTTGAACAGTGTTGGAGCTGTATTATTGCAGGCAGGTAGATAATACCCAAGAACACTCCTTAGCCTTGTAGATGGCAGACAGGCACTGGGGAGACTGAAGGTAAATTACTTGCAACAGAATCCCCAGCTTCTGAACTGCTCTTTTAGCCAACATGTATCTATTTATTATGTGGCTGATTTAGTTAAGTTTCATAGAATCCCTACAGTGTCGAAATAGGCCCTTCGGCCCAACAAGTCCACATCGCCCCTCAGAGCATCCCACCCAGACCCATACCTCATAACCCATCTAATCCACACATCCCTAAACACTACGGGCAATTTAGCATGGCCAATCCACCTAGCTTGCATATCTTTGGGCTGTGGGAGGAAACCGGAGCACCCGGAGGAAACCCACGCAGACACGGGGAGAATGTGCAAACTCCACACAGACAGTCACCCAAGGGTGGAATCAAACCCAGGTCCTGGTGCTGTGAGGCAGCAGTGTTAACCACTGAGCGACTATGCTGTCCTAAAGTTTCTAATCTGTGGGTTACTCACAGGCTGTTGATGATGGGGTGTTTAGCAATGGTAATTCCATTGAATATCAAGGGGAGATGGTGAGATTTTCGCTAATTAGAGGTGGTCATTGCCTAAAACCTATGTAGCACAATGTTATCATCAACTAAAACCTGGATGTTTTATGGGCCTTGTTACGATTAGGCACTAACTACTTTGGTAAGTGAGGGTTTGTGGCTGGGATTGAATGGTGTGCAATCATCAGCAAACATCCCACTTCTGATCTAATGTCAAATGGAAGGTCATGGATGAAGCAGCTGAAGCTGGTTGGGCCTTGGACACTATCCTGAGGAAATTCTGCAGTTATGCCCTAGAATTGAAATGATCGATCTCACAATCACACCCATCTCATTTTGTGTTACATATGGTTTCAACCAGTGGAGACTTTTCCCTTAGATTTGCATTGCCTTCGGTATTGCTAGGCTTCCTTGATACCACAATCAAGTACATGTTGCCTTGATATCAATCAGTCTCCATTTATCATTAATCAGTCTCACTTTATCACAGGAATTCAGCTATTTTATCCATGTTTAGACCAAGCTCATGGTGAGTCTTGAGTTGAGAAGCCCTGGCAGAACCCAAGCTGAATGTTGGTGAGAAGGTTAATGTTGTGCAATGGTTGGAGAGAGGACAGCAGCAATCATGGGAAAGACAGATGTAGCAGCCAGCAAGGGAAAGGCCACTCACCTCTTTGAGATGCTGAATGGAACACTCTTGCTCCTCCATCCACCAGGATTGCTAGCAAAGAAAATCAACTTTTAGATTTGGCATCTTCTTACTTCCTTTCATTTCCAAGTTTCCTGACCTTTTTGGAAACACAAGTATGCACAGTTAATTTTAACACAGGCACCTAATTACACTGCAGGAACCCAATTAAAAAGATATTAACATCCCACCTCTCCAAGGTGAGATACTCAGAAGTCATGAAATATACCTTAAAGATAGTTAACAGGTGCATACATGCGGGGATTGCAGATTTCATATTTTATGGTTTAATTCCACACTCCCCACTCCCCAAGACCAATCAATGTTTAGCCAATATGGGCGAAATAGTAATAATTGATGCAATGATTCCTCCAAAAACTACACAATTCAATTTGTATTCACTAAACAGCAAAATGCTTATTTCTTTTATCACATTCTTTCATTAACAGAACATACTGTATATTCCATTCTCGGTGGATCCATTTTAATTTCCATCATGTTTGTACTTTGGCTACTAAAATTGCCAATGCTTTCTTGTTCAAGGAAAACTTCATATTGTTAATTATTATTGATTGTGCCCAGCAGATGGTTTTATCTAAATCTATAATGACATTACTCAGAAGACCTTAAAAGTTAAACTTAAATTGGTGAGCTTCATCAGGAGGTAAATCCAAAACGCTTTCTATTGTTTCTCACAATACACAAACAATTGTTGAAATGATAACCCACGTCCACAATACCACAGGCAGTGTTTTTGTCACTGAGACATGAATGTAATTATGCAAGAAGTATTATTATGCAGGTATTCATTGCAAGGTTAAGATGAATATATACTTTCACTAAGTGTTTTGTCTGGCAGGATAAAGTGATCAGACATACTGTCGGGTTTTATGTCTTCAGTCCTAAGATGTTTTACTGTGCATGTACATCACTAGTCAACAATATTGTATAGCAGAGGATGAGTCAAATTTATGGCTTTAGGGCACACCTCTGAGCTGGTTAAAGACACGTACTTGTCATATTTTTATAGTTTATATATAAAATAGATTCTAAATTTTGTTATTGCTTACACTTTATCTAAGTGTGGTATCAAAGAGAGAACAAACTAATTAATTACAGGCTGTTAGACTCTCCCAGGATTGGGCCAGTGGTTTGATGGAGTTATAAAGTGTGTCAATAGCTGAAGGTGTGGGGAAATATCCAGGTAAAAAATGAAAGTTGAGGGGGCATTAAAAAAAAGGACACCAGTGAAAGATTTCCTCTTTTCTGTAAGTGAAACATTAACTTTTTTATTGATGTAAGATCCTCAACAAGAAGTGTTATCACCATTTCTTGCTCTTGACATAAGTATTCCATCATTTTCTGTTTTTATTTCAGATTTAGAACATCCATAATAATTTGCTTTTGATGAACTTAAATATATTATTATATGTTATTAAGCAGAAAAACGTGTAAGCATACAAAACAAGGCATAGAAAATGCAACATAAAATACCTGATGGGCCAATTAAGCAGACTCTAGGAACGCATTGCTTTCCTTAGGAAAAGCGATGGCCTAGTTGTACTGTTGTTGGACTGTTAATCCAGAGACCCAGATAATGTTCTGGGGACCCAGGTTCGAATCCTGCCTCGGCAAATGGTGGAATTTGAATTCAATAAACATCTGAAATTAAGAATCTAATGATGACCATGAATCCATTGTTGATTGTTGGAAAAACCCATTTGGTTCACTAATGTCCTTTAAGGAAGGAAACTGCCCTCCTTACCCAGTCTGGCTACATGTGACTCCACACCCATAGCAATGTAGTTGTCTCTTAACTGCCGTCTGGGCAATTAGGGATGGGCAACAAATGCTGCCTCACCAGCGACGCTCTCATCCCGTGAATGAATAAAGAAAGTGTTGTTGCAACTGTAGCCTGGCAATTGGACAGTATTCCACCATATCCTGTCTTGTATCTTCTAGGTAGTGGAGAGGCTTTTGGGAGACATTTACTGCAGAATATCCAGCCTGTGATCTGCTATAGTTGGCACAGCATTTATTTGGTTTGAGCATTTCAATTTCTGGTCAGTGAAGCTTCCTAGAGTGTAAATGATGAGGAATTTAGATTTATAAATTAATTAATATAAGTGAATTAATTGAGGTTTTGAATATACTTAGAATTCAGTGGAGCTACATAAAACAAAACAATTCTTCTGCTGAGAAATTTGAAAACAAAGAAGCATAACCTTAAAAGTAGAGCATAACCATCAATGAGGTACTCAGGAAACACTCCACAAAGAATATCAGAAGTCTGAAGCTGTCTCTTGTAAATCAAAGTTGAGAATAGCGGATTTTGTAATAAGCAAGGTTATTAAACAAAGTGGAACTAACTGAGCAATGAAGATATACATCCTTCAGGAATTGGCTATGTCGACAATCGTAGAATGAAGCCACTTGTGTTGATTTATATTAATGTTCCCCATTCATAGTCTATTCTGTGCCCTTAATACCTTTAATGATTCTCCAAATGGTATTTAATGTGGAAGGCTACTGATTCATCAGTTGAAGGTATGTTATAAGTGATCAATATGAAGTTCTTTAGCTGTATTTGACAGAAGTCATGAAAGTTTATGAATTCTGGAGTTAATGCTGGACTCCCAGGTCCAGTCCCTAGCTCTGCAGCTCCATCCATGCCGTTGTTTCCAGTTTTGGTGGATTTATTTTGCCCTGCTGGCCAAGCAGAATATGCCCAGAAATGGTGAGGAAGGAATCTGTGATATTAGCTATTAGACATGATTCTGTGAGTGTTTTTAGGTCAGGTGTGCTTGACTAATCTATGGGATAATTCCACGTACTTTGACATCAATTCCCAATTATTAATATGACAAATTTGCAGGATCATCTGGGCTTGATATCTCGTATTGACTGGAGGTCTAGGAGGGATCCATTCAGTTGTTATCCTTTAACCCAGCCTAGCATTTTGATACAACTGAGAATCCTGCTGGTAAACTTGTGAGGATAGTTAAATGTCACAAGATTGCTGTGTAATTTAGCTTAAATCATATCAGGGCACCAAGTTTCCTTTTCTAAAGGCCATTAACTTCTGTACTTGACATCTTCATCATTACCACTTAAATCACTTTCAATCTGCTCAACTGCTTTCCTCAAGTCTCAGTTCCCATTGATGTATCACCATCAAATCAGTAAGCATTAGACTTTACTGTGACTGACATATCACTGGCTCAATGTTCATCATCTAATGATTTTGCCATCAATAGTAATTTTTCCCTCTCTATAGCTAACATTCTTACAACTCCTGAAACATTATGAAGTGCATAATTATCTCCTTCACACCCCCATAACTACTTCAGCCATAGCTTTGACCTCCCCCAACCCTCCCCCATCCAATATTGTGAAGAGAAGGAGATATGTCCATTTTGACTTGCTCTGGAGATTATCTGAATCTCTTCTGAGGAAGGGTCACTGGACCCGAAACGTTAAATCTGATTTTCTCTTCACAGATGCTGCCAGCCCTGCTGAGCTTTTCCAGCAACTTCTATTTTTGTATCTGAATCTCAATTGTTTTACATTACCCAAGCATACCATTGAACATAAGAACTAGGAGCAGTAGGCAATTTAGCCCCTCAAGCCTGCTCCATTTGATGCAATGCTGGCTGCGCATTGTCCATAACTCTTCAACTCAGTAACCAATTAATAATCTGTCTATCTCCTCCTTAAATTTATTCAATATCCCAGCACTCTGGGGTACTGAATTCCACAGAGTTACATCCTTTTGTGAGAAGTAATTTCTTCTCATTCCTGTTTAGAATCTGTTGCCCCTATCTTGAACTACAACCTCTTGTTCTGGATTGCTCCACATCTAGAAGAACATTCTCTCTATGTCTACTTTGTCAATCGCCTTCAGCATTTTATATACTTCCAGTAGATCTCTTCTCATTCTTCTAAACTCCAGACAGTATAGCACCAGAATATGCAAGGCACATCAGCCGTCTCTGTCCTGATCTGTCTTTGCAATGGAGAGCAGACACCTTTTTTGAAATTTGAAAAATTCAGGAGAATTGGGATCAAATCCTGGCATTACCAGATTCTGCCAAAAATTTCTGCATTTTGTGTCATAGACATTGCAGTCTTTTGTGAAGATGTTTCAAAGTTTTGAGTAATGTACTTTAGAGGAATCTGATACAGATTTTAGATTTTTGGTTGGTGCAGGTAATACTTATAAAGGCTGAACAGGCAAGTGGTTAGGGTCTGGAATGCATTGCCTGATAGCATGGAGGAGGCAGGTACAATTAAGGAATTCTAAAAGGAATTATACTATTATTTGAAAGGAACTATGTACAGGGCTGCAGGATGAAGCCAGGAGAATGGTATTTGTGGTAATTACTCTGGTTGTCATGATTAACAGCTCATGGTATCTGCCACTTCTGTCAATATGTGGTTGAGATGGCTCACTACCACCAAACCTCCTTTGTCCAAACTGTGTCCAGGACCAATGTAGTTATCAATGCTAATGGATAGAACACTGGTGACTCTAAATAAAATAGACACTTGTCTTCGTTAACAAAATGGTTTTATTGCATGATAGCAATAAGTACAGTTTACAGAATCAGTGATAATTATGAGGTACAGTGGGGAGCTGTACAGAATACATTTGCTCCTTCTGACACTCATGCAGAACTCAACTGTTTCTGCCCAAAGACTGTGTTGCATCATTAGTTTGGGTGCAACTTAAATTTAATGCAACACTAAAGCCTTCACAACTGTGAGCTAATCCAATGACTTGAAGTGAAATGCTCATTCGGAGATCTGATGCAGACATGAAGGGCTAAATAATCTCCTTCTATAACTTTGCCAATACCTCTAATAATGTGTCAGAGTCACCAAATTTGCTTCCTTTCAATACTACCGCCACCTCCTTCAAACGTCAAAAGGCAACCTTAGTCTTTCCATCTTGTCCAACTCTCTGACAGCTGTCAGTGGAACAGTCTAGGGGGATGGTGACCAGACTGGCTCTGTTTCTCATGTCAGGGCAATCTCCCATGGGATGATATTGAAGTATTTCTGCAAAAAGCTGGGAGAAGATAACTTGAGGGCATAATTGGCTGCTGCTGCAGTGTCAGTCCTGTGGTGTGTCTTTGCTGCAGATACCCTTCTAGCCATTGACATAGCTTCATCTATCATTCCACTGAAGTGGAGCCTGTGGAACCAAGCAGGTGCAACATGTAAGTGAAATTAAGTACCAATATTTTAAATAAACCACACGGTTTCCTGACCAACTAGGTGAAAACAGGGGAAAAAGTGTTCAAAATATAAACATCAGCAATTTGCACAACCTGAATCTGAGACTGAAATTTCACTTGCTCATTGATCTAGCACATTGTTCAGATCTCTCTTGAGTTGTTTTAACTCATTCAAACCATTTATTGGACATAACTAATAATGAAAATATATCAAACTTCATGAACTGCCTTGTCTCTATTCAGGAGTAAGAAGGATAGCAATAAATCATTCTATATATACACAATGGGTTATTTAAAACACTTGATTTTAAAAGGAAAGCTTTCTATTTGACACAGCTACCCAAACCAAATGTAGCACATATTACAAAACCTCTCTTTCTCTCACCCACACATGGTGAAGAAAAGCTCTTGAATTTTAATCAGCAAATTGAATGAACCATCTTCCTATTTCTGGACACAGCTTAGCAATTATCAGTCTATGTGTAGTTAGTCAAAACATTACGCATTAGAGTCAGCACAATGGCCTCAGTTCAATTTCCTGCTGGAGTATTAATTTTTGAACAGATTAAGTATCACTCACCCAGATTTCCATTTACTTGGATGCTTATATTTATAGCACATCAAGAAGCAGATTACAAAGTAGAAATAACCACAAAGAGAAGGGAAGAAACAGCATAAAACTTGAAGCACACTTATGATTGTGAAGGCTACCAATAATTTTTATCCATCAAAATAAAGTGCAGTAAACCTTTCAAGCTCAATACTTATTTGTACCAAACCTGAATCATGGACGTGGGCAGGGGTAAATCTGATAAGGGGACTCAACTTATTTTTTTGCTGCAATTCTTTTTCCTAGACAGGAGATACCTTTGCAAGAATCATTTTGTGTGTTGATATATCAACTATGTCCTACTTCAACATGTGGGTGAGCACATAATAGCTCTGGCTTATGCAGTAACTCCAGAAAATTATTGAAAGGTTTTTAGAAGCATTTGATATTTCCGGTGTATATAACGCAATCAATTGCACCAGTATGGCAATTCAAGTTTATTCAATATATTTGTTCAAAAAAAGTGTATGACTTGATGAATTTTCAAATGGTCTTTACAGCTGTTGCATTATTTTTAGAGCATCCACCATTCCCATATGGGAAGGCAGGCCTGTGTCCCCCACTCATTACAAATAAGCCAAAGTTGGCTTCATGTTATCTGCCCAAGATGTGGTTCCAACACATGACATTGTAACTCCCTCTGCCTTCAGGGAAAAAAAAACTACAACGAAGTACGTTTGAGAAATGAAGGCATCAGAAGACAGATATTCATAATGTTGACACAGCAGCTCCAAAGTTTGGATTACAGTGAAGTGCTTTACAGTATGCTCATTTTGGTAGTGTGCGGTGGGTGTTGAACAAGTGCCCACTGACAGAGGGTGAAATAAGCCAAGATATGAAGAACAGGAGGAGGTGGAAGTCATTGAAGGGAAGCCAGACAAAGTTCTGCTGGAAGAACAAAAGTTAACTAACTTTTAATTAAGCAACTCCTTTGTTGAAACATGCCCATTAATTAAGCTTTTGATTTGAAAGAAAACAATAACATGGTAGTCTCACTGAATTCTGGCTGATTGGGCTTACAATAGTCTGGATGGATCCTCACATTAATGCCCATTCAAACTGCAAATCCTTGTTGGGATGCCAGTGAGAAACTCTGGCCCAGCTTTGAACAGTATCACTTCTGTGTAAGTGACAGCACTCTGGGCTGGCTGGCAGGAAAGAAACAACATGGACACTGGTTTATAGTGACAACGGTAGAAGTGGAAATCATAAGAGTGGATGGAATTGGAGCCATATGTTCCTAAGGCGGCACCAGAGCAAAACTGGTAATCATTTGAAGCAAGTTAACTCTTTACTCCACAAAGGACAGATTGCTGATCTGCCCCAAGAACCCCTTTGGGTTCTGGTGTGCACAGCCCTAAGGCAGCAATCCGAGCCTGTATGGACTATGTTGAGATTTCATGACCTCAATCTTGAGTTTCAACTGTAGATCTGGGGTGATTTATACTCATGCCGCTTTAGAATCTTAGACATTGGCCACTAGATCATGCAGGCATTTCATGGAGATGCTACCAATTCCAGATAGAAAGGATGGGTTTCAAGGTCTGCACAAAGCACCATGCAAATTGAACTGGAGTCCTCTGTGCTCCCTATCAGTGATTATTCTAAAGATCTTCCAATACCCTTCAATATTTTCTGTATCCAAACTACTGAAATTCTCATGAGTCCTCTGCATTGGAGCTCATGTACAACTTTGCTCTCTGGGAAGTTTGCACCTGGGTTAACCTTTCAACTGCAGATAACTTGTCCCTAGAGACTCACCAGATCCCCACCTCTTCATTACCTCCAAAGTACATACTGTGGCAGCACCTGAGCTGGCAGCTGTGATTGTGTGATCAGGTGAAGTCTCTTCTTATCAGTGTCTTCTTCCTCTTCCACTCCTTCCTCGCATACCACTGCCTGACCAAGTTGAAGTTCTTGGGGATGTGAAAGTTGCCATTGCAGAATTGTGATAACAGTGACTAGGAAGGCAGCCATCATGGCTGCACTATTGGTGCAGTCATACAGCCATGTTTGTCCACTGCTGGTTAGCTGCTGTTGCCTGCCACCTTGTTGTACAAAAGGCAGGGATGTGTGAGAGTTAGTCTGGAGCAAGGTGTTTATTGATGTGTCTATCAGAATGGCATGGCAGTGTGTGCAAGCTGTAAGACCTACAGTAATGTTAAGTGTATGTGGTGAAGTCAAGCTTTGAATATAGAATATGAATGGGACAAGTATGAAGCTGCCAGGGTAGAGAAACAAGGGGTGGTGAAACTATGGTTCAATTGTTTTCGTGCAGCACTGCATCTAGCTGCTCTGAACTTCATGACTGGCATTCAAGTCAGTTATCTGCTCGTACTACCTTTGCAATATCTGTTTGGTGTGTCAGCTGGTCCTCTGTGAATCAAGGACCTGTTTTCTCTTGCTCACATCCCGCACCATGACCCCCATGCTACATCTGAGAACCTTGGCTCAGCATTAGTTCTTCAGAATGTCTTGCCCAGCCACTTCCAGCACTTGCTGCACCCAGAATGTTCTTCCTCTTTAAGAGGCACAGTCCAGCTTTACACGGCTCAAGTTAACATTAGGCATGTTTTCTTTTAATAATTCAGGAATCCTGAGTGGAAAGGAACATCATTTACTATTGAACACCAAAGTAGACCCACTGCTTGTGGCATACATAAGCTAGTCCCAGCCTGGGACAGACAGTGCTGCAGACCCATCCCTGGGTCTGCGTTATAATATTTTCCAATCATCCTGCTCAGAGATGTCATTAAATGCCTAAGGAGCACGTGGTACTTGAACCCAGGCCGCATGGATCGGAGGTAGGGACTCTACTACTACACCGCAAGTGCCCCATTAAGCATTGCCAGTCTCACTCTGAACTTGAGACACCCACTAAGATGTGCATTTGAACATAACCCATTTGACACAGGATTGCACATTATTATCTGTCATATTAAGATACCCCATGAGAGGATTGGATGTATGCGCATCATGCACTTCAATTTACAAACTTGTTTTGGGACATATTTTGATGCAAACTCCACACAGACAGTTGCCCAAGGTTGGAATTGAACCTGGGTCCATGGTATTGTGAGGCAGCAGTGCTAACCACTGAGCCAGTCTGAGTGAAGTTTGTACATTCTCCCTGTATCTGCGTGGGTTTCTGCCGGGTGTTCCAATTTCCTCGCACAGTTCAAAGATGTGCAGGTTAAGTGGATTGGCCATGATAAATTGCCCCATAGTGTCCAGGGATGTGCGGGCTAGGTGTACCAGCTATGGTAAATGCAGGGTTATGGAGATGGGTTGAGGGATGTTCTACGTGGGATGCCCTTTGAAGGGTCAGCACAGACTCAATGGGCTGAATGGCTTCTATCTGCACTGGAAGGATTGTATGATTTGAAGATAACCTGGTGCTGCTTCCATTCTGCCACATGTGCAGAACTGAGGTGGGATGTCACACATGTGCATGACCCATTGTGTCCTTCCCTTTATGATCAGCTAAATCCTCTAGAGCAAACACAGTTATAGTATTGCTTACCAGATTGTAATGGTTTGATGTAGCGGTGTGTTTGCTTCACTGACCACACAGAATCAAAATTGACCTGGTGTTTTAAAACTCCACTTACGATGTAACAGTGTAGAACAAGCTGAGTAATTAAATGCATTGCCAATTTAATAAAGTGCTATTTTAGATTTCAGTGCTCCAGCCAATGCCCTCTCTTAATTTTGCACAACTGAACACATATTCAGCAATAGAAAGGAGCCCTTAGTAGTGCTATTTAAACAGATCATCAACAACTTAAATGTTACTGATTGATTTTTTTTTCTAGCTGTTGTTATATTTTCGCAAGTGTTCGGTGCTTGGTGCAGTTGGTTCGAGCTGTCAAAATCTACAAGGAGTGGCACAGCCAGTGCTAAAGGGCTTTTTGCTGCTTTCAAGATTTCAGCATCAGTTGCAACCAAAGATGGGTGAAATAGGAGGCTTTCCCTGAAAGTACAGGATGACTTGGAAAATGAGCAGAGGCCATGTCGTACAAGACAAACTGCTGAACAAGGCGCAGTTTAACCAAATTGCCTCGGCCTGCAAAATTGACAGTGACTACTAACTGGAATGCACTTTTTAGGCCAGAACTGGAGATTTTTGTAACGTCTAGTGAGTTTTCTCACTGTATCATACTGCATTAACTACCTATCCTGCCCCATGCTTCAAATCCTGTCTGATTCCACCCCCGTCTTGCTATGTGCCATTCTGGGGAACAGCTATCTGCTGAAAGACTGGCACCCCGGTGCCAATGTCACCTTTAAAAGGTTGCTGTGCACCTGGATGAGCACTGACATTCCAAAGCTGCCCTATTTGGTAAAGAAGAGATCTAGAACATACTAGGGAAGGTGAAGATGGTGCTGCGATTTTCCAATAGGAATTTGGAGGTCCTGGTTGAGGGGTGGTACAGCTGAAGGCCATCCTTTTCCCAACGGGCCGGCAGAGGAGCCAGTGCCAACAGACAATAACACAAACGCATTCCAAGGTCCCCACCTGTGTTAGTGCTGCATCCACCTTCCTGAGGAAATGTCAACAGGAAGAAGTTCAATTCCCTTCTCCGTTCTACCAGGGAATCCTCTGCTGTTCTCTCTGCTATCACACATTCATTCTATCTCTAGTACTGCATTCACCTCCCAATAAGGCTTATGCACTGCCACTCTCACTGTTGCCTGCATCATCTTTCCTCACTTCCTCCCACAACACTAACCTTGTAGCCTCTTCGCTGCTTCCTCACGATCTCAGAACTCCTCACCATCTTTTGCCCACGTGCACCAGCACTTACAGTCATACAACCCAGTTTAGCTCACTCAATCCCTCCCTTTCTCTCAATACAGGAAAGTGAGAGCTCATTATGCATAGAGGAGTGCCCGACATTAGGTTCCTCACCCCACAAGAGAAGAGGATCTTGGCCCTTATAGGAAAGAATGAGGACCAGTCCTAAAGGGATGCCAAGACATCCATCAACCGACTAAGTACCACTCTTTAGTCCACTGCAACTTTCACAGTAACCCCCACAATCATTGTCATCCATTGCATACCACTGGCCATGATGCCTTTTCTTGTTTCTGTCTTGCAGGTACAGCCATCATGTCTCCTACCATCATGAAATGTCTAGCTCTCCCAAGGAGAGAGTACAGAGACCTCAGAAGAAAGCTTGTTCCTATACCCTTCATCAGATCAGATACTGATACCTTGATGGGAACATTAGGCATAGAAAGTGCCTGAACACAATCTGGTGAGCACCTCAATGTGACAGCTTGGCAGCTGACCAAGGAAGAAATGCCCCAGGCCACTGGCACTCAGAGGCTGCCAGAGTCCAGGCACTTGCTCAGGCCCAATCAGGAGAGGACCCTGTGTTGGCACCAGCAACTTTGTCCACAAGTACAAGGTGAACAGGAGTGTGAAACAGGTGTGTGCGAGCCGATGGATCTCATTGCCCATAATCTGCAACAATGTAGTGACTCATGTGACTGTCTGCCTCCATGGACAGGTTGGTATTGCCATGGAGAGCTAGGCCAGTATCCTCAAGGGCTGCTGGAGTGGTGCACACACCTGCACTCCAGCACCCCAGCTATTGATCCTCAGGACAGAAGGCACGGTGACAGGAGCATGGGAAATCTGGTATACCCTCCAGGTGCCCCTTCTACAGGAGGAGACTGGGCAATGTCACAAGCCATGAGTCAGAGTAGGAACCATGCAGCCCTGTCAGTAATCTTCAATTAGGACACTCAAGAGGTGTCTGTAGTCTCCACCTCCACCCTGGCCTAGTTCCCATCTAATCCTCAGCATGTATGGCTTATCCAGAGACATGTGTCTCCCAGGATCACCCAAATAAACATCCAGGATTAAGGGGCTCCACTGCTCTTTCTTCACCCCAGGAGAAAACCAGGGGTTATGCTGAGAGGAAGGAGCAGACTTATTGAGGACACTTTAGTGGCATGGATTGAGATGTACTGTACTTGATTTTGCACTTCTTTTTATAGACGTCACAAATTTAAACTTACATCTCGTTGTTTCTCTCTGTGCAGCCACTAACAGCAGGTTTGTTACAGCATCAGTTCATGGCCATAGACAATGTTTCATGGATAGAGGTCTGTGATAAGAGCCTGCTGCATCATCTGGAAGTAAGGGTGGTATGGGTGCTGCTGATAGCTTTGGCCTTCCTTGTATAACATCCATATTCATTTGTGGCCCCTGTGCTTGAAATAACTCCAGAGAGACTGGTATCCCATCACCAAATCACCCTTTATTTATACATGAACAGTCTTTGACTTTAGTCAGCTCTCAGAGTGTCAGCATCTTTGTCCCTCCTCTTTTTATCTGTCAGCCAGGGCTTCCTGATTGGACCAGATTAACAGCCCTAATCAGGGAACTCATACTGTCTGAAGTCCAGCTGTGTGACCTCATTGCAATTGCGACAGTGCCGCCACAAAGTATAGATGTCAATAACTTATTCAACAATGTCAATGAGGTGCAATACAAAGACAAGGCGTGTATATTGGCTGTGGGCATTTGCACTCCCTTTTTAATCACGTCAAACATCTTCTCCTCTGCTTTTGGTTGCACTTCAGCCCCACGCTCCTGATCTTTGGGTACCCGGTGTGGAGGAGAGCAGACAGGTCAGTGGATCTGCTCATGGGCCTGCCCCTGGACCTGGCCAAGCTGGCCATTAACAGGTCCAGGTAGCAGGCCATGGAGGGGATCATTAATGCTGACTGTCTGCCCCTCTTCCGTGGCTACATTTGAGTTGGATGGGTGGAGTGTTTTATTTCCCCTTCCAATTCTAAATTGATTTAGTCCTTACCCTCCCTCTCACTTCCTCGTTCATGTAAGCATTGCCCCTGCTGGGGCTTTGCTTGTCACTGGTTCCTTGGTTGCATGGGTGCTTTCCTGGTGATGCTGTATTAATAAAGTTATTTACATATCTGGTGTTTCTCACAGTGTATCGCACCTACAAACACATAACACAGGTGCTGGGAGAAGTAAGCACTACTGCTGAGTGTCATAGTGTAAGGATAGAAACAAAAAAAAAGAGAAAAAGAAAGAAAAAGAACAAAGGCAGGTCAAAGTATTAGGATGGCAAGTGAATAAGGACCCTGCAGCTCTGTGTCCTATTGGCAGAGTGCTGAACCCTACCAAGATCACCCCAAGCTAATGTCTGACCATGGCCAATCCCCTGGACTGGTATGGGAGGCTGTCATTGACTTACTGTGCCAGTACCCTGATTGGTGGGTACCTCTTTGGACTTGGGTGAGGACTACACCTCTAAGACTTTGCTGCCCATGCAGTGTGTTAGCTGTGTAAGCTGCTAGCACATGATGCAGATACAAGAATGATGTAGCACACTGCTCTACAGAAGATGTTCACCTTTCGACAGAGGGCTGCTGACCAGCAAAGCAAGGTGCTTCTAACGGTGCTATTGGATAAGTCAGGGATGCCGAGAGTATGCAGGTTGGCGCTAAATGATTGAGCAATGAGAGAACGTGAGCAGCCGAGATATAGCCCGGTCCAATCTGTGGGCCGAGTGCCAGTTGCAGCATGCAAACCGTCCTTGTAGCCGCCTTCCAGTGCTAGTTGCTAATTCACCTTGTAAAGCTGGTCTTTGGCTCCAGGGCACACTGCCAGTGAAATGGAGAAATGCCATGATGAGCATGACGGGTTGACTACTGACAGATGTCAATGTTTGTGGATGAGGGCACAGCATGAGGCTGGTGTCCGTGGATAATGCCCTATGATGCATTTTGGTCATATGCAACTTGGAAATCCTTCAGCAAGCTAAATCCACCCAGAAACCCACTCTGGTTTCCATGTCAAGGTTTCTTAATGTCTAGCTTGTTTGGGTTTGGTAAGATAGAAAGCTGAGTATTAATGGGTCGATTTGGACCATTAACAAACCATTCAACAAGCTTTCATCCCCCTTCAACTGGCAACTCATCACAGCCTAGCAGGAAACACTCACTGTTGGTCACAAGCGTAAAAGATAGACTGAGATGCTCCTGATGTCAAGATGGGCCTCGCTGAACTTTCATCCAATTCTGCCACAAATGTTTCTAAAGCTTACTTGCTGCAAATGTTTCTCCTCCCGTGTTTATCCAACTGCTATTGAAATCAATGCTTACATCCGCTTCCACCATACTCTCAAGTGGTAAATTCCAGACCATAATCATTTGTTGCATACAAAGTTTTCCTCATTTATGGTTCATTTGTCAGTCATTTTCAATAAATGTCCTGTAAGATCTCACCCTTTCAGCTTATAGCAATAGTTTGTCGCTATCTATTCTTTTAGGTGCCACATGACTTTGAGACCTCCGTCAAATGTTCTAACTTCCTCTCCTCTGTGGAGAACAGCGCCAGCTTCTCCCGTCAATCCACATAACTGAAATTCCTCATCCCTGGAACCATTCTCAGAAATCCTTTTTTGCTCCTAGACCAAAGCCTTCATATCCTTTCTAAAATACAATGGTTAGAATTGTTCACAATACATCAGCTAACGCAGAAACAATGGTTTATAAACATTCACCATAACATTTTTACCTTTATTCTTTGAGACTTTCTCACCACTTTCTCAATGTGTCCCATTATCTTCAATGCTTTGTTGACACATATCTCCAGGTCTCTCTATTGTAACAGCTACTTCAGAATTCCAAGCCCTTCTTTTTATATTGCCTCTCCTCAGACTTGCAACCAAAATGTATCATTTCACAATTCATTTTGTTAAATTTCATCTACTACCTGTCCTCTAATTCCTCCAGATTGTATATGCTTTCGTGAAGTCCATCTCTGTTCTCAAAATTCATAAATTTTAATTTTTGAGTTTGAACTTGGTTTGCAAGTCTATTATGTGGCCTTTTAGAAGTCCCTGTATAAAAAAAACCCCCTCATTTTCCTCATCAAACCACTTTGTTACCTCATCAAAAAATTGAATCGAGCTCGTTAAAAATTTTGCTGTTAACAAATTCATGCTTGCACTTCGTAATTAATCCATTTGTGTCCAAAGCATTGTTACTTCTGTCACGGATTCTAAAATCTTTTGCAAGCTGACTGGTCTGCAGTTGCTGACTTCATCCTTAACTACTTTTTGAACAAAGGTAACATTTGCAATTCCCCAGTACACTAACAACACCAGTGTGTGCTGAAGTTTAGTTGCAACAGCTGTCGCTGAAAGATTTTGCCCCAAGGCAATAGCACACTGTGGGTTGCCTTAATGAGGTGAGGATGGGACTCCGTCCCACAGTGAAAGGAAGTCCCACACTTGACAGCTGCTGGCCAATCTGACTTTCCTGCAGCTCCACAGTCCCAGCAGCAGTGAACTCAGCAATAGGGGCTGCTGGGAATGCCAGGAAGTCCCAGGAAGAAGAGCAATGGATTCTAAACCAGGATAATGCCAAACCTTTAGGGCAGGAGGAATCAGAGAGTCTGGTGCGGGTAGGACAGGATTTTTAGAACAGCGTGGGAGAGAGCAAAGTGTGTGTCTCTACGTGTGTGAGTGTGTCTGTTTGTGTGTGTGTGTGGGAGGGTGTGGAATGTTACACCTTTCAGAGTGTGGTGACAAGTCCACAATCCCAATAGATGCATCGTCTTTTCTTCTCACTTTTCCCACAAAATGATTTTTAAAAATGGCCTTGTGAATCTTGCCCACCTGCCCATGGCACCCATTTTGTGCACGGTTGTGGTTTATTCGCTCCAGTTAACTTATTACCAGGCCCAATTGAGTTGTTAAATTTTATTAACGGCAGACAGGCTGACAGTTTTGGTTGCCAACTACTTACCATATTACAGGACCGTGCCAGGGTTTAGTAGGAAGGTGGTGAGGAAGCCACCTATCATATTTTATGTTCCATTTCTTCCTCAATTTCTATCCTTACTCCCCTCAAATCCCAGAAGCATCCCAGCAGGTTCTGTTGACTCATTGATTTTGAATACCGCTTCTAACTTCTTTTATCAATTTTATCAACACTCAAGAAGCTCAACAACATCCAGGTCAAAGCAGCCTGCTTGATTGGCACCTGACCTAACATGCTGGAGTCCATTATTAAGGAAGGAATAGCAGGCTATTTAGAAAACCTCAAACATAATCAAACTGAGGAACCATGTTTTTGTGAAAGGGAAATAGCATTTGACAAATTTGTTACAGTTTTTGAGGATGTAACAAGTAGAGTTGAAGTCTACAAAATTGTGAGAGACATAGATAGGGTGGGTAGTCAAAGGCTTTTTGCCAGGGTTGAAGTTTCAATTACAAGGTTCAAGGTGAGAGGGGGAAAGTTTAAGGGAGATGTGCAAAGGAAGTTTTTCACACAGATAGTGGTAGGACCCTAGAACATACTGCCAGAAGAGGTGGTGGAAGCAGGTATGTTGGCAACATTTAAGAGGCATCTGGATGGTTATAAGAATAGGGAAGGAATAGAGGGATACAGATCGAATAAAGGGCAGAAGGTTTGTTTTTTAGTTTAGCTAGGGTATCATAACTGACACATGTTTGGAGGCCCAAAGGACCCGCTCCTGTGCTATACTTATTTTGTTCTTTTGATAAAGGGGAACCAGTATATGTAGCGGATTTGGATTTTCTAAAGGCCTTTGAGAAGGTGCTACATAAAAGGTTATTGCTCAGAATAGGAGCTCACACTATTGTGTGTAATGTATTATCATGGGTTGAGGATTGGTTAACACACAGAACAGAATCATGATTAATAGATTTTCAGATTGAAAAGACATAACTCATAGAGTTCCACAAGGATTGTACCTGGGGCCTCAATTATGTATTATCTATATTAATGACTTAGAAGAGGGGGCAGAGTGTAATATATCCAAATTTGCTGATGATGCAAAATATAGGGGAAGCCATGTTATGATAAGAAATCTCCAAGAAGATACAGATAGTTTGAATGGGCAACAACGGCTAGATGGCGTTCAACATAGGAAAGTGTGTGGTCATGCACTTTAGTAAGAAGAATCAAAAGGTAGACTATTATTTAAATGGAGAGACTCTGCAAAAGTGTGCATAAAGGGTTCCAGTTGTTTTTATGCATGAAACACAGAAAATTAGTATGTCCTCGTTTTTCAATGACCGCAATTTCCCCTCCACGGTGGTTGAAAACACCCTCGACAGCATCTCTCACGTTTCCTGCACCTCAGCCCTCACGCACCCTCCCTGCAATAAAAACAAAGACAGAATTTCCCTTGTCCTCATGTATCACCCCATCAACCTCCGGATTCAACGCATCATTCTCCACCACTTACGCCACCTGCAATCTGACCCCACTACCAAGGATATATTTCCCTCCCCACCCTTATCTGCCTTTCGGAGGGTCCGCTCTCTCCGTGACTCCCTCATCTGCTCCACACTCCCCACTAGCCCCACCACCCGCAGCACTTTTCCCTACAACCACAGGAAGTGCTACACCTGCCCCAACACCTCCCCCCTCACCTCCATCCCAGGCCCCAAGAAAACCTTCCACATTAAACAGATGTTCACCTGCACATCTGCTAATGTGGTCTATTGGCCTCCTCTATATCAGGGAAACCAAGCGGAGGCTTGGAGACCGCTTTGTGGAGCACCTACGCTCAGTTCTTGACAAACGACAACACCTCCCAGTCGCGAACCACTTCAACTCCCCCTCCCACTCCTTGGACGACATGTCCATCCTGGGCCTCCTCCAGTGCCACAATGATGCATCTGAAGGCTGGAGGAACAGCACCTCATATTCTGCTTTGGAACCCTGCAGCCCAATGGTCTCAATTTAGACTTCACAAGCATCAAAATCTCCCCACCCCTGACCTCATCCCAAGACCAGCACATCTCGTCCCCACCTCCTTGACCTGTCCATCTCCCTCCCACCTACCCACCCCTCCCTCCTCACTGACAAACCCACATCCCAACTCCCTACCTATACTCATCTTTACTGGTTTCATCCCCACCTCCTTGACCTCTCCATCTTCTCTCCACCTATCTGCTCCTCTATCCACCTTCTATCATCGCCTCCCCCTTTCTCTATCTATTTCAGAGCCCACCTCCCCTACCCCATTTCTGAAGAAGGGTCCAGACCCGAAACATCAGCTTTGCTGCTCCTCCAATGCTGCCTGGCCTGCAGTGTTCATCCAGCTCTACACCTTGTTATCTCAGACGTCCAGCATCGGCAGTTCCTACTATTTCTAAACTAGTATGTACATCCAGCAAATAATTAAGGCAAATAGAATTTTGTACTTGATTGCAAGAGGGTTGGAGATTAAAAACAGGGAAATCTTGTTCCAAATGTATAGGTATTGGTAAGGCGGCACCTAGAGTACCGTGTGCTGTTTTGGTGCCCATAATTAAAAAGATATAATGGAATTGGAGGCTCTTCAAAAGAGATTTGCGAGGTTGATTCCTGGGATGAAACAGTTGACCATTAAGAACATCTACCCAAATTAGACCTTACTTCATTGGAGCTTAGAAGAATCAGGGTGATATTATTGATTCTGAGAGGTCTTAACGGAGCAGATATTGAGAAAATGTTTCCGCTAATGGAGGATTTTTGAGCTGTGGGACATAATGACAGGCTAAGACAACACTCATTGGAAACTGAGATGCAAAGGAATTTCTTCTCCCAGAGGACAGTGAATGTCTGGAATTCTCTACTACAGAGAGTCCTGGAGGTTGGTTCACTGGAAGTATTTAAAGAGAAGGTAGATAGATTTCTGAGATATCCAGGAATTGACGGCTATGCTGAGCTGGGGAGGAAAGAGGAGTTGAGGACTGGACAGTTTAGCCATGATCTTGTTGAATGGGGGAGTAGGCGTGAGGGGCCAAATGGCTTATTTCTGCTCCTATTTTGTATGTTATTATGTTCTTATAATACCTTAAACACTTGTTCCATGGGAGACTTATGCGGAGTGGCAGCAGTGTATAGAGATAACAAGGTGTAGATCTGGATGAACACAGCAGGCCAAGCAGCCTCTGATGCTGTGTTCATCCAGCTCTACACCTTGTTATCTCAGATTCTCCAGCATCTGCAGTTCCTACTATCTCTGGCAGTAGTGTATATACCATTTATAAGGTGCACTGAAAAAACTCACTAAGACACCTCAACAATTTCCAAACATATGATTTCTGTCACCTGGCTATACGATGGTAATAGATATGTGTATTATCACCATCAGTAATCTCCCCTTGCTTTCTTGCTTTCTCACTTCCTCTCTGAATTTTTTTATTTCAGCCTGGTTTTCACATGTATTATCAACCTGAGTTTTGTCGTAAGCATACTTTTTTTTCTGCTTCGTCTTGCTCTCTTCAGCTCTTTATTCATCCTAAGAACTCTAGCTTTGATTACCAACCTAGTGGGAATGTATCTCCAACGTAGCTGAACCATGTTCTCTTAAAAGGCAGAGTATCACTCTGTTACAGTTTTAACTGTGAACCTGTGATAACTCTGAGATTAGGCCCATTGTGATCCCATTAAAAAGTGTCCCACTTCTGAAGAATTATTTTTAACTCTAGATTATTCCTTCACTTTTCTTTTCCATAGTTAGCCTTGCAATGAACCTATTCTCTATTGCCACTCGTTTGGTGAGGTGAAGGAGAAAAGAGAGGGAAAAAAGGAAAGGAGAAAACAAACTAGATAACCCTATTCTGTACAGCTGTTTGTGAGCAATTTAACCACGGGCAATATCGACAATCCCAACCCCGATTTCCCATTCACCACCAGTTCCACATCATAACTTACTCTGTCATATGATGACCATTTGCTCAGCCACAATGTAAAAATAAAAGTGTCCTTGAAAGAAACATTCCAACCAAACTTAAAAGTGCCGTCATACCATATTGCATACAATTATAAATTAATCACCCCCGTTCAACGTCTTGTGCTTGTCTTGTGAGTGCACCTGCTCCAACCACAACACAACTTCCCTTTAGGAACTGCAGGCTAGCTTTAATTGGTGGTAACGGGCTATGACTTTAGGTTTCCCAATGTCGTCAACAAATGGTTATTGCTGACTCTACAGATAGAAATCCTACAATGAGAAGCCATCATACAAAATTAAATTGAATAACAGCAGAATATTCATGCAACACATTCTGCACACTTGTCTAGGGGACTATTCAATTTAGTTTTACGAGATCAAGGTGAAACCATACAAAATCTTTGTTCAGTAGATAAATTTGGTCAGGAAGAGTCTGTGGGTAGATGCTATAGTATGTGACCATTAGAAGGAATGGACTAAATTAACAATTTTTTTCCTATCAATACCTTCTCACTTTATTACCCGTTTGCAAAATACCATAGAGGTACAACCTTTGTGGGTCAATAAATTGTATGCATATCTAGATCTCACAGATAGCATATCCAACAAACTTCTAGGCTTTAATTTCATGACTAAAATTAGTTGGTCTACTAAGGATAGCAGCTGATACTGTAAACCACTGATTCTATAAATGGACCCAAATTTGCAATTTATAAATAAATGATGGAAAAATGCCGAGGGAACATAAACAGTGTTGTTGCTATTTCAACAATTTCGAGACAAGCATGACTACACATACATGGTGGAAAAATCACTCAAGCGAAATCAGTTAAAAAAAATTGTTCCAAACTCTGCTTGGAAACTTCCTAAATTTATTTCAGTTATGTAGATGGATTGAAGAAGTTGGGACTGTTTTCCTTTGAGAACAGAAGACTTAGAATTAATTTATTAGAGATGTTAAAAAGTACAAGGGGGCAGGAAATAATAGATAGGGAAAAAACGTTCCAATTGGTGGAAGTATTGAGAAGCAGAGGGTGTAGATTCAACCTAATTGTTGAAAGAAGTAATGCAGTCTCAAGGAGAAACGACAAGCAACTAAGATGTGGAAAGCTGTGCCTGAAAGTGTGGTGGGGTCAGATTCGGTTGAGACATTTAGACAGTGGAGGAGTTGAGAAAGGTAGTGTTGAGGTAGAACTGGGCATCATCAGCATTCTTGTGAAATCTGATATTGTGTTTTCAGATATACTATTGAGGGCTGCAGGAGGACATCCCCTCCCATGAAACGGGTGAAATTGACAGCTGCTTTGAACTTTACAACAAGCTTCTGCCAGGGCAGGAGGAGTGACCTGCGTGGGATCTTTCACTCATGAACCCACAAATGCATCAGGACAGTGACCAATACCAACTGTGCAACATCAAACCAATTCATTTCATTTCCCCATGATGAGGTCAGTGCTGCAGCCCAAACCGTAGGATTCAGAAATAAAGTTGATTTCTCCCAAGTGACATCGACATACAGCTTGCACTGGGAGGGCCGTATTATAATTATCTGGAGCTCAACAATAAGGAACATGTTCCATGAATGTTTGGGTGACTTGTGATCACCATTACCACTTCCCAGATGTACATATCCACTACCATGCCAGTTGCCAAGACTCCTACATCCTGGAGCAATCTTGTGTACTTGGTCTGTTTGAGGATCTAGGTGCCTTACAAAGCTAGTTTCTGGGGGACAGAGCTACTCATATGACCATAACTCATGACACATTGCACAAGCCCCTGACTTGATGGATAGCGCAGATATAGTGCAAGCTATGCTGCAACCAGGGCTGTGGTGGAGCAAAACATGTGGCTCCTTAAGATGTGTTCCGGGGAGGGAAGCCTCTAGTATTGCCCAGATAGATTGTACTGCACCATCCTGGTGTGTAGTGATCTGCTCAATTGGAGCAGGAAACAGGCTGATGTGGTAGCTGCTGAAAAGCTGGGGGAATGGGAGCAGTCTTCCAACTGGAAGCTCTCCTTGTACATGACAGTGCTCAGCTGCATCAAGTACTACAAGGCAAACAGAACTGGATTGACAGCCAGTGCATTAGATGAGAGCTGGACGCAGCGTACCATCATAGAATGCAAAAATTGCAGTTTGTCAAGGTGCCAGCATTTGGTTTGCATTGTGGCTGTGATGTAGAGCCTCTATTCATTTTGTTTGTTTTTTGCTTTTGCTGGTTGTAAATGGAAGCTCAAGTTTAAAATTGCCTGATTGCTTGCCTGTACTCCCATAGTGGACAATGACAAGTTGCAGGTCTGCATTGGACACTGTGAAGAGAGTAGCGGTGACCTAGAAGGTGGTTAGATGGTATATAGCTAAGGACGGGTAAAATGTATGATCTGGTGGTTAAACTGTGACTGGAGTGAGAGAATGGGATTGTACGTGCAGGGATGTGTCAGCATGTCTTGTGCTATAACGTTGCCGGTGAGAGACAACGTCTGATGCTTGACCACGTGCTCAGCAGCCTTTGAAAGATGGTGAGGGCACAAGGGATGGTGGTCTTTCAGCAAATATCTACTGAATGCTGAATTGTTCCAGGGATGGCATGTGGTAAGTTGGAGATAGAATTGGTCGTTAGGACATCATAGGGACAGAGTAGGTCGTGAATAGGCCGAGTTTTGTAAGATATGGGAAGAAATCTTGACAAGACCACGCAGCTAAACTTCAATGAAAAAACCTGATGCATAGCCTAAAAAAGTAAGTTTTAGCCCAAAAAGTCAAGCCCTTGGACTGTCTGCTACAACTCAGTTACCTGATCTCAGTGAATTTTCTTTCAAGTAGACAGTAGATGGAGTGGCCCTTGGGGAGGGGGGAGCAGAGTGGGTAAGGATTGTCAACTCTATGGGAAGTTTTTCTCATGGGAAGTTTTTTTCAAATGACTTCCACCCTCAACCACTCCCACCCGATCAAAGAGTCCATTTTTCCAAATCTCCAACAACTTTGACAAAATCATTGAAAGTGTTCAAAGAAAATGTGGACAGAAACCACATTTTTAACCTGGCTTGTTTGCAGCAATGTACTTGAGATCAAATCTTAATTGCAGGAGTCTTCATAATGTTTAATCTTGGAATATTCATAATCCCTCAAGGTAATGGTATCATTATTCAAATAATTGATCACAATATAACACTGATAACAATCACTGAAATAGGTGAGTGGTTGTAAATAACTCACAATGTACATAAGAGAGGGATAATTTTCTCTATGTCCAATAATCGGAAGTAATTGTAAATACAATACTCCTAAATAGCTTTATGATTTTGCTGCACACAGAAGAAATGCTGCCCATTATATTACATGGCCTTAGTGTTGGAATTATTACACAAATGCATCATTTGCTGAAGTGAGAATATATCAAAGTATTCTAGCTAAAGATGCATAGTATCTTTCTGGAACCTTGATTTGAATACTGGGGTCATTTTACTGAAGCATGTTATGATTAAAGACATAATTTTGACAGTTCTGGTCGATGGCTAGGAACTAGACAATAAGAATAATGAAGGCTTTCCTACGAAATACGATTTTATTTCCATCTGAGAGGCTGACTGATACTCTCTCCAGCTACATTTTTGGAAAAGTGCTGGTGCTCTGTAGGGAGCTTTTCAATTTTCTATTTATGTCACCTGCAATGCATGGTTTTCTACTTTCTCCGTGCAGGACACATTAAATACTTTTATGTTGATACAGTGCTGTCATTGGCAGTCATGTGCTGTGTTAGCCATTAAACAGAATTTTTAATATGCATGATCTAACTTCCATGGTCTGACTAGCATCAGCATTAACACTTTCTTTGATTAAAATAAAACGGTGAGGAGTGCGAACAAGTACATTTTTCTCCTTGGTCTACTAAATTAGTCACTATCACTTCATGGAACATTCTATCTTGCAAATTGTAGCTTGTACTTAACTGAAACAGCAGGACAATGTTGTAGGTTAAATTTTAATCAGTACATGAGTGTTTTAAAAAAAAATCTGTGCAATTTCCATTTATTGCTGCTGCACATAATAAAACATTAAACAGTGCTCTCCTTTTGAATTGTGTGTACGCAACGATAAAAATCTGGAAAAAGGCAGTTAACACGACTGACGACAATGATCTTTTTTTAAAATATTTTGAATTCCAAACATCAGGTCCAATTTCCATTACTTATACCAACACAACCTAGGCAAAACTGGCCAGATCAATGCAAAGAATAGGGGAATTTTAAGTGCAAAAGTGTTATGTGCATCACCATGTAAACATTCACACTTTCTGTCACCTTTTACACTGTTTTCATTGTTAACTTTACCAAAATCAGAGTGGTCTACAAATTGTCCAAATTGGCCCAGGTCAAAATTGAAAGATTGATGTGGGTGTGGATAGTAGGAGAAGAACAAGAACTATGCAAACAAGATGTTGATCAAAGAAGGTATCAAAATAGAGGGCAGAGTAAATTTTCTGAAGTTTTTGAACTCAAGTCTTGAGGATTGTAAAGTGCCGAAATGGAAAATGAGGTGCTGTTCCTCTATTTGAGCATGCTTCGCTGGAGCACTGCAGCAGGCCTAGAACAGGATCATTATCATTTGAGCATTGTGGTGTACTGAAATGGCAAGCAATGGGAAAATCAGGATCATTCTTGGATGCAGAGCAGAGATTTGCCACAAAACTGGTCACCCAGTCTGTATTTGGTCTCCCTACTGTAGAGGAGACCACATGGTGAGCAATGAATACAGTGGATGAGATTAAAAGAAATAGCAAATCACTTTAAAGATGACTTCAGGACCTTGGCTGTAAGGGAGGAGAATAAAGAGGCACATGCTACAAGTTCTACTATTGTAAGTCTGCACTTGTTTCCCAGAGAGTTGTGATGACTCGAATATTTGGCCGAAATTACAGCTTCCTGAGCTTTTCAACTCCCCTGTCCAGATTGATGGCAGGATCTTCCAGTGGAAACCCGCCCCCACCACATAAGTACAGAGTTGTCACAGGCCTATCATAGCTGTTGAAATGCTTATATAAATTATGATTGTGCTGGACCCAGACACAGAAAGGTCACCCAATTGTGATAGCGATAAAAGGGCCAATAATATGAAGTTATTTGCAAAACATTAATCCAACTGTAGGATCATGATCATGAATAACGCTGCCAAGAACATGTGAGAGAGTCAATACAGTTAAGATTTTCCAGTCATGCAGTCTTTAAAATGTGGTGTCATCTATGCACGCAGTAAAAAAAGAGACAATGTTATGTCTTGCAACAGATGGGCAATATACCTTTAAGGGGCATGCGACTGATATCATCACCGTGTCATGGCATGAGACATGATGGCATAAAGCTCACCATGTCTATCTTACTGTGTTTTGTTTTCTTACAGCATGATGTGCTGTGGGGAGCGTATTGCACTACATCAGAATTGCTTAGCTTAAGCCCGACATGCAAGTGCCTTTGATTCTAATGTATGTGTGTAGATATCAGGTGTTGTAATAAACATTTGTTGCATTCTTCAGTGTTACATGACCCACGTTTCATCCTTATGTTACAGGTGCTAACATATGAATCACAGCACAGTAGTGGCAGATTAACAGTATATCACACTATACCATGCCTTGGTGTCTTATCACGTCAACAACTCTTTTCAGTGCTAAGCATTTTAACAGGTCTATGTACAACTTATTGTGAGATAAAAAGTTTGCAGGTTGAAGAAGTATGAACTCTAATAAAAGACTCCTCCCGACTTTCTCCTTGAATTGAAACTAAAGCAAAATTGTTAATAGAAACAGTGCAATAAGTAGTTGATTCCAACATAGATAGTGGAAAATGATCGCAGATTGTACCCAAGCTTGATGAGCCACTGAGGAAATCTGAATCCAGCCAAACTACTGAGGCTGATACAATAAATCTCTTCCATCATGTAAAAATTACCACAAGTTACTGGAAACCTACAGTATAGATTTAGAAATTTAATTTAACCAGCATTTTGGTTGAATTTGCAAGTTGATTATTTGCAGCTTGCCACATTTGACATAATTCTATCAGATTAATTTTCTGGCCTTTTGGGCACAGACTGCAAGGTGGAAGAACTGTCAGAATGGTAGGGGAAAATATCAGAAAAAGAACTTGCCACCATGTCATATTTCCACAGACAGGAATGTTGGCGTCTTGAATGTCTGCAGAATGGCCAATTGTGCAACTTAACTAGTTAATTAAGGGCCATATCCTGCCTTGACAGGTATCTGCCAGTATCAGGAGGCCCATCAACATGTGGTAAGATTACAGATGAAAATTGGTGACCTTCTAGTGGGCTTTTGAAGAGGCCTTGTTTATAGGCATTCTATGGACTACAGAGGACAGCTTCAGAAACAAGGGCTGCAATAACACCTTCCACCACCCAGCTACCCTCCTCATTGTCATTTACTTGGCTGTGCCTGTCTGATCCTGATGACCTTCGACCCAACATATCTTGAAGAGCGATCAAAGATCTGCTACTGCAAAGGCTGACAAGCTCTTGACCATTGACCAAATGAGTCAGGGGAGTTTCACAGTGTCCAACAGTTGGCACCTTTTCCTGGAATTCAGCTGCAGAAAGGAAACCAGTATTTTAAGGTCTAATCACTATCCATTGATGTCTGCTAGCATGTTGACATGTCCAGAATTAGAACGAGATGTGACAGACACAATGGGCAGGATTTTATCTCTGGGAATGGGAAACAGAGGGTTCCAGATGCTGAATCCACTTTCTCTGTGAGGAAGCAGTCATTTGTTGTTATTTTTGAAAATGTACTCCTGCGGAGATGAGCTCACTGTCCAAATACGATAACAAGTGGGCTCTCGATGCTGAAGGACCAATCATGTGTCTTCCAGCTTTTAAGAAGCCGCATGCTGTGATGGAAGGCATGTGGGAGAGAGTACTTCAAGATGGAAGCATTGTCCCTTCAACTTGCTAAAAGTCTAAACTCAAAATGGCTTATGCAGCTAGGCTTCCATTGCAGGGGTTGGGAGCGTGGGATGTCCTTCCACAGGGTGACCTGTGGCTGCAATCCCAGGCAAACAAAGAGAGCCACTAGTCCTGCCAAGACCACTGCTCCCCAACCTATCACTTGGAGGCCACCTTCTGGCACGTAAACTGGCCCCATCCACCCTACTCTGTGCAAACCTGTGGGTTGACAGGGAAGTCCCAAGCAGTCTCCTTCAATTGCCCATAAGTGGGTCATAATGAGAAATGCCAGCTGGATGAGGAATGTGGTTGGGTAGTGCCTCTGCCTCCCACTTGCGCAAAAATTGCTCAGAGGCTGGGATCAAAGCCGGGGAGTGGCGGTAGAGGTACGCCAGCTGCAGGATGGGCTATTTTTGTGAGGAGGACACAAGGGTACATCAGGGTGATTGAATCAAGTTGAGTGTGTTTGCAGACATATGGCAGATGCAGTACAATGCGAGTAAATGTGAAGTTATACACTTCTGTATGAAAATCATAAAGGCAAAGTGTTACTTAAATGGTGATATGTTAGGAAATGTGAATGTACAAAGGGATCTAAGTGACCTTGCGCACCAGGCAATAAAAGGAGACCGGCAGGTGCAGAAAGCAAATAGGAAGGCAAATGGCATACTGTCCTTTATTGCAACTGGATTTGAGTTCAGAGCAGGGACGACTCACTGCAGTTATGCAGGGCCTTGGTGGGACTATACCTGAAGTATAGTGTGCAGTTTTACTCTTGCTACCTTTGAGGTGACATTCTTGCCACAGAGGGAGTGAAGCAAAGGTTCACGAGATTGATACTAAGGAAGGCAGGACTGTCATATGGGGAGATTGGTTTGACTGAGCCTCTATTCACTAGATTTAGAAGAATGAGAGGGGATCTGATTGAAATCGATAAAATTCTAACAGAATAGACAGACTGGATGCAGGGAGGATGTTTCCCCACTTGGGGAATCTAGAACCAGGATCACAGTCTCAGGATATGGGGTAGGCCATTTAAGACAAAGGTGAGGAAGGCTGGATCATGAGTAAGAGATTGATTTATTTTAGATATTAAAGGCATAAGGGAGTATGGACAGAAAGTGGGAATATGGCATTGAGATAAAGGATCAGACATGATTCTATTAAATGGTGGAACAGGCTCATGGGCTGTATGGCCTACTCTCAGTTTCTGTGTTTCAACTGTCCGCCTCCAATTGCGGTTTCAGCAGGGGCTGAAAATCCAGCTCGGTCTGTTCTGTCAAAGCTGCTTTACCCTAACAGCTAACTTTGCTGTGCATCCTAACATATTGCATAACTTGGCTGTTGGGTCAGTTGGTGCACCTGACTGCAGACATTCCACTGTTTAAGATCACAAGATTAAAACAAGTCACAGGATTTCTGCCTGAGGGAGCTATCAGGAGCTGGGTGGATTAGACTGGAACTGTGGATTTCCTGTCAACCACAACATGAGTTTGTGGCAAACCTGAGGCTCACTGTTCAAAGTTCACCATTTATCTCATTTTGTTTTAATACAAATATGTTTAAAGCTAGCACGGGACAGAAAACTGAATTACTAAGTTAGGACAAATGCATTTGCTAGATTGTTGTTCTCAACTTTCCTCAAGCCACTCAAACAGTAGCACTCAAATGGCAAATTAAAGCCACAAAGTTAGATGAAAAAAGAAATTTATGCCGTCTTGAATTTTTTTTCTTTAACTAAATCTTTCCTCCATCCTAATAAATCGATGTCTTTCAAGCTTTTTACAAGTATGTTTAGTGTTTTTTTTAAACTCAAAATGTATTATTTTTGCTAACATTGTTTATTTGCAAGCAGTAAAATTATGTGTCAGAAACTGCAGTTGTGAAATCACCAAAATTGCCATTCTTTGTAAACATCTTGTGAATATTGCAAGTGTAATGAATACAGGAGTTTTGCTAGAAAATGTTATTTTTCTTGAATTACAGCATGTATTATAATAGTGTGCAGTTTCGTGCAGCCTTTTGAATTAAATGTGCTGATTGCAATACTGGGATCTACAGCAAGAAGCTAATCACCTATTTACATATACATGCCACCTGATTTTCAATGGGATCTATAATGGACAAGTGATCTACTTGGACCCTAATGGTGATGCAGGAGAACGTTTATCTCAATAGATTTATTGGTTTTACTACAGAAATGAGTTACAATGGCTAAAGCTATATTTGATTCATTGTGTTTTCACCTTAAAGTTGTTAAACTAGAAGTATTTTCATGTGCTAACAATAGGATAACATCATGATTGATTGCACAGTAGTGCATTCATAAATAAGACATCACAACGTATCTTCTACAATCCTGATTTTGGATCTGATTTTCTTCATATCATTTTGAAACTTTGCCTATTTCCATTTCTGGCCTCAAAGCCTTTCTAAAGCTACTATAATGCTTCATTCTCAGGGAATCACCAAAAAAGACAATTAACAGAACAGGGGGCATATGAGACAACTCCACTGAACGTCATAAGGCTCTTTCAACAACAGTTACACATTTTAAGTGCAGACAATACAATTGATAACTTCAACAAAGCCCACCAAACTAAAATGTTGTTGTTCCAGGTCCAGCTATTCTTGATATCTGTAAAGCATCTGGCACATAAGAGGCATTGGTCGTAAAAATGCAAGAAATCTGGTTAAAAAGGCCAAGCCAAACTTCAAAACGAAACACAGTGACCAACAAGATGGTTCATCACCAAAACGCTGACATCAAGGAAAGCATGAATACTGTATACAGATACATTGAACACATTGTCGACGTTGGTCGATGCAGCTGTGTGCACCCTGACAGCTATGGTTCTCCATGTGTACTCTCTTTAGGAAGAATCTGATATAAGTGAAGTTAACAGTTCAAAGTATTCTGAATGAAAGGTCGTTACGTCTGGTCAAAGATTTAGAGCTAATTCAGTTTCAATAAAGTTTTATCTGTTGTTTAAGCCTAATACATGTGTGAGGTGTTCATCCTGGAGCTACATTTACTGGTAGTGTCCTTACCCCATTCAAGCATTTAGTGAGAAGCAACACGAGGTGTATGTTCTTGTGGTTGCAATGAAAGGTCAATGAGCTGGTTTTGCATTAACTGCTGAGTGTTATAGTTCTTATTCTGTTCTATGTGTGAATCCTGGCAGATGGGAGAGAAGCAGTAGCACTGTCATGCTGTAGTGCAAGTGGTATAACATGAGTAGGTGCAAAGAAGTGACAGAGATTGATTGCATATGAGACACCTGATGGAGATGCCAAACACCCAATGTTGTGCGTGACAGTCCTGTGCAGTGGCAAGCCTGCAGTGCTAACTCACACTCATGGAGACACGAAGCATTGAGTCAAAAGTGGCCTTTATCCTGACAGTGCATAAACTATCATTCATCTGCTTGGAGCACAATATCCAGTCTCATCCTGTTTGCCATTGGCACTGAATACTGCAGAGAACTTTATCAGGCCATCCTGCTGCCTCAGAATAGCCTCTTTTTGCCATCCCAAGGAAATAACATATCCCTTCTTTTGTGGACACCCTGTACAAATACTCCTGGAAAGGCATCGCTGATGTCAAGGACAATCCTTTGCCATGTTTCCAGAATCTCCAGAGAATAGTAGGAGTAATGAGTTCACAGTGGTTGGTCCACTGATAACCCTGAGTTGTGGAGATTGAAGTCTGTTCAGGTGCCTTAAAAATCTGTTCCTGAAGTTCCAATGGACCTCAGAGCCTCCTACTGCCAGCCACTAAAATTTGGCATTTTACCCTGGTATGAACTTATAATTCGCTTGAAAGAACGTAATCATGTAGAAAACCTGACCGTCGAATGAGCAGAAGTTCTTCCTGCTTTTCAAACTGCCTCCACTCAGCCTCAGACGTGGAAATGGTACTCATTAGCTTTGCTTATTTTTTTCTCAGATACCTCAGGACCTGCTGAGTATTTCAGCATTTTCTGTTTCTAGCTCAGATTTCGAGCATATGCAGTATTTTGCTTTTGTATTGGGACTTTAGGTTATTATAGAAAGTGTGAAAAGAAATACTTTTCCCCATTTTCTCACTTCTTGGCTAACTGCAACAAGGTGTATTTTCTTAAAATCCCAACCCCCTGATTAATGTGATTTTAAGGACAAGCCTTTAGTTAAACGTAAATCAAAATAAATCTTTATTTATCACAACACTGTAAAATGTACGCAACAACCATCTACTCCCCATTCAGACAAATGCACATACACACAAAAGAACAGATAATTCCTGAAGATGGAACATGCCTATCAATGTGCAAGATTTGTGTACAATCTAATGGTGCAAATACCAGCATATACTCTAAAATTTTTCAATTGAATTTCTTTAGTTTTTTATATAACGTTTCAAACTCCATGATGTACTTTTCCAAAGGAATGACTGTTTGTCTCTTTAAATTTATCAAATATTGACTTTGCCTCATAGGCTTCCAACAGGTTATCCATTTTGTAAACACTGTCCATAAATCATATTATACGTTGAAATTCCTCTTTAGTAACTAGGTCAGTTTCATTGAAATCCAAAAATATTTTACTTCTGACTTTTCTGCTTCCTGGTAAAGGTAGAATCAAAGCCATACCTTGCTTCTTCTTGGTTAGAGAAGTGGCCTTGTTTCACATTTCCACCTTATATGGATCAACTTCCAAAAACACTAGTGGATAATCATGATTCGTGATTCTGCAGAGTGATTCAGCCAATCTATTTTGAATAGCCACCAGGAGATTTTCTTCTGTCGGAAAAGGGATTACCTTCTGCTTTCTCCACTTTCCCACTTGAAGAAATCATGGTTAATCCTCTGCCACTGTGTTTAATATACTGATATCCACATGTTGAATTAGGCAGCAAAAGACTTTCAGAGATTTACATTTTTTTTGTTAATCTATATCTGGCACAAACAACAGATTCCAATTTTTCCGCCGAGACCCTATCCCTGTCTGAAAGCCAATTCCCCAATGGGAAAGAACTCTTTATAAGCTTTTAAAAAATTATTACTCCAAATCTTCTACATAACCAACCTGTGATGATCTGGAATACATTTGGAGATAGAACTTGAACCCAGACCTCCTAAGCTAGAAGTAGGGACATTGCTACCCCACTACTAAAACCCATAACAAAGCCATCTCTTTTTTCTCTTTATATCCAGAAGTTCTTTGATGCGCATTTTTTTCCCATCACCATATCACCCAAGGTTTTTTTTTTCACTTATTAACAACTACCAGTAAGTCCTCAATAAAACCCGAAAGAACTGAGGATGCTGTAAATCAGGAACAAAAACAAAGTTGCTGGAAAACCTCAGCAGGTCTGGCAGCATCTGTGAAGGAAAAATACAGAGTTAACGTTTCGGGTCCAGTGACCCTTCCTCAGAACTGGAAGGGTCCAATTGATTATTTTACACGCAAAGCCCATTAAGGGTAGAACAGACCATCATAGATACGGGAGAGGTAGGGACAGGACTAAATCAAAATAGGGTTGGACAAAGCCAACTCTTTTTTTTTGTTGTGATGTTAATTGAGGTATGGTATTAACTAGGGCATCAGGAATAACTCCCTTGCTCTGCTTTGAAATAGTTTCATGGGATCTTTTGCATCTTTCAGAACAGGCAGATGCGACTTCAGTTTAATAACATTCCAAAGACAGCGTCTATAATGGGGAAGTACACAGTCAATACTGCAGTGTCAGCTCTGAGTTTTGTATATAAGCCCTGGAGTGAGATTTGAACCCAAAAGTTCATGATTTTGAGGTGGATATGCTACCAACCAAGCCCCAGTGGAGTCAAAACCAGCTCTTAGATACAACTTAAATGAGCAGCATCTTATCTCAAGCAACTTTGGATTTGTGCTTGTTGATCTTTAAAGAAACCCATATTCTTAATAATGACACACAGGAACAGACAATAAACATTTACCAAAGTTTAAAAGCCAATCTATTGCATTTACTTACCAACATGGAATTGACGATGAAATTATTCTTTGGTGACAGCATAAAACAAGTCACAGACTTTCATTACCAGACCAACCCATTTTATTTTTCAACACATTTCCCTGTGCACTATTTCTGAATTGTACAAGAGTTGTCAGACTGAAATCCCAGGAGATGTGCGGATGAACTGACTTCACATTTTATGGCTGGGTAAGTATTGGAAAAGATTGTGGAGCTCCCAAGATTGCAATGTAAAGTTGGGGTAAATGATCCCATGGAATTTGCCAAGTAGCAAAGTAATAACTTACAAAAGGTTATGACCTAGAAATTTACTGCATCTAGCTTTAGTTGAAAGACACGGATAACTGATCTGCATGACATGTCAAAGTAGCAAGTTGGTAAACGCTCACAGGCTTTGAATGTTCGCAAACCTTCATGCAAAAGATCAACATAGACTGAAGAAATTAGCATCATCTGTATATGGCAGTTGTTCCAGCGGTTATAGGTCAGGAAATCTACTTATTTCCCCTTCAAATGATCCTCAATGCCATCTCTGTCTTGAAGCCTTAACCACAGAGCCCACTCAAGGTATCACTATATTCAATAAGGTACTGTACGTAATGCAACTTAATAAGATAAGCCCACAGTGTTGGAGGAGTTTATTAGCATGAATAAAGGATTGGCTGACTAATAGAAGACAGTATGTTGAGATAAAGAGGTCATTTTCAGGTTGGCAATCTTCACCTATTGGTGTGCCACAGAGTCAGAGCTAGAGTCCCAATTATTTTCAATATATATTAATAATAACATGGATGACAGAAATGAATGTATTATTGACAAATCTGCAGATGACACACAAATAGGTGGGAAAGCAAGTCACAAGAATGATAATAAAGAGGCTGCAAAGTAATATAGACCTATTAAGTGATTGGACAAAAACTTAAAGATGGAATATAACATGGGAAAATGGGAGTTCATACACTTTGGCAGGAAGAACAGAAAGCTGAATATTATTTAAATGGAGGGAGAATGTAGAAAGCTGCAGAACAGAGGGATTTAGGAGTCCTCATGCATAAATTGCCAACATTCATGTTCTATGGGTAATAGGGAAGGCAAATGGAATGTTGGCTTTGATTTCAGAGGAATGGAGTTTAAAAAAAAGTGCAGTATTGCTAAAATGATGCAAGGGACTAGTCATACCATAGGGTTTTGGTTCGCAATCTGTTATTTTCTGATTTTTAAGCGGCTTGAATCACTCCCAGATCCCTGGTTCTGTACACTGGACCTATTTAGGGAATGTGAAATGAAAAGGCAGTAGACAGGAGTTTCAGGGAAAAAGAATCTCTTCATTTATTTAAAATACAGAGCCAAATATAATACAAGAAAAATAGGTAAATGCAATTGACAGAATTAATTATACAGAAAACTGTCATACTTTAAATTACACTATTTACTAGATTAACACGATTAGAACCTTATCCCACTGACACACACAGAAAGCAACATGTTTTAATGGCAGAGTGTTTAATCAGAATTCCTACCTTGGGGTCCCGATGCACAGTCAGCACCCACCTTCCCCTCCCTGCTAGCTAGATTGGAACTTTGGGGTCTTGGGAGTTTAAGCTCAGCATGAGAAATGCAGCTTTGAAGTGCACCTGGCTGTTCCTGCTCACTGTAGCCATAGCCTGGATGAAGACTTTGGACTGCATAAGTTTTTCAGTTTGGGTTGAATCCTCTGATGCCGGTAGGTGCGTATTGGATCTATCGGGTGAGTACCTACTTTTTTTCACTTTCTGCTGGTTCTGCGAGCCTGGTTTTCACTTCAGGTCATGTCTGAGGACTCGTGGTTTCGGTTGAGTTGGTTTCTTTCCGTGGAGTTATCGATCTTTGGTTTTGCTGATCACGGTCGATTGCCGTCGGTTCTCTTGGTTCAGAACAAGCCAATGTCTGATAACTCTTGTTTGTGAAGCTTCAGGTTGGCCTCCCCCTCTTGGTTGTCTTTTATCCTTTTGAGGCCCCTGGTTTGGCTTTACTGTTCTTGGTTCTTGGTTCGGCCTCTGTGGTTCTTGGTTCCAAAGCTGCTTGTGGGGGATGCCTGTGGGGAAGCTGTTCATGCAGAATCTTGTTTTGCAAAGGCCATACACTGCTGAGAATGGGGCTGGCAGATGTGTTCTTCTGAAGTTAATTGCTTTTCCAATAGTTAGAGCATGTGCAAATGGGTTTAGATTGAGGTTCAATGTTCAGTATTTCTGTAGGCCCCACAATGTCTGCGCCCTGTAGCCAGAGGTATAAAAGTTGTCTCGGGCTAGTATCTGTTAGTTTTGATTGCTTTTTCTTTTAGCGAGAAGGTGTAAATTGGATTCCAGGCTGAAGAATACTCCCAGAAAGCAATCTTCATTCTGCTGGTTGTGTTGTGTGTTCGCACAGTACTCAGACCAGCTGTGTCCTTTTTCTTTTAAAAGTTTTGAGGGTTTTGTCCAGTACTTTATACTTTGGAAAGTCCAGCATTTTGTCCAGTACTTTAAATAGTGGGGATTTTTGCTCAATCCTACAACACCTAGAATATTATGAACAGTTTTCGTTCCCTTATCTAATGAAAGATATGCTGGTATTGGAGGCAGTCAAGAGAAAGTCAGCAGCTTGTTTCCAGGTATCAAGAGATTTTATTTTTAATAAGGAGAATTTGAGTAGGTTGGACCTGTACACATTGGAGTTTAGAAGGGAGAGAGGGTACCTTTTTGAAACATATAGGATTCTTAGGGATTAAAGAGTAGGTACAAGAAGTTGTTTCCCCTTGCGGTTGTGTCTAGATCAAGAGAGCATAATTTCTGCAGAAGGGAGTCATCCATTTAAGATAAAGATGAGGAGAAAAATCTAAGATAGTAGGAACTGCAGATGCTGGAGAATCCGAAACAACAAGGTGCAGGGCTGGATGAACACAGCAGGCCAAGCAGCATCATAGGAGCAGAGAGGCTGACGTTTCGGGCCGAGACCCTTCATCAGAAAAGGGGGAGGGGAAGGGGGTTTTGAAATAAATAGGGAGAGAGTGGGAGGCGGATAGAAGAGGGATAGAGGAGAGGATAGGTGGAGAGGAAACAAACAGGTCAAAGAGGCGGGGATGGAGCCAGTAAAGGTGAGTGTAGGTAGGGAGTTAGGAAGGGGATAGGTCAGTCCAGGGAGGACGGACAGGTCAAGGGGGTGGGATGAGGTTGGTTGGTAGGAGATGGAGGTGCGGCTTGAGGTGGGAGGAGGGGATAGGTGGGAGGAAGAACAGGTTAGGGAGGCAGGGACGAGCTGGACTGGTTTTGGGATGCGGTAGGGGAGGGGAGATTTTGAAACTTGTGAAATCCAC
>NC_063353.1:23069165-23120837 GCF_021869965.1 Rhincodon typus | reverse complement strand
GGTGGGGAGGGAAAGATGTCTTTGGTGGTGGGGTCGGATTGCAGATGGCGGAAGTGTCGGAGGATGATGCGTTGGATCCGGAGGTTGGTGGGGTGGTACGTGAGGACGAGGGGGATTAGGGGGATTGTTTTTTGGTTTCTTATTGCGTGGACGGGGTGTGAGGGATGAGGTGCGGGAGATGTGGGAGACACGGTTGAGGGCGTTCTCGACCACCGAGGAGGGGAAGTTACGGTCCTTGAAAAACGAGGACAACTGAGATGTACGGGAGTGGAATGCCTCATCCTGGGAGCAGATGCGGCGGAGGCGAAGGAATTGGGAATAGGGGATAGCATTTTTGCAGGAAGGTGGGTGGGAGGAGGAGTATTCTAGGTAGCTGTGGGAGTCGGTGGGCTTGAAATGAATATCGGTTTCTAGGTGGTTGCCCAATATGGAGACAGAGAGGTCCAGGAAGGGGAGAGAGGTGTTAGAGATGGTCCAGGTAAACTTAAGGTTGGGATGGAAGGTGTTAGTGAAGTGTATGAAAAAAATCTAAGCTTGTAGGGAAGTGAATCTGTGAAATTTTTTACTGCTTAGTGCTATTGAGGGTGAATCATTAAGAATATTCAAGGTTGAGATAGACAGACTCTTGATAGGTAAGGAAATCAAGGGTTATGGGAATAAGAGGGGAATGTGGAGTTGAGGATGATCGGATCTGCCAAGATCCTATTGAGTAGCAGAACAGACTCAAAGGGCTGACTGGCCTATTTCTGCTACTACTTCCTATAGTTTTATCCTTAAAACACTGGCCGACAATAACTGAAGGAAAAGGAAAGGAGTGAGACACATTTCACAAAGGTACACTAAATGAAAAGACCAACTTGGACACATCCTTCAAACAGCCAGTTTACAGAACAGAGATAGCAACAGCTGCCAATGCTGGAGTCAGAGATAACACAGTGTGGAGCTGAAGGAACACAGCAGGCCATGCAGCATCAGAGAAGCAGGAAAGTTGATGTTTTGGGTCAAGAACCTTCTTCAGAAAATCTTGTTTACAGAACAATTTGCTTCCCTGATATGTCTCCAAAGAGGTTATGGAAGTAGTCAGGAGGCAGAAGGAATGTGATTTTATCTGCAAACTGACTTTTAAACAATCTCTCAAAGATGAATAACAAAGCATAGATATAATATGGAACAGAAGATTTTCTATCATTTTGTGGTTTTCCTGTGCACATGTTTACCCAAACCAAGTGCTTCATTTTTTGCCCTTCCAAGGTCACCATCATGGTGGGATGAGTTCTGAAAGTGCAGCAATCTCAGCCCACATGCTTACTGCATTGCTGCCTCATACTAAACTCACGTTTGAGATCTGTGCCTCATTATAGCAAAACAGTTGTTAGATCTATGTATTAGGTCTGCACAGCTTCTAGCTAGTCAGACACAGTCAACTATCTGAGAAATTTATTCATTAAATATTGAGCTAATTGCACTTACGAGGGATAGACTTCTACTTTTGAGCTTCCAATTAGAATCTTTGTCACTGGCATTGTATATTGAAAATTCTGGTCATTATTTGAAGCAGTCATAGAACAGATTCAGTATAAGTTGATGGTTTACAATGTTAACATTAAAGCTAGGAGCATAAACTCAAATAATTTACTCATTGAGAGTGAGGTTTAGAACCAAAGCAATGTAACAGAATCTTTTGAAAGTGGCGTTATGAAATTATTAAATTGTGCTTTGCGTTATTTTTATATAAGTTACATTGCTGCAAATACGCAAACCATTACGTATTAACAGAAAACTTTTAATATAACTGGCCTAGTAAGCCATGTTTTCTCGTGACTCTTTGAAACCACATGACCTTCATGCCGAAGTGTAACCAGTAAAAGTTATGCTTGTCAACATGTTAATTTATCATCTCTCACATCTACATTCAATGCATACCTATGGGTTTCTTCATCTTTATAGTTGAATGTAGCATCCTGTGCAACTGTTGATATGGCGGCTTTTGGTAAGGACACATTGTGTACTTTCTGACAGAACATAAGCTTTATAGAAAATAACAAAATGCTTTGTGGCTTTTCTGCATGAATGTTGGACTGTAAACAACTTAAAGAAAGGAAAGTTAAGGAAAATAAAATTGGGCAAAGCTAGACTAATAAATCTTCTGAATGAATTGTATAATTGTAGGAACTACATTCTTATATATTTTCTGCATACTTGTGTTTCCTGAGTCATGAAATCTGTAAAATCTATTTCTACAGAAAATGTCTGGTTGAATACTTTTTCTTCAATTTATTTATGAGTTGCATTAACAGATGTCTATCACTGGCACAGGGGGTCCCCATTGTGATGTTATAAGAAGAGTTTTTATGTGGTTGATGTGACTGTTGCTTTACTTCATGAGTGATTGAAAAAAGTCCTACTAACACAGGAAATGCTGAAAACCACTAATTCTAACTCATTCAAAAAATTCCCCCATGTGTAAATTGGGTTGTACTGTAAAACACCAGAGGGAAATTTGAGATGACCCAGTATTGTTTTTGATAGTGTTAGTGGTAGTATTTATTTTCCTGTTAGATATAATATGTGTTGTGAGGATTCAACTTTTTTACGTGATATATATAAAACCCCTGCAGAAAAACCAAGCAACAGCTGGATTGCACCAGGCTGCAGTTCTGTCAGGCTGCTATCCATTGTATTTTAAATAGGCCTTATTTTTACTGTAGCGAGGAAAAACAGTCATAACAGAAATGCAAAATTTTCATTTGGATGACACTCAACATAAAGGAAAACCTGGGGCTTGTCATGTAAAATGAATTGTTAAGCTAGCAAATAAAATCTTTGCAAAGCAAGATGCAATGTAGGAAGCTTTGTTTTCTTGTGCATATAAATCTCAACTGTCATTGTCACTGTTTTATCTGCCTCACACATAAGCTTCATTAAAAAGAAATTGAGAGTCTGAAATTTTCTAACACTGGATATAACCCAGGGTTGTGATGTTCCTTTGAGTGGATGGTAACAGCTTTCGTGCCAGTTTTGTTAGAAGTAAATAGATTCCTGTCTGAAATGTGAATATTATTTTAAGCAATAGAAGTAAAAAGTGTAAACATATTAGCATGCAGAGAGTGGGCAGAGTGGGCATTCCAAGCCATGCTAAGTAGACATTTTACTCCCCATTGACTTGACACCAGATGTAGCAAATGATAATTCCAATGTTAGTATAAATACATTGCTTTCTTTCAAAAAATAGGTTGTAGCAATTAGATCTCACTAAGACGTATCGATCACAAATGCTTTTAATGCTTGACGCAACTATCACGCTAAGGGAAAGCTGCTGCATAGACTGAAGAGGCCCCAAAAAGGTAACAGTGTTAAACATTTTTTAGTGGGGCCCAGAGGGACAAGAATCAACAAGGAAACTTTCAGCTTCTACTGTCTGGGCTCCACCCACTTTCTCACCTGCAAGTCCCTGTTGGTAGCTCCATATCACATCTTACATTTTTGTCAGTGATCAAAACTGGGTCATGTGGATTTCACCTCTGAAGTGCTAAATTATGAGCCCAAAGCCTATTCTAACACTTAAGCGCATAATCTAGTCTAGTATTTCAGTCCAGTGCTGAAAAAGTGCTGCATTGTCAGAGGTCTTTTGGATGAAATGTTAAACTGAGACCCCATTTGACCTCACCGATGGTTATAAAAGGTCCCATGACACTTTTTAAGGCTGAACAGGGTAACTCTCTCTAAGGTCCTGGCAAATATTTATCCTTCAACTACCATCACAGGTTGTCGGGTAATTTTCAAATGCTGTTAATGAAAATTTGCTTCGCTCAAGTTTTTTTTGCTTTGTTTCCCTACATAAATGCAAAAGTACTTAATTGTAAAATATTTTGAAACATTTTGAAAATGTCATGAAGGGTGAAAAAGAAATCAAAGTTTTTTCTTTCTTGCTTTCTGACAGAATGTGAATAAGATCCAGGAGTTAAAATAACCTGGGTTTCAAAAGGTAAGGGTTGTGGCACTACTGTTAACATCACATTGTTGGCATTTGCATCTTTATAAGTAAAATCACATGGGGACTTATTCTATGGATGAAATTAATCTTCTGAAATGGCATGAAATACAGTCTTAATGAAGCAGCCACACGTTTTTAAGTGCACTCAATTTCTTTTTCCAAGGAGTGAGGTCTACAAAGAACAAAGAACAAAGAAAATTACAGCACAGGAACAGGCCCTTCGGCCCTCCAAGTCTAGAATTAGCTAACAGTTTACTAAGAATGCATTTCATATTACTTGGAAAAATCAATTTCATTCCCTAGCCTTACCCCATTATGGAAATATTACACAACACTAGCAGATTCACGTGGTAGTCTTTCCACCTTTTTCCACAATTAGAGTCATAGAGTCATAGTGTTGTATGGCATGGAAACAGATGATTCAGACCAATGCATTCAAGCCAACCAGATATCCTAAATTAATCAAGTCCCATTTGCCAGCATTTGGCCCATACCCCTCTAAACTCTTCCTATTCATATATCCATCCAGATGCCTTTTAAATGTTATAATTTTACCAGCCTCCACCACTTCCTCTGGCAGCTCATTCCATATGTGTACCACCCTCTGCGTGAAAAAGTTGTCCCTTAGGTCCCTTTTTAAATCTTTCTTCTCTCACCTTTAACCTCTAGTTTTGAACACCCCACCCTGGGGGAAAGACTTTGCCATTTTACCCTATCCATGCCCCTCATGATTTTATAAACCTCTATAAGGTCACTCCTCAGCCTCCAATGCTCCAGGGAAAATAACCCCAGCCTATTCAACCTCTCCTTATAGCTCAAACATTCCAAACCTGGCAACATGATTGTAAATCTTGTCTGAACCCGTTCAAATTTCACAACATCCTTCCTATAGAAGGGAGACCAGAATTGCTCTCTGTGTTCCAAAAGTGGCCTAACCAATGTCCTGTACAAAAACCAAAAGAACTGCGGATGCTGTAAATCAGGAACAAAAACAAAGTTGCTGGACAAGCTCAGCAGGTCTAGCAGCATCTGTGAAGGAGAAAACAGAATTAACATTTCAGGTCCAGTTACCCTTCCTCAGAACTCAGAATGTCCTGTACAGCTGCAACATGACCTCCCAACTCCTGTACTCAATGTAGTGACCAATAAAGGCAAGCTTACAAAACACCTTCCGCATTATCCTGTCTACTTGCGACTCTACTTTCAAGGACCTATGAACTTGCACTACAAGGCCTCTTTGTTCAGCAACACTCCCCAGGACCTTACCAAATACGTATATAGATCCTGCCCTGATTTGCCTTTCCAAAATGCAGCACATCACATTTATATAAATTAAAGTCCCTCTGCCACTCTTTGGCCCATTGGCCCATCTGATCAAGATCCTGTTGTACTCTGAGGTAACCTTCTTCGCTGTCCACTACATCTCCAATTTTGGTATCATCCGCAAACTTATCAATTATACCTCCTATGTTCACATCCAAATCATTTATATAAATGACAAAAAGCAGTGGACCCAGCACCGGTCCTTGTGCCACACTGTTAGCCACAGGCCTCCAGTCTGAAAAGCAACCTCTACCACCACCCTCTGTCTCCTACCTTCAAGCTAGTTCCGTATCCAAATATCTAGATCTCCCTGAATTCTGTGTGATCTAACCTTGCTAACCAGTCTAATATGAGGAACCTTGTTGAATGCCTTACTGAAATCCAAATAGATCACATCCATTACTCTGACCTCATCAATGTTCTTTGTTACTTCTTCAAAAAACGTAATCAAGTTAGTGAGACATGATTTCCCATGCACAAAGCCATGTTGGGTTCTCCATTATAGATATACAAGAGGATTCCAGATTTATTCTCTGTTTAATGCTATATTGGCAGATTCCAGCCCAGACAATTTGGGAAGTTGTTATCAGCGACCTCAGTGCCTTTTGGTCCATTGTTCTTTTCCTGATAGTCTCTGATGGAACTTGTATGTTATGGAAACAAAAATAGAGATTGCTGGAAAAGCTCAGCATGTCTGGCAGCAGCTGTGAAGTGAAATTAGAGTTAATGTTTCAGGTCCAGTTTCATCAGGACTTCAGTAAGGAAGGGTCACTGGAATGTTAACTCTGATTTCTCTTCACAGATACTGCCAGACCTGCTGAGCTTTTCCAGCAATCTCTATTTTAGTTTCTGATTTACACCATTCACAGCTCTTTCAGTTTTTATTTTGTATGTTACGGAGGTTGAGTGAGGATAGAGTTTGTCCTGCTGCCCGTTCTCCAGAATTATCCAACCCTTTCTAAAGCTGTGAAATTTAACTATCAGTTATACCATTATTTTAAAATAACACATTGCTGTACAATAATGTGTTGCAATTTCATTCATTAAGGATAAATATTTTCACTGAGAGCATTTAGGAAGCATATATAGGTAGGCATTGTGAAATAGTACAGCATTTACAACGTCTCTGTTTCAGTACAGTGCTGACTACGCTACATCAGTGAACAGACAGCACCATCACATGTCCAACAGTGGATATAGTTTCAGTGAGATGTTTAAAGATTTTTCTTTTCAAAATGAAATCAAACAATTTGAAGAGATCTGTACTGTATCCCATCAATGGTTTGGGTACAGATTGTGGAGTATAATTGTTCTGTCTGTACTTGAGTTCAGGTAGCTCTTCAGGTTCTCATCCAGGTCTGATAACTGTGATTTGAAAATTTGTTTTCTTGGATCAGATATGGAGGTGGGCATGCATGTGACTCAAGTTTGTCAACTGAGATTGAACTCATGACCAGCACTATAGTTGTGTACATTTGGTGTGTCCACTGCTACCACTTGTGTATCTTTGTTGAAGGGTCCAACCTTGTAAGGGTTAAGAGATTTGGGGTTTTCCTAGAAGTGCTGCCCTTACATGGCATTACCATATCTTCATTGATCACTTATGTTCGGCTTTTGATTTCCCCCCTGGTTTTCTCTGCTACCTTTTCTATGATTTGATTAGTTATTTGGTTGGTGGGTGGAGATGTGGGAGTGGTGCAGGTAGGTGCAGGGAAATGGAACATATGCTATTTACATGCTGCTTCAGCGTTTCTATGGATGTTCCTTATTTGGGTACATCATTGGAATATGTCCCTGATTGTGGGCAAACGTTCTGGGGATGAAATTGATCTTCCAAAATAGTGTAATACACAGACAAGGTGAAGCAGCTACCTATTTTCCCATACAACCAATATCCTTTTCCATGGAGCATGATCCAAAATTAGTTGCTGATTTGCTGATTGGACTTCATGCTATTTGCGAAGACCAATCTCATTCCCAAACCCTCCACAGAATTTCAATTCCTGTGACAGTTTGATACCTAGGCACTCATTGACGTGAATATGGATTCATAATAGTAATACTGAAGCCCCATTTAATGCCATTTTTCAGTCTTTAAAAGTTATTTTCTATGAATTTAACAATTAATGTATTTTGAAGATGTACTTTTTACCTCGTTTCCATACTGTTCCCTCATTCTCCAGCCTATCTACTATTTTATCTAGATTTATAAGGACTGTAATATTGATCTTTTAACTTTATTTCTTCTTTTTTTTTATTTATAGCTAAGATTTTGTATCTAGGTATCGTTGCACCCAAGATGGCACTGGAAATGGTGACTTTTACACTTTTCGCTGTACTCATGTATTCCTGTAATTCTAAATTGATTCTCCTTGATCATGAAAGTACTCTCCTTGGGTATCACCAGTGTTTTAGTTGAGTATGAGAAAACAAAGTCAAGGAAAATAGAAAGATTCTCCATCTGAACAAAATTGCTAGCTCTTGCATAAGCAGGGTGGATACGATTGCAAATTCCATTCAAGTCCTGAAAACGTCTGGAGTGAGAGGGTGAAGAAATTATGCGATATAGCAATAAAAGAGGCATAAAGAACTTGAGTGACTGCTCTTTCAGAAATTTATTCCAAAAAGCAATCATCAGCTAGTCCAAGGGTACAAGTATTAACTGACCAGTCTCTCGACTATTGTGTCAGTCAATAAGTAAGTGACTTGCTAATTATATGTGATAATACATCAGCCAGCAGTCAAGTAGTTCACCAACTTAATACAAAAGCATGTGAGTCAGCAACAAACTAAGTTACCAGAACAATGTGATTTGGTCAGCAGAGAGACACTGACACACTGAGGCTGCAGAACTACATTGCCATTCAAATAAAGATCAGATATTGGAGATTTCTGTGCTTCTCAAGCAGTTCTCCAATCTTTCTACTTATGCTCTAACAGTTAAGGTTTCAAAATGTCGATGTATCGTGGATTGAACTATTTGTCATAACAGTAAAAATGTGTTAGTGTATAGTTTCATTCCTTTCTGACTAAACTATTGCATTGGTTTTATAGAGGTCAAGGACAAACTGAATCTAGGAGATGAATCTTTGAGCCCCACTGATGTCAGAAATGAAGGTGGAGGGGCCTAAAAATCACAAGGTTAGTTGTTGAACTGGTTTCTTGAGCCCATTCTAACAAAGTGGATTCAGATTTTTATAGGCTCCCCATTTCCATGGGCAAGAAAACCAATTCAGCTCATTACAAAGCATCTTAAAACTAAGTTTAGAAAGCTGACTGGAAGGGGTTTGGGGGTAAGGCAAGAAAGTGGAGTTAAGACCACAGTCAGATCCACCATTATCTTGTTTCATGACAAAGAAGGTGAGAAAAACAACATGGCTCACTGCTGCACATATTTCTAATGATCTCATGTTCTCGTGATCTTTAAACAATGCAATTTTACCCTTATCAAAGTCCAAAAGGCTTCAATCACATCATTAAATTGTTCAAGTAAATATAAGTTAAGTCACTTGGCAATTCAGAGCTTGGGGATTGCTGAAACACAAGATGTGCTTTTCATTTTTCACGCAACAGCACAGAATTGCAGGAATACCAAATCTCAAAGGGAACAACAATTTATCCTGCTTACAAAAAGGGTGCTGATGCTTGGAAAGTGGACTCTGATTGGTAAAGGACACCGATTTAAGCTCATAACGGAAGTGGTAATGACATGATGAAAAAGTTATTTCTTCAGACAAATGGATAGGACCTGGAAAGTACTGCTGTGAGTGTGTGGTGGACACAAGGTCAGTTGAGGCCTTCAAAAAGTAAGGGAAACTATACAGGTTTATAAAAAAAAGGTCAGGAAATGGCACCAGATGATTCGCTCCTGTTGGACCCATCATAAACATAACAGCCGAATGGTGTCTTTCTGCATTGTAACCATCCTAAGTCTGGGGTGTGGCTGAGGTTGCTGGTGGAGGAATAATTACTTTCCCTAGGCAACCTAGTTATTCGCGTTTTTTGAAATAGCAAGTCACTGCAGTTGATGTAGTCTTGCACACACAATGTGGCCAACCCAGATATGCAAACTACCCCCTCACTGGATTGGGATGAGCTACAGCACAGAGAACTTCTTTAAAGCCAAAGTGGTTGATAAATGCCTACAATGACTGTGGAGCAATCATTTCAGTGAAACTTCCATTTTTGATTTATATTCATAAAAGCATTTAGAGGCTTGCTGCTTTGAAGAACGAAGGAACATAATGTAATCTCCAACTGGGTTTCTGTTCCCAATTGGCCCTTAAGTAGTATCCTGGCACTCATATCTAATCATGCTGTTCAATGCACAATTTTTCAATACATCTTCCAACTAGCCATCATAGAATTTAAAAGGAAGTTGTGCATTCTCTCTCACTGAATGATACACTTCAAACATTTTTCTGATTATTTGAATTATAGTCATTCTGGATGTTTCTTTGTCAATATGATGGATTAGGCACATAAGAGAGATTTCCTTGCATGCAGATATATGGAATTGCATGAGCACCTAGAACATCAATGAATGGGATATGAGTCAGAGTGGGCATCTGAACAGAAATCCTGGAAAATCTCCACTATAAATTTAGAAATGGCTGTTGTAATTGAAAGTGCATTACAATAAACAATATAAAATAAAATACAGCACAAAAACAGGCCCTACTTAGACCCGGTACATCTTGCCCCAGCATGGTATCTATCCTTCTGTTCGCCCCACATTCATGTGTCTATCAAGATGCGCCTTAAACATTACTAATATGCCTGCTTCCACCACCTCCACTGGCAGTGGGTTCCAGGAACCCACTACCCTCTGTGTGAAAAACCTTCCCTGCACTTTTCCCCTAAACTTTTCCTTTCACAACTTGAACCTGTGCCCTCTTGTAGTTGATCTTTGCACCCTGGGAAAAAGCCTCTCACTGTCCACTTTATCTATGCATCTCATAATTTCATAGGCCACTATCAGGTTGCCCCTCAGCCTCCGTTTTTCCAGTGAAAACAATCTGAGTGCATTCAACCTCTCCTGATACCTAAAACACTCCAGATCAGGCAACATCCTGGTAAATAAAAACTGATAGAACTGCAGATGCTGGAAATCAGGAATAAAATCAGGAGTTCTGAGGAAGGGTCACCGGACCTGAAACATTAACTCTGACTTTTTCTTCACAGATGCTGCCAGACCTACTGAGCTTTTCCAGCAACTTTTGTTTTTAACATCCTGGTAAACCTTCTCTGCCCCTTCTGCAAAGCATCCACATCTTACTGGTAGTGTGGTAACCAGAACTGCATGCAATATTCCAAATGTGGCCTAACTAAAGCTGTAACATAACTTGCCAACTTTTATATTTGATGCCCTGGCGATGAAGGCAAGCATGCTGTATGCCTTAGAAATAACTCCACAGTGGCCGATATCTAGTCACCAAGTCACCATTTATTTACACGTGGAAAGTCGTTGACACTGATCCAGCATCCTCAGAGCCACCTCTCAAAGTGAGCAGAACCTGTGACACGCCTATTTATATCTGTCAGCCAGGATTCTCTGATTGGACCAGATTAATAGCCTCAATCAGGGAACTCATATTCTATGAGATCCACCTGGCTGACTTTGTTACAATCACCAGAGCCTTCCTGACCACCTTATCCATGTGTGTTACCACTTTCAGGGCTTTGTGGACCTGTATGCCCAGATTTCTCTGTATGCCAATGCTCCTAAGGCTTCTGCCATTTATTGTATAATTCATACCTGAATTTGAGCTTCCAAAACGCATCACCTCGCATTTGTCTGCATTAAGTTCCATCTGCCATTTCTCTGCCTAAATCTGCAATCTATCTTTATCCTGCAGCTCCACCAATTTTGATGTCATCTGCAACCTTACAAATCAGACCACTTACATTTTCCTCCAGATTATTTATATATATTATAAACAAAAAAGACCCCAACATTGATCCCTGCAGAACACCACTAGTTATTGATCTCCATTCCGAAAAGTACTCTTCCACTGCAACTCTTGCCTAGTATCCATTCAGCCAGCCCAACTCGGATCCCATGAGACTCTACTTTCTGTACCAGCTTGCCATGAGGTACCCAATCAAATGCCTTACCAAAATCCATGTAGACAACATCCACGTATCAATCATTCTTGTCACCTCCTCAAAAAACTCAATCAATTTGTGAGACATGACCTTCCCCACACAGACCCATGCTGCTTATCACTAACAAGTCTATTCACTTCCAAATGTCCCTCAGTATCTTCTCCAACAGCTTCCCCAACCATTGACGTCAGGCCCAATGGCCAGATTGTCTCAGTTTCCCTTCTTAAACAAAGGAACAAAATTGGTCATTGTCCAATTAGGAGTCTTCTGGAACCTCATCTGAGGTCAAAGTGGATGCAAAGATATCTGTTAATAATCTAGCCATTTCCCGCGCCCGCGCCCCCCCCCCCCCCCCCCCCCCCCACCCCCCTATCCTGGTACAGATCCCATTTGACTCTGGGGATTTGTTTAACGTAATGCCTTTCAAAGCACCCAGCACTTCCTCCTTCATTCTTATGAACTGCCCAAGAGTAGTCACACGCCTTTCCCTAATCTCAATATTCCTCACATCCCTCTCTTTGGTGAATACCAATGTGAAGTATTCATTACAGATCTTACCCATTTCCTCTGGCTCCACGCACATAACCTCCCTCCTTTCTCCTTCAGTGGGCCTACTCTTTCCCAAGCTACCCTCTTGCTCCTACTATATATATAAAATGGTTTGGGGTTCTCCGTAAGCCTGCTGGCCAAGGCATTTAAATCCCATTTTAGCCCTCCTAAATCCTCATTTGAGCTCCTTCCTACTTTCTCTATATTCTTCAAGGACTTTATCTATTTGTAGTTGCCTAGACCGTGAGTATGCTCTCTTTTTTTCAACTAAGCTAATAATCTCACCGGCCATCCAGGGTTCCCAAATCTTGACATTCTTGTCCTTCATTTTCATGGGAACATGTCTATCCTGCGCTCAAATCAATTGGTCCTTAAAAGACTCCCACATGTCAGATGTGGATTTATCCTCAAACAGCTGCTCCCAATCCACATTCTCTAATTCTTCTTTAATTCACTTATAGTTGGCCTTCTACCAATTTAACACCTTCATCTGAGGTCCACTCTTGTCCTTAATCATGGGCATCCAAAAACTTACGGAATTATGGTCACTATTCACAACATACTCCACCACTGAAACTTTGATCTCCTGGATAGGCTTGTTTTCCAATATCAGGTCCATTATAATCTCCCCTCTCTCATCGTATTATCCACTTACTGTATCAAAAAATCCCCATGGACACACCTAACAAATTGCTGCCCATCCAAACCCCTGGCTCTAAGGGAATCCCAGTCAAATGAGGGAAGTCAAAATCACCGACCACAACAACCCTATTATTTTCACATCTTACCAGAATCTGACTTTATATCTCTTTCTATATCTCCCGCTCACAGCTGGGAGGTCTGTAGTACAATCTCAGCAGTATGATTGCACTCTTCCTATTCCTGAGCTCAATATTGTATTGCGTTGTATTGTTATTCTGAGTAACTTCTTGTATTTTGGTCAGCTGGAAAATCTATTTGCTCACTAGCTGCATAACAGAGATTAACTCCAATCAGATCTGTAACGTGTGCATGTCAATCAATGTTCTTCTCATTTTTCAGTCACAGAAGCAGAAATTTTTGGGAATTAATGGCAGCTAAGAAAAAGAAAGCAAAGTATTTTAGTTGAAGATAATGGAAGTTACATCATATTTTTGAATGCTACCTTGATCAATCTTTCAAGTATCTCCCAGTCATTCATGTTGCTGCTACTTGTGGCAATAAAGTTCTTAAAGTTCTTCATCTGGACATCCAGAAAGCACCTGTCTCACTTTAGCTTACTGTTGGAAACAAACTTGTGATCTGCTGAATGTGTTTTGCCCAGTCAAGCTATTTTGCTGTTATGAGCATTGACATTTGTTTGCCACATTTCAATTGAAAATAAAGTTCCTCTTTTGGATATGCATAATATATCTGTTTTAGTTGAACTGCAGCATGTTGGGTGGCAATTTTTACTGTAATTATCTGGTACTCATAGTCTCAAAGTACAGATCTGTAGCCTTACTCCCATTAACACCACTGACATAATATTATCTCCATTTTAAAGGGGACCTACTACCAAGTGTTGAAAATGCCAATCTGTTTTAGATTCCAGACCCTTTTGAACATTGAAATTGGAATCCTCTGACATAACAAGGACTCACTTTCCATTTTTGGCCAGAATTGTCCTAAGCCTGAACTGTGAATGTTCAATGGACAATAAGCTCACCAAAAAAGGATTGTTAAATCAATTGTTTGGTTCAAAACTATAACTGACAGCTTTATTTTTTCACCACTTGAATTACATGACTTACAGATTGGTGAGCTATTTCTTCATTTTTTTTGGCAACTTGATTCTACTACCATTTCTTAATAAAGGCTTCTGCATCCCCGCATAGTGTCCTCTAAGATCAACACAGTGTGGAGCTGGAGGAACACAGCAGGCCAGGCAGCCTTCAAGGAACAGGAATGTCGACGTTTCGTGTCGGGACACTTGATCAGAACTGAGGAGGGGAAAGGGAGCTGGGAAATAAATTGAGAGAGGAGGAGTGGGGCTAGGGGAAGGGAGGTGGGATGGTGGCCAAAAATGGAAAGTGGGTCTTTGTTATGTCAGAGGACTCCAATTTCAATGTTCAAAAGTGGATGCAGTTTGGGGGTAGTAGGGATTGGTCAGTGGAAAGAGTGGAGTGGATAGGTGGGGAAGAAGATGGACAGGTTGTGTCAGTCCAAGGAGGCGGGGATGAGAGGGAGAGTTAGATGTGGGATGAGGCCGGGTGGTGGGGAGATTATAAAGCTAGTGAATTCTATGTTCAGGCCATCAGGCTGTAGGATCCCGAGGCGGAATATGAGGTGCTGTTCCCCCAGGTTGCGGGTGGCATCATTGTGGCACTGGAGGAGGCCCAGGATGGACGTATCACCCAGGGAGTGGGAGGGGGAGTTAAAATAGTTCGCGACCGTAAGGTGTTGTTGATTATTGCATACAGAGCGCAGATGCTCCACGAATCGGTTTCCGAGTCTCCGCTTCCTGATGTAAGGGAGGCCACATCCACTCAGCCTCTACATTTTGTGCATTTTAGCAGTGGCTAATGCTGAAATGATGTGGTAACACAAATTGAATTTTGTTCAAGACACTTGACCTTGATGGACCTAATATAGGCATAAGAATTTAGAGTTTAATCACACAATTTCGGTCTCAACACCACATAGAACCATAGTGATTGGTCAACCTATTGATCTTATTGCTAAATTATGACTCAATCAGTTGGATGCTAATGCTTCAAGCAATGAAATATCCAATACATCTTATACTTAAAGGTTGATTTTATTTGTGATGACAAGTTTATGTTCTAGGTATTTGCTAAACAGCTGAATTATCTGACTGTCTATCTTACCGTTGTGGTTGAGAGTACTTGCTTCATTTCAGGTGTGATTACAATCAAGGCCTGCAAAGTAATAATGTATTTCATTCTGATAATGTTAGTAATAGCATCCTATTGGCTGCTGTAGAATTCTTTTTATCATCATACTTTCGTTGGTCATAATCAGTGCATAGACACAGATGATCTCAGTGAAAAACTGATAGTGTTACTTGTGTTTTAAAGAGATGCTTTTTTTAGGCATTTTGAGTAAGCTGGTAATGTTAATTGACCTTGCCACGATGTTCTAGCTGTCATAGATACATCAATTCTTGATGATATTGGGAGCAATGACAGCACAGTCCTCACTGAAGATACCCTCTGGCATTTTGTGTAGCACATCAGTACTAAGTGAGATAGATTAATAACAGAGTTCTAAATGGCCATCCTTGATGCCACATAGGTTAACAGTAACAATAAAATTATATTTTACCACAATCCTTAACATTATGTCCTGACTATCCATCATTCCTTAATTATCATCAAACTGGATGTTAATGAAGGATTTAAAAGAGTATTTTGAAAGCCATGCCATATGTTTGTGAAATCTATGTGCTATTCTGATGAAGTCCTTGCCATCAAGTTAACATTCAAACAAATGCAACGCTAAGGAGCCTCAGAAAAATTATTGTCGGTGTGGATGAAAGAAGAAACTCTCCAATTACTGTAGATATATCTGGCATGGAAGGAAGAAAATTGTGATCACTAAAGGCCATTTAGTTCAGCCTAAGTTCATCATTCCAAAAGACCCTCAGGTCTAAGAATCAGCTCCTTTATTCATAATGTCTGTTCCATCATTAGGGCAGATACTGGGCTTTTGATTGTGACTAAAAAGTGTTCAGTTCCATTTGCCATGCTTCAGATAATGAAACATTTCAGCAAGCAGCAAGATCTGGGCAATTTGACTAGATAGGAGCAAGCAACATTTATGCTATGCAAATGCCAAGCAATGGTCACCTCTAACTAGAGAAAAGTCTAACCAATTTGTCTTTTATTTGATTCACGCCATTATGATTTGGCTGCATTTCATTGATTCCATTGATAGTGGGTGAAAATTCTGGAAATTTCTTGCTAACACCATCCTAAGAGTATCTTCAATATTTCAAGGATCTCTGTTTCAAATATGTAGATATAAGAAGAAGAAATCAAATAATTACTGATCATGAAGCCCAAATAGCAGCTCTTTGATAGTATCAGCTGTTGCTCATTTTCATCTGATGCAGGAATTTATGGTTTCAGGAGACTGGAGCAAATGACCCAGGTGACATTTTTAAGTTGCTCTGATCTTACTGAATGGTGAGCAGGCTTAAAAGAACAAAGAATTTATTCGAGATAACAAGGTGTAGAGCTGGATGAACACAGCAGGCCAAGCAGCATCAGAGGAGCAGGAAGGCTGACGTTTTGGGCCTAGACCTTTCTTCAGAAATTTCTACTATTCCTACTATCTCTGAAACAATTTTAAACCCACTGCAAAGCCTCTTCTAAGGATGCCTACCCTGAAGAAGTTACCCCATTTCTGAAGAATTGTCCAGGCCCGAAAAGTCAGCCTTCCTGCTCCTCTGATGCTGCTTGGCCTGCTGTGTTCATCCAGCTCTACACCTTGTTATCTCAGATTCTCCAGCATCTGCAGTTCCTACTATCTCTGAAAGAATTTATTCCTCCTGTTATACTTTTATTTGGCTATTCATTAATGACTGTGGGATCCTTCTGTGCACAAATTTACTATCTTATTTCTTACATTACAATATTGACTGCAGTCCAAAGTACTCAACTTTCCGTAATGCAATTTGCACTGTAGTAAGTGTCTTGTGAAGGTAAGTTATTTCTGTATTTCCTTTATCAACTTGCTGCATCACCACTGTGATTGGCCTATCAACAAAATATACTGATCCAGTAAATGCTTTGACTTCTTCCTGCAGAGTCTGCACTTCATACTTCCTTCCAATTTGCTGCTTAGTCATCCATTATGTTGGTGATGACTTTTCCACATTGTTATCTTAACTTCAAGGAGAATGGCCTGAAGAATGTCTACAATATTAATGAGCCACTTCATTTGCCTTTAGAACGAGCCATTCTTAATTTGAATCTGAAGTGAGTTTTATTTTGAAGAATAGGAAGTTTTGTTGGTTGTACAATGCTACACAAATCCAGTCCAGAGTGGCATGCCTTTTTATGTGGTTGTACAAACTTCCTGTGAAATTAGACTTGAATTATCAAGTGAATAGAGGTGGATAGAATTGTTAAGAAGGCATATGGTGCGTTAGCTTTCATTAGTATAGGGATTGAGTTCAAGAGCCGTGAAGTTATGCTCCAGCTATACAAAAGCCTGGTTCTGCCACATCAGGAGTATTGTGTCCAGCTCTGATCGCCTCATTACAGGAAAGATGTGGAAGTGTTGGAAAAGGTGCAGCGGAGATTTACCAGGATGTTGCCTGGAATGGAGGGAAGGTCTTACGAGGAAAGATTGAGAGAGCTAGGGCTTTTCTCTTTAGAACGACAAAGGAAGAGAGGTGACTTGATAGAGGTGTACAAAATGATCAGAGGTATAGATAGAGTGGACAGCCAGAGACTTGTTCCTAGGGTGGAGGTAGCTATTACGAGGGGGCATAGTTTTAAAGTAAGTGGAGGTAGATATAGGGGAGGCATCAGAGGTAGGTTCTTTGCTCTGAGAGTGGTTCGGGACGTGGAATGAATTGCCGGAGAAAGTAGTGGAGTCGGCCTCATTAGGGGCATTTAAGCAGCTATTAGATAAGCATATGGATAATAGTATAAGGTAGGGGTGGAGGTTAGATAGACCTTAGGATTAGGGTAAAAGTTTGGCACAACATCATGGGTCGAAGGGCCTGTACTGTGCTGTGCTGTTCTATGTTCTATGTTCTATCATCGGTTTTATCAAAGTGCACACAAAAATCTGACAGCAATTCAAGGCAATTAATAACACACGGGTGATTTAGTTCAGAAATGACTGTCTCGAAGTTCAATAGCACTGCCATTGTTTTGTAAATGCAAAACTGACACCCAAATGTCTAACAAAATGGGCAGTAGTGTACATACTCATTGTCTGCAAGAGGTTCAACACCAGTCTAATCGGTGAAGACAGCAAAAAAGTTGCTTGAGACAAATGATTGGCAATTAGCAAATGCCAATAGATTACCAATTCGAACAGTCATTGCAAAATTGACTGGCCAAAATGTAGTCGGGGCAGGCAAACTGGCAGTTAAGTAAGTAAAGGAAGGAGAGGATGGGAACACATTATGAAAGTTGACAAATCCTTTCCAGCCCCAGCATCCTAACTGCAGTTATCCAAATAAATTCACTACAAGAAGCATATTAATCCTATCCAGCGCCTTGGGTAAAAGCCTAGAAACATAAAACCAGTAGTCTATCTGCCTGAGTATACTTACAAATCTAAAAGCAATAAAAGCCTCCCTACTCTTCACTTTGCCCTTGTAATGGTAACAGCTAAATGCAACCGTCAATCAAAGGGCAACTGGAGAATTATGCCCAGACAGGAGGCCCTGAGGGATCCATGTCAATCAAAGAGACTCAGCAGTTCTCAAAACAAAAACTGTACCAAATAGTTACCACAGCGAGTATAAGGTATAACTGCCTTCGCTGTAAACATTAATTCAATTCCGTCAAAAACACAAAAATAGAGTATAAGGCAGGTTGGGACATTTAAAGTTAAGGTGAGATAATAGGTAAATAAATGGGTTTGCACATCTGTGTTTCTGTATCTATTTTGACTGGAATAATATGAGATTAGAATTATGATGCTGTTCTATGGTTGACTATGTTGTAATTATCTATAGGGATTTGTGTGTTATGAAAATGATTCTGTGAATCTATTGACTGGAACCCCAAGCTTGAATTTGTTTTGAAAGAAGAGACAAAAGCTGTATTTCCGTGAGTTGGTCTCAAAGACAAACATAGCTATACAACTTACATTGATGTACCTTCCACATGAGGCAGTGTCTATCTGCCTACAATATAGTACCAAAGACAATGACTCTGGGGACTGTGAATGAACAACATTCTTTGTTCTATTAGCATAGTTTCCACAAACCAATAGGGTACTCAACTGAATGAAGCCAAACCATTATGTATAACTACTAGGACAATGGAACACTGACTGGGTGAAGAATTCCAAGACATAATTTAATAAACTTACAATTGGAATGCACTTACCATGACCTTATTTGAATCCCTGGGCAGTCAGTGAGAAAAAAGATCATGTGACAACCTCATGTTTGTGTCTGTAAACATCTGCTTTCTCTGCAGAACAATGTTGTCCGTGCGTTGGACACTTTGACTAGTTTTTGCATCAAAAACACTTTACCTAAGTGCCCTTGTCAGTGAGGCAGACAAAAGGGACTTAGAATTCAATTTGTGATTCAACTCAGTTTTGTTAATAAAACATTCCTTATTAAAACACCATACAAATACTTCCCAAATTCTCACAATATTTACTCCCTATCTAGCTCTATCCATCTGAGAAGGGATATTACCCACAACGATCCTCACGTTTGAGATGGGCCATTGGAGTCTTCTAGTTCTCTGACATAAGGCTGCTTCTCTTCCACTGAGGAAGAGAAGTACTGAGTTCTGAGGAAGGGTCACCGGACCCGAAACGTTAACTCTGTTTTCTCCTCCACGGATGCTGCCAGACCTGCTGAGCTTTTCCAGCAACTTTGTTTTTATCTCTTCCACTGAGTTGGGTCTCATAGGTCAGGGTAGGTCTTCTCCTGGGTTTTCTTGGATTGTTGCACAATCTACTGCCACAAGATTTGCTGTGAATCTTCCCTGCAAGTCTTCTGAGTCTTCACTAAGGCTTCACTTTATCTTTGCTGAGCTTTCACTAAATCTTCACTCAGGGCTGGCTTCCAGGTATGCGAGTTCGTATTGCCTCTCGCACTGGACCTTCCAGAATATTCTGTGGCATTTAATCAATGGGGTCATGAGTTGGGTTCAAATCATCCATTGGGGTCATGCCAACATCCTTCACTGTTGCCATGGTGAGAGGTGTAAATGCATGTACTGCGGCAGTCAAGATGTCAGAAAGTGTAATCTACACTTCTCCAATACGTAATCCTTGGGCTGGTTGCTACAGGTTCCCCTTGAACCTTTGTAACCTCTTTGATCTTAGTTTCCACTGCTGGCTGCTGTTTCATTTAATTTGGCCAATTTTCTGTCAGGTGATCCCATGGTCATTTGGCCACCACAAGGGTAGCAGCTGAGCTGCTGAAGGAACCAGAACCTGAGTGGGTTCTTTATCTTCCTGTTCTCTTTCTCTTTCCTTGTCTCTGTACCCAACTTGTAAGGTTTATGAAACCTGAATGCTGATTATTTTGACTCCAGGGGCTGCAGACAGAACTTTTTGTAAGAAGTCAAACTCAGCATGTCTGTTTCCAGAAAAGAAACCAAACAAATTGTTTGAAAGAAAAAAAAATTGCTGGAAAAACTCAGCAGGTCTGGCAGCATCTGTGGAGAGAAAGCACGAGTTGTTTCAGGTCCAGTGACCCTTCTGCAGAGCTGATAAATTGTCAGAACTGACCAAATAAATTGGTACCTCTAGACCACCTCAAATTTGGAAGCATTAGAAGTATTAAGCAAAAGCAACATATCCACCAATGTCAACCTGACACAATCAAGTCACCACTCTGTACGAACTATACGCCCCTGAATTTTACTGCATTTTTAACTTGGTTAATTTATCCTTTCCTACTCTCCTGCAATTTTTGTCTGTAGGAATTTCAAGTGTCTATATGTGTGTGAATGTTGGAGCTTACTGTATTATTCAATTTTAACCAGGTTAAGTCCAGTAAAAGTTATGAAAAAGTTGCAATAAAAGCATGAAACACCAAGCTGCAAAATGATATGAGGATGGTTGTTCAAAAGCTTAGCCAAAAAGATAGGTTTTAAGGACCATGTTAAAGGAGAAGAGATTGACATAGAGAAGGAAGGGTTTCGGGAGAGCATTTTCAGATCCTTGGGTCTAGGCAGCACTATTGCAGGTAGCCAATAATATTACCTTTACCAAATTATGACTTCACCAATTCCACAGTAATCACATCAGTGATGCTAAGAAGCCTGAAATCAAAGCCAACACACACGACAGGAGTTTGATAACTGTACTGAAGCAAGCAGTTGCTGATATTAACATTGATGACAAAACCTTTTATTTCCTCATTTGCTATCTCAGATGTTGGAAGGAAGACAAAAGTTAATTATCACCGGAGATTCAGCTATTGTTTAAAATAGTAACAAACATAAGTAAATGCTGTGAGCTCATAAGAACAAAGCAAATTTGGATAGAACAGCAGTTGAAAACGTAACTAATAAACACCAATAATAAAACTCTATTCAAATAACAACTCAAACTAATTAATAAAAGGTATAAAAATAGTTTGAAATCCTGTGGCAAAATACTTAATTGATTATTACAATTGATAGGGACATGGTCATTGTTAAAATTATAAAGCACTTAAATCACACTAAAGATAAACCTTAGGATTTTAAAAAAAATCTTCTGTACCTAATGGTCCTTTCATTCTTACTCTCATCTCTTTGTGAATCATACTTTTTGAACATTATACGCTATCAGGTGTGAGTCTGTTCGGGTCAACGGCTTTATAGGGTCTTTGATAGTTGTAGCGTAACCACTCAACATGACACATTCATGTCCAATTCTACATCTAAGAGCTACAGGCTGGAAGGAAGTTATGTTCAAGAATTGCTAACTAAATTGACTGTGAGCCCGAAAGAAAATCAATCAAAGATTCAGCTGTTGAAAGCTAGAGTAAGCCTTCATAGTTAGAGCTTGTCCTCAGAGGAAGAGCGTGCCTCATTGTGCAGGCTAATTGAGGCACTCAGTTCAACTAAGATTACATTGGATCTCAAGCTTCCCCATAGACAAACTGCAAGGGCTGCAGAGGCTTAATAAATATATAAAGATAGCTTGCTGTCTTGTCATCTTGGTTTGTTATATTCTGCAATTTACTATAAAATGATGATGAGGGAAGAAGCATGAAAATTATAGGCTGAATCTTACACTTTTTTAGCTAAGTATGAGTCATGCCGAATTTGGTGGAGTGATTCTTACGTTGGGGCCAAGTGAGTTTTCTTGCCGTATCCTACCAAATTCGCTTACCAAAGCCATCGCAGTGAGAAACCTGCCCAATTTTACTGCATGGTGTTCACAGAGGAATTTGCTGCTCAGAAGGGGTCGTCCATAAAACCAGCATTCCTTGGGGTCGCATCACCTTGTGTCAGGCATCAGGAAAGATGGCAGAGAACAGGAAGCTGGTGCTACACTTCTCAGAGAAGGACCTGGTGGATGGAGTGGTGGAGAGGAGAGGAGTCCTCTTCCCAGAGCACTGGCAGAAGAGACCACACTACCCGACCATACCAGCCTCGTCACCACCTGATAAGTGCCATCTCCAAAGTGGAGGAGAACTGGGCAACAGTATGGCAAGAATGTCAACGATCGTCTCTGTTCTAGCAGGGCAGATGCAGTACTCTGCCCTTTGCTATCACACATTTACCTGTGGCGCCACATCCACCTCCACCAATGCTTAAACTTTGAGCCCCAACTCTCTGTTGCAAGAAACACCTTACTCACTTGCTCTTGTTAACCCACTATCCTCCAACAAAGCTAACTCCTCATCACTTCTGCGCTACCTCTTCATTCCCTTGGAACACATACACACAGTCACTTTAACCAGGCATCAAACACCACGACTCGCCAGTGTCTACAGCTTCTTATATCTTACAGATGAACCCATTCTGTCTTCAACCACCTGGGACCATCGTGAGGATGTATCAGAGGGACCATCATCTGCACTAAGCCCTGACACCAGCCTCCCCATCCCCACAACACCCCTGCCCCCCACCAGCAGTATGGACAGCAACATATCGCTGGTCTGTGTGAGGTCATCCATTGAGTCTACCACAGCTAAAGGTCTGCACATTGGTGAGGGGGAAATGTCCCAGGCCACTGGCAGTCGAAGGATTGTTAGAGACCAGGCACCTGCTGATCCCCCGGCAGGAGACGCCCTGGAGGTCTCAGCCTTGAGGGACTTGGTGCAGATACACAGGGAGGAGCACCAGTGACAGGCAGGCATCAGGATTCACTGTCCTTCATTGCTGTGAAGTGAAGCAATGCAGCCACTGCATAGAGTCACTGCCCTTCACTGCTCAGATGCTGCAACACTGCAGCCAGACTTGCGGCCCTCTGTCTGCCTCTATGAACAGTTTCAAGGGTGCCACAGAGAAACAGGCCTGGCACTCTCAGGGGCTGATGGAGAGCCAACAACATCAACACTCCACTGTCCCAGGCATTGGTCCTTGGGACTGAAGGCAGGCAGAGAACCTTGCCCCTAGTCCAGGTTATGCCCCCTGAAGAGAAGAAGACAGAGTGATGACCATCCAAAGGAGGAACGACAGGCAGACCTCTCGACAATCTCCACTCAGGAGAGGTAGCTGGATCCTTCATCTCTACCCGCCTGCCTCCCCTCCAACCCACTGGAAGTGCCAGCCAGACGGGTCAACTTGTGTCAGGATAGAAGCCTGTGATTATGTCTGGCACGCCCAGACCCAATGGCCCAGGGATCTGCCCAAACCTCCAGGGCCAATGGGGTCTCCACCTCAACTGGGAATCAGAGGAGCTCAGTGCATCGCAGCGGGAGGGATAGGAGCAGCAAAATATCCTATTGTCATGTGTGGGTATCAGCTGGAAATCTATACAGTTTGTTGATCATCATATCAGATGTAAATAGTTTGTTTATCCTATTCTGTTATTTATAAAACACTTTCGTATTTACAGGTTCTTTCACAAGCCATAGTACAGTATGTAACTTTTTGTTAAGATTTGACAAACCCCCTACCTTTCCCCATTCATGTGGCCGTATATGTTTCTGTTGTCAATGTAGGCGTTCTGTGGCATCGCCCCTCATTAACCAGGCGCAGTGGTCAGGGGGCTGCTATGGTCAGCAAATACATCATGTGGGAGCAGGAGTAGTGATGTGTATACATGGGAGCAGCTCACTCCAAAATGTTCGCCCATCTCCAAACCATTGCCTACTGTTAGGCAGGCTGTGTAGCAGAAATGTACATCTCAGGGAGTTCCCAGCAGTGACTATGACAGGGAGGTCTCATTGGTTTATTTTTATTTTTATTGGCTTCTGATCCTTTTATTCCCTATTTTACACATTTTCTTTCCTATCCTTCAATGATTTGTTTCTTTTTTCACTTTCTGTCTTCCTCGATCTGTGGCATTTTTTTTTTCATTTCTCCTTGGCTCAGCTCCTATTTAAGAAGGTTTACAAGATCTGTCACTAAATCCACCACCTGCTGTCATGCTAATTCATACAAAGATCCCAAGTTTCCTTGAGAAATGTTCTCTTTCTTTCTCCTCGTATTGTCTTGTGTAGGGTTCTGGTTACATTGGTGCCAAATCGGTTGGTCATTTATCACGGATTATCGTACAGAGTAGGTTTACTGGGAGAAATGAGAGAGAATGGAAAATAGCCTGGCAATATTTGATCACCTATTTTGAATGACCACCAATTTCATGCTTATTGCTTTCAGGCAATTAGGAGAAATGAAGAGGAGGCAGACCAAATTTACAGGTTCAGTTTCCATTGCTTTTCTTGCAATCCCTGAATCTTTCAGTCAAAAAGCTGCAAGATGCAACTATTACAATAAGAGGTTACCTCTGATAGCTTTCACCTTTTTTTTGCCATGCCATGTAACAAAGTCTGTTGTCAATTGAGAAAGCAAAACAGGGTGTCGTTTTTATCTGGAAAAAAATATAACATTCATCTGAACATGATGTACATCTTCCCACAATATCCATAACAAACATAACAAGCCATTCAAAACATTCAGCATCTGTTAAAAGATGTAAGGTATTTAAGCAGCAAAAAAGTGGCTTGAATAGAACTTGGTGTTGATTTTAAATTTGTTTCTTCAAACTTAAATCAACTATATTTAATTTATTAAATATTGCATTTCAAAAGGCAAGAGAGATTGCAGAGGGGAGCAGTCCATCTGATTTACAGAATGCAATTTAATGGATGGGAAAGAGACAGAAGAATAAATTCTTCAAAATTTGAAACCTGACACCAATTCACTGTCATTGTGCCTTTTTCCAGTATAAATGGGATAGGTTGTTTCTCACCTGTATAACCAGTTATCAAGATGCAAGTAGAAATGTCACTGTGCTAATGTGACTGTGTGCCTCAACTCATAGCAGCCTTCCTAATTTAACAGCTGCTGGTCTCATTTCCCAGGGGTCGGGAAACCTGGTCGGCTGAAATGAGGTTAGGACTGCCAGAACCAGTAAAGTGAGTACTTTCCCAACCCTGTTGTGGGCTATGTAGAGGAGAGCTGCTTCTCCTTAACATAACAGTCCATATCCCCTCACAAGAATCTCCCAAGCAAATGTATCAGCATTTGTCTGACCCCACTGCAATCAATTGCGTTGATTTCCAATACAATGCACACACTAACACCCACTGACAATATTCCCTTCCCGAGATGTCCGTTTCTCACCCCACCCTTCTTGAACTCCCTTCTTGTTATTTCACATTGCAGCAACCACAGGCCTTGCTGCCTGTAGGAAGTGAGAAAAAAATTAAATGAGATCCTGCCACTAAATTCATCAGAATCTCATACTTATTGTGTTGGCCAGATGTTACAAATTCCCTTTCCCACCTCCCGCTAATTATCAAAGTGTAAGGGCAGAATATTCCCAGCCCTTCAGCAGCACGGAAAACAGAAAGACATTTTGGAAAATAAGGCAAGAATAAAAAAAAAATGATTCTCAAAGTCCAGAAATAAAGTCTGCTTCTCACCTGCTTAAAAGGTGAGTTCTGAATGTCACTGGTAAACAATGCCCACCTTATTTCCATGCATCTACACCTCATTATTAGCTAATCGAATCTCATTGATACGCTGTTCACAATTCTCCCATGTGCCATTGAGAAATTAAATGGTACTAATTCCCAAATTGAAAGGTAGAGAAGTTGCCTCAGATTCAGCTCACCATTTGCTTCTCAGGTCTCAAGGTAACCTCCATTCACTCATATCTCACTGCATCCTCCATGGGCAATGACTGCCTTCACCCTTTGCCAACTGAAATCAGCTTCAGCAAAACAACAGCCTCAGCACATGATCATGGCTGATCCCAGACTAACTCATTATACACCAGCATTTTACCATTGTTATTTGGACCCCACTGACATATTATATTGCAGTGTATCTGCTGGGTTGTTCTGCATGTCGGGACACACACCCATTCCAGGCATCTGCTTGACTTGCCTTTTAACATGGACAGAAAGGTAGACTGTTTGTCACGGTTGTGCCCACTGAGCAGTTAAGAGGGCAGACACGTTGCTCTATGCCACTGTGCTATGTCAATGTTACTCCTGCAGCATGTACTGACAGCAAATGCAATGTATGTGCTCAACCAAATTACCATGCCTGAAAGTCAAAGGGAATCCACCCTTATACAGGGAAAGGGAGCAGTTAGTCAGGGGTACTGTCACAGTCAGTGAAGGGCATCATCCATTACTAATTCAGGGGATTGACCAAGGTAGTCAGACATTTGTTGAGACCAGGGTGCAGGCATTGATGTCCACATAGTCTAGGAATTGGGCCATGGCCAGTCCTGCTGGTCAAGGGGAACCAGTCTGGGAATCGCTGGTAATTCAGTTAGGGAGCTGCAGAGTCATTAGGCCAGGGTCTGGGCTGTGCTTAGTCAGGGGGCCTCACAAATCTTAATGGTCAATGATAAAAGTGGATGGAAGAGCTATTTGTGGGTGTGCAGCAGCAGGAAACCTGGTGAGATATCCCAACTGAACATTAACCTTCTTCTTTCACGACTAGACATTGCCCTTGGTGTATGAAACTGACCTGGACTACTGTCTGTGTGCCAGCCAACTGTGTCCGTTGCCCTGGCATCTTTTGACGGTCTACCACCACGTCCAACTGCCCCTCTAGGTCCCTCTTGCTGAATCAGGGTACCAATTATGTGACAACTCAGGTACAAAAATGGCAGAGCAGCAGATGATGACGGGCAGTTCCTGGTTAGCAGTGTTTGAAGTGGTGTGCAGGTTGGGGTTTAGATACAGTGTCAATGGCACTAGCTCCCATCAGCGATAAACATTTCTACCTCTGCTGCCATATGATAGAATGAGAAGGAGGCCAGAGAGTCCAAATGTACCATAAGTGAGATTATCAGTGGAAGATTACATGAAAAAAATCACCATGGGCCATTGTGGGAAACCCTTGATAGGACTCGCTAAAAATATTTGAAAATGGAAAAAAATTAGCTCACAATTTCTGGTTGTACAAGCACCTGAATCTTTAGCAGTTCACACTTTTCTATCTCCAGTCCCTTGCACATCACTCTCTTACACACTGCACATCTCCTGACCTCCTATAATGTTACAACCTTTCTTCAATTACATAACTCAAAAATTGTTGCTCGATTCAACTCCCCTGCACCATTTCTTGTTGAAATAACTATGTTTGGGAAACAGGTCCTTGGCATAAACAATGCTAGAGAGACAACTTGTATTCAGCAGTGTTTACATTCTAAAGAAAGCCAAAATATAATTTGCATTTATATGGCACCTAGCATGACTTTTTAAAATCATTCAGTCAATTATGTACATAAGAACCAGGAGCAGGAGTAGGCCATCTGGCCCTTTGTGCCCGCTCTGCCATTCCATAAGATCATATTTGATCTTTTTGTGGCCTCAGCTCCGCTTACTCACCATAACCCTTAATGCCTTTGCTGTTCAAAAAATTATCTATCTTAACTTTAAAAACATTCAATGAGAAAGCCCCAACTACTTCACTGGGCAGGGAATTCCACAGATTCACTACCCTTTGTGTGAAGAAGGTCCTCCTGAATTCAGTCCTAAATCTGCTCCCCCTAAATTTTGAGGCTATGCCCTCTTGTTCTAGTTTCAACCAGCGGTGGAAACATCCTGCCTGCTTTTATCTTATCTATTTCCTTCATAATTTTATATGTCTCTGTAAGATTCCCCCCTCAATCTTCTGAATTCCAATGAATATAATCCCAGTCTACTCAATCTCTCCTCATATGCTAATACCTCACAACTCTGGAATTAACCTAGTTAATCTCCTCTGCACCCCCTCCAGTGCCAGTACATCCTTTCTCAAGTAAGGAGACCAAACCTGCAAGCAATACTCCAGGTGTGCCTCACCAGCACCCCACACAACTGTAACATAACCTCCCTGCTTTTAAACTCAGTCCATCTAGCAATGAAGGACAATATTCAATTTGCCTTCTTAATGATCTGTTATACCTGCAAACCAACCTTCTGTGATTCATGCACAAGGACACCCAGGTCCCTGTGCACAGCAGCATGCTACAATTTTTTACCGTTCAAATAATAGTCCTTTTTACTGTTATTCCTACAAAAATGGATGACATCACATTTATCAACATTATACTCCATCTGCCAGACTGTTGCCCACTCACTTAAACTATCTATATCCCTCTGCAAACTTTCAGAGTCCTCTGCACACTTTGCTTTACTGCTTATCTTAGTGTCATCTGCAAACTTTGACACACTACACATGGTCCCCAACTCCAAATCATCCATGTAAATTGTAAACAATTGCAGTCCCAACACTGATTCCTGAGGCACACCATGAGTAACTGATTGCCAACCAGAAAAGCATTCATTTATCTTTACTCTTTACTTCCTGTTAGTTAATCAATTCTCTACCATGCTAATACATTGCCCATAACACTGTGCACCTTTATCTTATGCAGCAGCCTTTTGTGTGGCATCTTGTCAATTGCCTTTTGGAAATCTAGATACACCACATCTACTGGGTCCCTGTTGTCCACCATGCTTATAATGTCTTCATAAAATTCCAGTAAATTAGTTAAACATGACCTCCCCTTCATGAACACATCCTGTGCCTGCACATTGGGTAATTTCTATCTAGATGATTTGCTATTTCTTCCTTGATGATAGATTCAAGCATTTTCTCCATTACAGAAGTTAAACTAACCGGCCTACAATTCCCTATCTTTTGTCTACCTCCTTTTTTAAACAGTGGCATCACATTTGCTGTTTTCTAATCTGCTGGAACTGCCCCAGAATCCAGTGAATTTTAGAAAATTACCACAAGCGCATTTGCTTTTTAACCCTGCAATGCATTCCATCAGGACCTGGAGACTTGAGTACCTTTAGATCCATTAGCTTGCCCAACACTATCTCTTTCTTGATAATGATTGTTTTTAGGTCTTCACCTACCTTAGTCACCTTGTCATCAATTACTGGCACGTTATTCATGTCCTCCAATGTGAAAACTGACACAAAATACCTGTTCAATGCCTCAGCTATTTCTTCCTTTCCCATTATTAAATCCCCTATCTCATTCCCTAAAGGACCAATGTTTATCGTAGCCACTCTTTTTCGTTTTATAAATTTGTAGAAACTTCTGCTATCTGTCTTTATATTCTGAGCAAGTTTACTCTCATAATCTCTTACTTTTCCTTATCACATTTTTTGTGGCTTTCTGTTGACCTTTAAAGTTTTCCCAATTTTTAGCTTCCCACTGGTCTTTGCCACTTTGTATGCCTTATCTTTCAATTTGATAGCTTCCCTTATTTCCTTAGACATCCATGGCTGATTACCCTTTTTTCAACAGTTCTTCCTCTTCACTGGTATATACCTTTGCTGAGGACTTTGAAAAATTGCTTTGGAAGTCCTCCACTGTTCCTCAACTGTCCCACCATAAAGTATTTGCTTCTAGTCTACTTTAGCCAACTCCTCCCTCATCCTATTGTAGTCTCCTTTGTTTAAACAGGACCCTGGTGTTGGATTTTATCTGCTCACTTTCCATCCGTATTCTAAATTCAACCATATTGTGATCACTCCTTCGAAGAGGATCCCTAACTATGAGATCATTAATTATTCCTATCTCGTTACACAGATCTAGGATAGCTTGCTCCCTTGTCTGTTCCATTACATACTGTTCAAGAAAACTATCACGGATGCATTCTATGAACTCTTCCTCAAGGCTGCCTTGACTGACCTGGTTCGACCAGTTGATATGTAGATTAAAATCCCCCGTGATAATTGCCGTACCATTTTTACAGGCGTTAGTTATTTCTTTGTTTATTGCCCGCCTCAATGTGTTGTTATTACTTGGTGTTCTATAGACTACACTTATCAGTGACTTTTTCTTCTTAGAATTTCTAATTTCCACCCAAATGTATTCAACCTTATTCTCCATAGAACCTATGTCATCTCTTACGAAAGTCCTGATGTCATCCTTAAATATCAGAGCTATACCAACCCCCTTACCTTCCTGTCTGTCCTTCCGAATAGTCTGATACCCCTGGATATTTAATTCCCAGTCGTGGCCATCCTGCAGCCTTGTCTCCGTAATGGTTATTAAATCATACTCATTCACGATGATTTGTGCTGTTAAGTCATCTACTTTGTTTTGAATGCTACGAGCATTCAGGTAAAGTGCCTTTATGCTAGTTTTTATACCTTCTTTTTGAATTCTAACATCTCCATTCATAATCTCTCCTGAGCTTTCTTTCCTTTTAACTTCTTTCATAGTTTTCAATGTAGTTAAATTCTTCTGCACACACATTAGCCTGCTGCTTTCTTTTCTATTACCATTACACTTCCTGTCGTTTTTCCCTTTCCCTTCCCCCAATTCACTAGTTTAAAGTCCTAGTGACCATCCTATTTATACTTTTTGGTAGAAAACTGGTTCCAGATTGGTTCAGGTGGAAACTATACCAACGGTACAGATCCCTCCTGTTCCTAAACTGATGCCAATGCTCCATGAAATGGAACCCCTCTTTCCAACACCACTCCTTTAGCCACATGTTTACTTCCCTAATTTTCTTATCCCTAAACCAATTTGCACATGGCTCAGGTAGTAATACAGAGATTATATGCCAGTTCCTTAATTTCGTTACTAGTGCTTGATAATCCCTGAACAGGTCCTCCTTCCTAGCGTTGCCTCTGTTGTGTAGCCCGACGTGGACCACAACAACTGGATCCTCGCCCTCTTTCTCCAGTATTCTTTCAAGCCCGTCAGAGGTGTCCCTCACCGTGGCACTGGGCAGGCAACACACCATGCGGGACTCTCAATCCTGCTTACAAAGGGTGCTATCTATTCCCCTAATTACAGAGTCCCCTACAACTACCACTTGTCTTTTTGCTTCTCCCTCTCGAATGGCCTCCTGTACCTTGGTGCAGTGGTCAGCTGGCTCATCCTCCCTACAGCCCTTTTCCTCATCCTCGCAGGGAGCAAGTACCTCATTCCTGTTGGACAATGTCAAGAGCTGAGGCTCCTCTGTTCCTGAATTCAGGATCCCCCCACGTGCCTCACTTGTAATCACATCCTGCTGTCCCTGATCACCGACTGAATTTTGAAGTACTTAATCTACCAGGTGTGACCACCTCCTGAAATAAACAGTCCAGGTACTTCTCCCCCTCCCAGATGTGCCACAGTGGTTTGATGCTCAGATTCCAGCCCATCAACTCTGGGCCAAAGTTCCTCGTGCAAACAACACTTGCTGCCGATGTGGTCACCACCATTCACAATCAGTCAGCTCCCACATCATGCAGCTACAACACATCACCTGTCCAGCCATTTCTACTTAGTTAATTAATGTACTTTTGGAATATAATGTAAAAAAGTTGCACAAAGCAAACTCCCACAAATAGCAATGTGATAATGACCAGAGAGCCTGTTTGACTATTTTGATTGATGGATGAATATTTGCCAGAAATCCAAGAGTAACTCCACTGTTCATCCTCAGATTGCCTTAAGTTATCTTTTACACTCACTAGAAAGAGCAGGTAGCTTTGGCTGAATGTTGTATCTGAAAGATATCACCTCTGACTGCATGGATCTCCTTTAGAGTTCGCCCTAGACTGGAGTTTCAACTGAGTTTTTTTTGTTCTTTCTGGTTTTATTAAATTTATTAATTATTGTCCACTCTCTTTTCTCCCTATGTTTAATGGCAAATAAAGCACCTAGTAGTAAGATGACTAACTTCCCATTCTTTTGAAAATGTCAGTAAATGTCATTAGTTCTTCTGATAAAGATATCATGGCAAAGCCTGACTTATATCCCCAACTGAAGTCTATAAAATAGACATTTCCAGCAGTATTTAAACTGAAACGTGATCAAGAGCAGGAAATTTGGTTCATTTTATCCTCCTAACTATCAGATCTGCTGAAATCAGCTAACACATCAAAGTTAGGAGATCGAACAAAATCTGTACGTCTTTACCATTTCCTGAATAATTCCACAAGCCATCAGGAAAACCTTTTATTAAAATACATCTTGATCATGGCAGTAACTAATTACAATAAGGAAAAACTCCAGTTGATTCTTCTAAAAAGCACAAAATTCTGGAAATATTTGACAGGTGTGGCAGCATCCCCATAGAGAGAATCAGAGTTAACTATTCAGATCAATGACCATTCATCAGAGTTTGAGTTCTGATGACAGATTATCAACTGAAAGATGAATTCTCATTTCTCTTTCCACTAATGTTTCCAAGTTAGTGAAGCATTTCCACTAATTTCTGTTTTGATTTCAGATTTCCAACATCTGGAGCAGTCACCATAGTCTTCCCAGACCAGAGGCTGTTCTTTCATTAGAGAAAGACAACTGCTGGTGGTTTAACCTGAAGGTCACCATGCCTCAGGCAAGGGGAAAGGTTGAGAAGGAAAATCCTTCATAGTAACTGCAGCCCACACTGTTGGTGTTACTGCATTGCAAACCAGCTGCCTAGCCAACGGCGTACTCCTTTTTCAAATCAAAACAGAAAATGTTGTAAATATAGCATTAGCTCATGTGAATTTGACAAAGGTAATGTTGTGATGAAGAGACAGATTCAAAATGTTAACGTGCCTTTTCTCTTTACAGATATCAACAGAATCAACATCTACCTCCAATAATTCTATTCCTATTTTAAATCATTCATTTGTGCCCTTTTTTTTTCCTCCTTCTTGATTCTAGGGTTAAATAGGAATTTTTTTTTTAACGCATGCAATGATATTTCATGCAAGTAACGTGCAGATGGGAGCATCTTTTTTTTAACACATGCAGACGTACATGATTGTAAAATGAGTCAATGAATCCCTTGTTTCTATGATCAAAGAAATTTTTCAATGTAACTTTATAATTTATGATTTAATTAAATAATTTCCTAAAGAAACAGTGCTGCATTTTTGGAGTGTAGCATCACCTTGACACAGCTGTTCCGTCCTTCCTTCTGACTTACCATTGAGACATTGAAAATTGGTACAATTTGTTTAAAAATAAGGGCTGAAAACAATCCCCTTATGTTTTTTTTTCTGAAGAAAAACATTGCAAAGTAATGACCATGTGGTGAGGTTCAAAAGAAACATTTTTGTTCATGTCATTTAAGTGGCAGAGTGTATATTCATTTTCAACATTGATTGTTCTAGCCAACATCTAGATTATTAAATAATAACAACAACAATGAATATAATTTGTAACAGCAACATTTATTCACTAACTTAACCATGGAATATTGTTTCAAAGGCACTTCACAGAGTTGCATTCCCAAACAGAGATGCTGACTCAAAAGATTTATTAGAAGGATGACTCTAGTATCTGTAGCTGCCTTTAAGACAGTTCATCTTTAAGGACTCCATGTGTTATATGTCTATAATAGTGCATCTCTGACTAACTGATAGACTGTTTTTGGTTTGCAAGCTGTACAAACAGACATCAGTTTAATGTCTGCTTCATAACTTAGAATGTGTTTTACCCTTCTAAATAAACTAACCTATGGAGTTAATCAATTCCTCGCCATCAATTATTAGACCATTTTTATTAGCCTAATAGTGACCATAAGCATGGTAAGAGATATGGATTTTCGAAAGAGTCTTTAAAAAAAAGAGAGCGTGCATGGGAGAGGAGGGAGGAATTTAAGGAAGGAATTCTCAAGCAGGCTAAGGTGCCACTGACAATGGTGGGTCAAGGATGGAAGGTATGTAAAAAAGTTGAGAAGCATAGATTAGAAAAGGAAATGGGCACCAGGGTGTTAAATGAGTTGAAGTTGAATAGGTGAATGGTGGAAGGCTGGTGAGAGGACCGTTTAAACAGTTGAAGTGGCAGTATCACAGATGAATGTTTCAGAAATGTAATGAATGAATTAGGGAAAAGGGTAAGTGATATAAGGGAAGTGGAAGTAAAACATTTTTGTTATAGAAACAGGGTCAAAAGGATTCTGAGATTGTCAAAAGTCTAGAGCATGAAGAGAATGTGTTAAATCTTCACGATATTAAGTTGAACAGCATTGTTCATCCAAGACTGGATACACCTAAGCAATCTGATAACACAGAGTCAGTGGAAGGTTGGAGTGGTGTGATCGAGAGATTGAGCTGGTGTCATCAGTGTACATGTGGAAACTGACTCCAAACTTGCAAGTAGATTAGGAACTGAAGAATTCAAAGTTTTACAGTTGGATATAGATAAAATGTTTATTGAATATCATAACAATTCTGATGACAAGACAAATAAAACAAGTAATCATAATGTTGATATAGTTGTGAATAAACATCAAAATCAAATACATTGTAAAATACATGTCTCAGAACATTAGGAACTCATCACTTCCTATCTCAACATGATAATTTCTCCCCTCGTCCAGTCCCTTCCCACTTACATCTGTGATTCTTCTTGCGCTTTGTCAGTTTGAGAATTTCCAGTTCATGAGCTGCTCTTTAACATGGACACAATCCGTTTACATGCTCATCCGCCACCAAGATAGTCTCAGGGTCTCCACTTCTACCTGGAAAAAACGGCCTGATCGGTTCCCAACCACCACCATCCTCTTCCACCAAAAACAAAAAATGCTGGAAATCACAGCTGGTCAGGCAGCATCCAGGGAGAGAGAGCAAGCTAACGCTTCAAGTCTAGATGACTCTTCTAGATGACTGAAAGCATGTTTTCTTGAATCAGAAAGCAAGAACAAGGGAACATCATTTAAAAGTAAGTGTTTTCCCAATTAAGGGGGAGATGAAGAAAAATTGTTTTCTCAGAAGATTGTGAGTCTGTGAAATGATCCTTCCCAGAGTGCAGTGGAGGCAGGCTTGCTGAATATATTAAAAACAGTGTTAGGTAGATTCTTAACTAACAACAGAGGCAAAGGGTACAGAGGGTAGAGAGAAAGCAGAGTTGAGGTTATGATCAACTCAATCATAACATTTCAAATGGTAGAGTTGGTGCACTGAACTGAATGGTTTATTCCTGTTCTTAATTTATATGATTCAACTGTTCTCTAGCGAAGCCCAAACAGAGCATTTTTCTGTAGTTCAGCAATATATATTCAGATGTGTGAATGTGTTAATGTAGCTTTGATATGCAATGCCCAGGTTCAATTTTAGTATTCATTTCTGAACAATTTTAAGCATACTCACTGCTCTTTGGTAAGTCCAACATTCCCGACAGCCACTGTGTAGTCTGTTGTGTGCCTTATGTCATTATAAAACACACAGAAGACGTCAGTTTAAGATACATTATATTGTTTGAGAAGATGTAACTGTATGAAGTCTACCATTTGTTCTTTTCAGGCATCTTCTAACCCTGGTAGAGATCATTTTGAATGTAAGTTTCTAATACTTTAATGTACAGTTGTTGCACCATCTCAGCACTGTCTAAGTTGAGGAGAGAGGGATCAAGGGGATTGTTTCAGCCTCACATGATCTGCTGTTGCCCATTTACTCAGCAAGGGATTGTCCCTGCTGGCACATGAGATGCATCACTTCAATTATGAAACTCCCCCAAGAGGCTCAAATCATGAACATATCCCCATTCCAAAATGGGTGTGAGATGAGAAAGCACTGCTGGTGATGAGGAAAGATAATAGGAACTGCAGATGCTGGAGAATCTGAGATAACAAGGTATAGAGCTGGATGAACACAGCAGGCCAAGCAGCATCAGAGGAGCAGGAACGCTGACGTTTCGGGCCTAGACCCTTCTTCAGAAAAATCTGCTGGTGACGTTCTGCTTACAATTAGATAGGTAAGAGTGGAACCCAACAATGAAGTGCATTGTGTGGGTAAGACAATTTTGGAGAATGTGAAACAGTAGTTAGGACAGAAACAACAGAAAAATGGATTTAGGGCTAGAGTAGGAGATGGTTTGGCTCGGTGAAGAAAGGAAATGGAAAACAAAGCAGGGGCAAATGGTCTCAATCTTAAACACAAAGATAAATTTATACCAGGAACTAGAAACTAAATTAAGTGAAACAACAAATTCTAAAACAAACAAAAATGAAAAATATTGTCCCAATTCCAATGATTCAGTTGACAGGGTTTAGTACATGAGAGGTGTTTTTCATCATTTTCATTTTCAGAGCCCTTGTGACGATATTCAGGAGTAATCTTGGATTTAAAGGATAGTTCTCACATTTTGCCCAAATTAGAGTTTTATTTAATATGCTGTCTCCCCTTAGAGTTACAATTTAAATATTTCCTGTGGGTATGAAGTAAAAGGACGAAAATCCAAGTAATTGGAGCTGCTAATGAATCATTGTGGGAGCTTAAAAGTTAAGTGCACTAGCTTATGACTTTCTGTTCCAGGTCTGAAGAACTAGCTTTCCTTTTTTTCAGAAGATTGGTTACAAAGTGTAAAATTATGTCCAGTGAGGATTCCCTATGGCATTGGTCATGGGAATGTTGAGGTCTGGAGCATAATCATCAATTTTAACTGCTAATCTGCTCGGGTACTCCCTGTGGAAATCCAGGTAACTAAAGTTTCTTGAAATTGCAAGTGATTGTAGCTAGGTTCAATTCATGATCAATAAATTGCTTACCATGTCAGTAATTGACCAGCTTTGACATGTGATAGAAGCAGACATCACTTTTCATTTTTCCATTTTCATTTTTCTTGGATTCTTGTTGTGTAAATTTCTTGTTATAAATTTCTGTATCCAGTTCTATGTGGATCTCCCTGTGTCAATATACCATACTAATTATGCTGTGGGGGACATTTGCTGTGGGGGATAATGTGAAAACTTAGTCTTCCAGGTTAATTGTTACATCATTTTTTCAAAAAGGTGATAAAACATGCCTTCTAAAGCTTTCACTGTAGTGAATATAATGAGGGCAGCTAGGTGTACCTCATAGAATATGAGTTTATTGATTTTGTTATTCTGGTCCAATCAGGAAGCCCTGGCTGATGGATAATAAACAGAAGTGTCAGAGGTTCTGCTCACTCTGAGGAAGCTGGGTCAGTGTCAAGGACCCTCCATGTGTAAATAAAGCGTGACTTGGTGGTGGGATATCGGCCGCTGTGAAGTTATTTCAGTGGTGATGAGATAAAAGCATGCTCCTGAAGAAATCCATTCACAACAGTTGTTTTTGAGTTGGTGGTAAGCATTTTTGGCATCATGCTGTTATTTGAGAAGCTTGATACATTCGATCCTGCTGTCAAAGACTAGGCCTAGTATGTGGAAAGAACGCTTTATTTTTTCTGGGTAAATGACATTGGGGCAGACTATAAGCAATGAATAATTCTCTTGACAGCTTCTGGACCCACAGCTTTTTCAGTTATTAGGAGCCTAACATTCCCTGAGGTACCAGATACTAAAACCTTTCAAGAGTTGACAGATTTAGTTAAGGAATTTTACGACCCCAAGATTTCAGTAATTCTGAGATGCTATTGGGTTTATTTGGCAATTCAAGAACTGGGAAATCTGTACGCAGAATTTTGACTACGTTAAGACAACTGGCAGAGGCATGTGACTTTGGCTTAATCCTTAATGAGATGCTGAGAGATTGTTCAGTATGTGGGATTATTGATGTAACCATGCAAAAGCACCCATTAGCTGAAGCCCAACTGGACTTCAAACAGGCACTACAACTGGTTTTATCATTGGCAAATACAACAAGTGGATAATATGAGTTACAAGTTATTCTGATGAAAGTGGACACCCTTGTCAGTCTGACTGAGCTTGGGGAATACCACCTGAGTGAAGACAATTGCATAACCTCACTCAGGATGTATCCTGAACAGAGGGGCTCTAGGTTAACTGACAGCAAAAACCCAAAACAAAGCCAAGCCTCAGCCAAACAGTTAACATTTTCTTCAAAATCCAGGCTGGCACGCCATTGTTGTTGTTGCTGGTATGTGGACTCGAGACAGCAAATGCGTGTGACTAGAGCTATATTGAGTTAGAGAACTATATCCAGGAGGGAACACACCCTGGAAAGCCCACCTACACCTGATTTGGAACAGTTAAATTGCTTGGCAACATCCAAATCAGAATCAATCAAAATAAATCTCTGCTTAAATAGTCACCCGTTCTAATAAAGGTCGATATACAGCCTTTTCAGTGATATCAAACCAGGCTTTAACAAACTTCACTCTAGACTCCAAATGCTAGATTTGGATAAGACCTTGGCTAGACTGAGAACCTTTACAGAGTAAGGGTAAAACTTCAGTTCCAGTCTCTTATGAGAAGAAGCTGGTTCAGTTACCATTGATTATAGTAAAGGCTCGGGCCCAAGTTTGATGGGGTGAAATTGTTTGAGAAAGATTCATCAGGAGTCCAAGTAGCAAATGCAGAAGCTTTGAGCTGTCTCCCGCTGGCAGATACGCCACCGGTGGTACCGAGTCCGTAACGGTTTTAAATTTTCTGAACACACTTCCATTCACAGCTGTCAATATCAGACTTAGGATGCAGAATGGTCTGGTCCTGGCAAAACAAAAACAGCTGGTGGTGATGCCAAAAACCAAAGAACCGTCACAATCCGAATTGAAGCCTTTTTTGCATTTGGAGAAACCAGATCACTGTAGAGGATGACATATCATTACGGATAGCAAACGTCGCTGCCAGATACTAACTGAACTCGACCAGGGTCATCCAAGGGTTTCCAATGTTAAGATGTCAGCAAGAATTTGTCTGGTGCCAGAATTGGATGCAGACATAGCTATGCCAGTGGGGCAGTGCCCAGAGTGCCAACAGGGACAAAAATTACTGCCAGCAGCTCCCCTGCTTTCGTGGGAATGATCGGGTAAACCTGGGACTTGGTAATACATTGACTACGCAGGTCCTTTCATGGGCTTAGTGTTCTCAGTCATTGTGGACGCCCACTTAAAAGGCTGGACATGCATAGATTTCATTCATCAAACACAGGGATGATGACAGAAAAACTGCGAGCATCTTTTGCAATATGTGGACTCCCAGAAGGGTTGGTCACAGATAACAGGCCATCATTTACCACCAGAAAATTTCAGTATTTCCTAAAGTCAAATAATATTCAACATATAAGTTTCTGTTCACTCTGAGAGCTGAGTCTGAGGAAGCTGGATCAGTGTGAAGTACTTTCCACATGTAAAGAAAGAGTGATTTGGTGACAGAATACTGGCTACTGTGGTGTAATTTCATTTACTTCCTTTTTGGATAACATAAACCTAACATTTTAATATGGCTAGATAAAATATTTATCTTAAAAAGGAATACATTTTTGAAACTGTGTATTTGGTAGGAGTCTTTTTTAGGACAACAACTCCCTACTGCTGCTCCACTAATAACTCAAATACTTTCTGTTTCAATCTCCTTCCCCTCAATAACTGTTGACAGTGCCTGTGCAGGTCAATCAACACCGTCCCATTCCTTCAAGTTCTTTCTCTTCTGTTGCAATAAGTGGACTCCCTCAGTCACCACTGATCACAGAATTACTGGAGCTTATTGGTGCAATCCCAAGTCAAATGATGTTTTGATACTTTTAACTTGAATGTGGAATTCAGCTCTGTGGTCCATATGTAAATCAAGGTTGTCATGAGGTCTGGAGTCAGATCCTGGCAAAACCCAAACTGAACATTGGTGGAGAGGTTATTGATAAGTGTGGCTTAATGTTAATGCCTGTTTCCATTACTTTGTTGATATTTATGAGGATACGTATGAGAAGTTAAAATTAGTTATATATAAAAGTATTTTTAGAAAATAAAAATGTTAGTAGCAAATGTACTTTAAGGGATTTTAGTTTAACTTGATAACAAAGCCTACTTAAGTACATCTCATGCTTTAAAAGTTAATACATAACAGTCATTATGTTTGTGCACATGCATTATATATGGCAACTGCAACTAATCTTGTCCTTCAATCTTGTAGTAAGTGCATCATTCCCCAATGTATTATATATACACCATTATTAATATCATAATAATTCTTTGTTCTCTGTGGTAGCAAAGGACTGACTGTGTACTTCAGGAAAATAAACCCATCAAGCACATTTCTTGGTTGTCTGTCAAACTTACAGACTCGTTCCAGCTGACACCACCTTATTTGGCACACACTCCCCTTCTTTAGTCATGGCTAGTGTTTTTGCTCTACTAAATGAATTTCATAGGAACAATAAAAAAAATCTGCTTAGCAAAACATGCATTGTGCTGTGACTAATATCATAACCCTCATGTTTGTTTTTATTCTTCTATGTTTGTAACCTCAACGACTCGTAACTGTAGCAACCAAGAAAAGCAGACCATGTAATCTGTCATCTTCAATACAGCAGGGCGTCAGTATGTACAACTGTGTAAATTCATGGCTTGATTTTAAAGCCTGACTGAATTCTCTGTGTGCTGAGGTGTTTAGTATAGTGAGTTGCTTGTTGAAGTTGACGTGATTGGTTTCTGTGTGGTACTGGGCTTCTTTCTCGCCCGTGCTGTCTGAGCTGTGTTTTCATATGTGCTGTTAACGTCTGCATCACTAAACAATGTGCTAAGCATTGGAAACACTTCAAGTGTGAAATATTCGACTAAATATTCTTTCTTTCATTTGATACTGAACTCAAGATGTATAGAAATGTTTGAAGTAATTAAGAATTCTAAACTTTTCAATAATTATTGTGAAAATTAAAATTAATGTTACAAAGGCCTGGCCAGAGTCACTGAAATAAAAATGGATTCATGAAATAAATGGCACAGAGCTTGTAATGAATTAAAAAAGTTATTTAAGTGCAGTGAAATTATTGCTCTTTTCTTTTTTATTAATTACAAGATTTCACCAAGGAATTGGAAATAAATGTTGATCACTTTGTGTGTCTGGCTCACTTAGCTATTTAAAGGTTACATTTTTTCCTTCAGTGTAGACAGGAATTACACTTTTTGTTCCAACTGCTTCATTTTGTCTAAAGGCTAAAATGAAAATATACTGCGATAACAAGGTGTAGAGCTGGATGAACACAGCAGGTCAAGCAGCATCATAGGAGCAGGAAGGCTGACGTTTCGGGCCTAGACCCTTCATCAGAAATGAAATACCCCCTCCTCCTGGACACCACCCCAAGGCCTCCTACCCTCCCTCGACCTCTTCGTGCATTTCTGATGAAGGGTCCAGGCCCGAAACGTCAGCCTTCCTGCTCCTATGATGCTGCTTGGCCTGCTGTGTTCATCCAGCTCTGCACCTTGTTATCTCAGATTCTCCAGCATCCGCAGTTCCTACTATCTATGAAAATATACTTGGTACATTTTGAGTTGTGACCGTTCATATAATCAGTAATTTCTTGATAATTGAGATAGACATTGGATATATTAAATATGTTAAAGGCCATAGCCTTGATTTATTACTGACATTTAAACATTTTACAAGGGCTTACATCATCTCAGACTACGTTCCTTGGCAGAGAAAGCTCTTGCAGCCATCTTCAGCCAAAAATGATGAATCGGTGATCCATCTCCTCCTCCTCCTGAGGTTCCCACCATCATGCTTTAGCCAATTCAATTCACTTCAAGCAAAGTGAAGTGGTTGAAGGCACTGGATTTTGGAAAGACTGAGCCTTGACAACATTCTAGTAGTACTGAAGATGCATGCTGCAGAAATAGCTGCAGCCCTATCAGGTGTTCCAGCAGAGTTAGCACTTCTACCCAACAAGGCACAAAATTTCCCAGGAATCTCTTGTCCACAAAATGCAGGACAAATCCAACCAAGCCTATTACTGCCCCATCAGTCTACTCTTGGTTGTCAGTAAAGTGATGGAAGAGATTATCAACAGTGCATTAAATTGGCACTTGTTCAGTAATAACCTGTTGAATGACATTCAGTTTAAGTTCCACCAGGGTCACTCAGCATCTGACTTCATTGCAGTACTGGCTCAAAGTAGCGAGAGTGGCATCAAGATAGCATTTGACAGAGTATAGTATCAAGAAACCCCAGGAAGCCTGAAGTCAATGTAAATCAGTGGAAAACACTCTTCAAATTGAAGCCATACCAGCACAACAGAAGATGGTTGTGGTTGTTGGAGATTAGTCATCTCAGCCTCAGGACATCTCTGCAGTTTCCTATAAGAATGGTTCTTCATCCAACTATTTTAAGCTGCTGTATTAATCATCTAGATTCCAATAAGAACTCGGAAGTGGGGATGTTCACTGAAAGTTGCAGCGTTCCATTCCATTCACAATGTCTCACATACTGAAGCAGATCCTGTCCATATGCAGCAAGACACAGACAAAGTTTAGGCTTCAGTTTATAAACAGCAAGTAACTATTGAGTCATACAAATACACAATAGCTATCTCCAACTACAGAGAACCAAATAATATCCTTGACATGCAATGAGGTTACCTTCACTGAATTTCCCACTATCAATGTCTTGCAGGTTAGTATTAACCAGAAACTGAACTAATCTAGTCACGTAGACATTATGGCTACAAGTATTGGAATTCTGTGATGAGTAAATCTTCTGCCAAATCATAGAATCCCTACAGTGTGGAAGCAGGCCTTTCAACCCATTGAGTCCACACCAACCCTTCAAATAGCATCCCATCTGGACCCACCCTCCTACCCTATCCCTGTAACTCTGCATTTCCCATGGCCAATCCACCTAACCTGCTCATCTTTGGACTGTGGAAGGAAACCAGAGCACCCGGAAGAAACCCATGCAGACACGGGGAGAATGTACAAACTCCACACAGTTGCCCAAGGGTGGAATTGAACATGGGTCCCTGATGCTGTGAAGCAACAGAGCTAACTACTAGGCCACAGTGCTGCCCCTAAGTATGTTTAACATCTGTCCAACATCTGCAAGGAGCAAATCAAAAGTGTGATGGAATAATCTCCACTTGCCTCAACATCATTTAAGACAAAGAAACCTACTTTATTGGCACTTGACTTTAAAAATTTACTCCATCTACTGATCTCAACAGATGCACAGTGGCAACACTGAGTACCATCTCTAATTTACACTCTACCCACTAAGCCTCCTTTGCAACATCTTGCAATCTCATGACCTCTACCAATTACAAGGGCAAGGGTAGATGATACATGGTACACGACCGCCTGCAAGTTTCCCTCAAATTCAAACACCATCTTAATTTGGGAACAAAAACAAAGTTGCTGGAAAAGCTCAGCAGGTCTGGCAGCATCCGTGAAGGAAAAAACAGAGTTAATGTTTCGGGTCCAGTGACCCTACCTCAGAACTGATGGCGGCTGGGAAAACGTCTGTTTATATGCACAAAACGGGGGGGTGGGTGGGGTAGGGAGTAAACAATCGGATAGAGCCTAAAGAGAGAGAAAGACAGTTGGACAGACAAAGGAGTTGCTTACGATCAGGCTGGGAGGGTGAAAAGTTGTTAATGGGGACTGTTAGTGACTAATAGCAGGGGGTGTGTAATGGCAGGCTATGTGGTAACAAGGCCTGGTGTGTGGGGTGGGGGGCTGGGACATGGGAGAGTTTAGGCCCTAAAATTATTGAACTCGATATTGAGTCCGGAGGGTTGTAGGGTCCCCAAGCAGAAAATGAGGTGTTGTTCCTCCAGCTTGCGTTAAGCTTCGCTGGAACACTGCAGCAAGCCAGAGACAGAGATGTTGGCCCAGGGAGCAGGGTGGTGCGTTGAAGTGGAATGCAACAGGTTGTTCGGGGTCTTTTTTGCGAGCAGAACGTAGATGCTCTGCGAAGTGGTCGCCAAGTCTATGCTTCGTTTCCCCAACTGACCACACTTTGAACAGCGAATGCAGTAGACTAGATTTTGGGAAGTGCAAGTGCATCTTAACTTGGGACTGCACTTATTTGGTTCTGTTATAATTGTAGCCAGAGAATTGCTACCATGTGCTTCCCTTCCCCCTTTTGCATGATCTCTGGTGGCCCACTCCACTGTTTTATCTCTATTCTGCCTCTCAGCAACATCATCTTAAAGCACATCAGATTCCACATGAATTCTGATGACCACATCTCTCGGCTCCTCCACTGTCTCTAAATTATCAGACTGTTTGTTCCACATCTAGTACTGGACGAGCAAAACTTCTTTCAATAACAACCTGGAGTCTTGTATGTTTCTAAATAACTTGGAGAAAACATCACAAATCCATTATGTTTGTTGCTATACATAAAGAACATTGAGAAAATATATTTTATATATTGATCTGATTGAGATTCAGGTTAGTTGAAAATAACAGCACTGCCTTCATCTTAATAATTTCATTCCACAATTCCATATTAAATAAACTAATGACACAAGGTCCATAGTCAAGTCCCTCTTGCGTCAGATGTATACAATAATATGTCTGAAAAAATGGATTTAAGAATAACAAACCCCTTTATCTAGATAGCATTCAGATATATTATGACACATAGCTGAAACATACAGGACTTGAACCCAAGGCCTCTGGCTCAGAGGCAAGAATACTACCACTACACCACAAGAGCCTTGATCCTGTGCTAGCTTTACCGATACCACCTGAGATAAAATTGATGCCAATAATTTATGCACAAAAAAATCAAAAATAAGATGGTTGTCTCTCTGCCTTAATTAATCAGATCATAGGTCATCCCTTCACTTGCTATTCAGCTGTTGACACTTTACTCACACAGTTTGACACTTCTGATCACCTGCAAAGACTTGTTATTTAGCCTGTTAAAACTCCACTCACACATTCTGTACTTAACTTTTGACACTCTTAATTACCTGGAATTACCTTGCAATTACCTTTCTGCATATAAATCGTGTGCCTGTGTCCATTTCACTTGAAGAAGAAACAGTGCTCTGAAAGCTTGTGATTTCAAAAAAGTGTGTTGGACTATAAACCTGGTGTCGTGTAACTTCTGACGTTAAAAATATTTAGGAATAACTCTGCTGAATCTTCCCCAGAATTTTTTTGTTTGAAATCCATGGATATAATCCATTCAGCCATTTCCGGCCTTCAACTTTGTTTAGTTCATTCAATAAATTACTTTTAATTGTTTTAAATATATTTTTCTCATTGCTTATCTTATCATTCAGTGCCATATATAACTGTTTTATCTTTCTGGTAACTACTGAAGTGAAATAATGGGCCAGATTTCCTGAGGAGCAACAATCACGTTCAGACGACCACTCCACTCTGTTTGTACATTGAGAAAGAACCCCACATTACTGACAGATTGCCAGTAAATAGGGTTCCAGGAGGGTACGAGGTAGGGAGCCAGGGTGTAAGGTGGGTAAGGTGACAGGTAAGTAGGTTGTCAGGAGGCCAGGTGGGTAGAGTTCCAGGTTGCAAGGTGAGAAGGGAGCCAAGTAAGTGATGGAGTTGGGTGGGAGGGGATGTTGTGGCTGGCAGGGTGAAGTGGTTCCCGCATGGAGATGGAGTATCAGGTCCTTGGGAGAAGAGTGTGTTGTTAGGTGCCGGGCGAAAAGGACAGGATTACTAGAGAGAGGGGGTTACAGCTCCCAGGGAACCGAGGGGACTGCTGGGTCCCGATGGTAGAGAGGATGTGACCGTTTTGGTGATGGGAGATGCAGGGTGTCAGGTCAGGTGGATGAGAGGGGATACCTAGTCCCAGGAATGCAAGGGCTGTCAGGGCTTGTGGTGCCAGTGCGTGAAAGGAGAGATAGGGTTGTTTGCAAGTCCCGGGTGATGGGAATATCAGGCTGCGTAGGTCCCTGAAATGTAAGGGGTTGGGGGAGGTGTAGTTGGGCAGTATGTTGGAGGTGAGTTTAATAGCTACCTGAATGTTATACTAGCTTTTATTTGTCCAACTTTTCCCGCGTAACCACATGCATAAGTACAGTGGAAACCAGGCGTTGAGGCATTGCCCATTGGAGTCTTCAATTTCCTGGGAGTCTGCTATGTCAGAGATTCTGCACGATCCTGACATATAACTCCTGTCTAAGCTATAAAAACCAAAATGGGGAGAAAATTCAGATGTCTGAAGTGCAAAGAGACTTGGGAGTTCTAGTCCAGGATTCTCTCAAGGTAAATTTGCAGGTTGAGTCAGTAGTCAGGAAGACAAATGCAATGTTGGCATTTATTTTGAGGACTTGAATATAAAAGCCAGGTACTATTGAGCTTTATAAGGCTCTGGTCAGGCCACATTTGGAGTACTGTGTGCAGTTTTGGGCCCCATATCTCAGGAAGGATGCACTAGCCCTGGAGCAGGTTCAGAGAAGGTTCATGAGAATGGTCCCAGGAATGTAAAGCTTAACATATGAGGAACGTTTGAAGACTCTGGGACTATACTCATTGGAGTTTAGAAGGATGAGGGGGGATATAATTGAAACTTTGAGAATAGTGAATGGCCTGGACAAAGTGGATGTTGGGAAGATGCTTCCATTGGTAGGAGAGACTAGGACCTGAGGGCGCAGCCTTAAAGTAAAGGGAAGACCTTTTAGAACGGAGATAAGGAGAAACTTCTTCAGCCAGAGAGTGGTGAATCTATGGAATTCACTGCCACAGAAGACTGTGGAGGCCAGGTTATTGAATACATTTAAGACAGAGATAGATAGATTCTTGATTATCAAGGGGATCAAGGGTTACGGGGAGAAAGCAGGAGAATGGGGTTGAGGAACTTATCAGCCATGATTGGATAGTGGAGCAGACTCGATGGGCCGAAAGGCCTAATTTCTGCTCCTCTGTCTTATGGTTTTATGGTCTTATGGTCTTATCATTCTTAAAATCTGGCCATCAAAAATCCGAGCCAATATTTAAGATTACTGCAGACAGTTCTTAGTTTGTGGCACATCTTGCTGATCCCTTATCGGTCTTATTTCGAAACACAACCTTTCTCTTTGCTGATATGCTTGTACAATACTTTACTGTTCTTTTGCATGTTCCTTGATAATTTCATTTCAGAGTGGCTTATGGCCTTGTTATCTCTTTACTTCTTTCCTAATCTCATCATTTTCTCTGTTATCATACATTACTCTGCCTTGTGTGTTCTTAAAGTTCTTACCTAACCATCAATTGTTCCCTTTTGGCCTGATCCACCCAAGAAGTCCTCTTTGTGCTTAGTCCATCCTTTTCTTATTTCTGTTACATTCTATCAAAATGTTCCCCATTATTGTTCTACATTTACCAATACTGATGCCCACTTTATTTTCCCAAGAAAAGTAAGGAACTCTTGTGGTTTACTCAACCAACTCACATTCAAAATATATTCTACTTAAACTTCTACCTGAACAGGTAGGCTTGAGGCCCACTGACTTTGGCCTAATTTACATCTGCCCAGTGAGATGTGGTTACCAGCTGGGTATCTCCACATAATTGGCTGGCATGGTGCCTTTGAAGTTCAAGGTACTGCACTGTTAGCAGCAGCCCTCTGATGTATTATTTATCAGAATGGAAGCAATCTGGAGGGGGTGGGGGGTGACTGGAAAAGGTGCATGATGATGGGGAAAATACTTTAACGATTATTCAATCACCCCAAAATACCAGTTTATCTTCCTATCAATCCATTTAACTCATTCTCTGACAATGCTTTAAAATAGTATACATGCTTTTGGCAGTACTTCATTTGAGTAGAACTTTGAACCATCATACAAAAACATATCAATAGCCCTGTTTTCACTTTGTAGCTTTTGTGCACTTAATTAACATTTAGAAAAGATGTAAAGATTATCCTGCTTTATCTCACTACTCAACGTCTACGTTTGATCTATGTATTCTATGTCTGAGTACTAAGTTTTTGTGTACAAGTGGGTATCTGATACCATTGAATTCCTTATGCATGTGCTCTCAGGTTCAGTAGGGCCTTTAAAGGCTCATCTGAAAAGAAACTTGTTCCATATTGGTGATCATTACAACAAATTTAAAAGAAATGTGACACTCATTTCCCCAAAGTGATGAAAATTCTCTTACACCCAGATAAAGGGATAAATCATTCTACTGTTCTTAGAAATGATGAGTGACAGCTTTTCACTGCTGCTGCTTTGTCTAGTTTTCTGGGACAGTTCTGAAAAATAGTGCAAGGAATTCTAAACAAAATTCTCTTCATTGCTGACACGGTGTTCTCATACCAGAGAGAAGTGTGCTGCTAATTTTGGCTGACTTGCAAGATTATGATTTATAGGTCAATGCGAGACTGCTCAAACACCAACATAGAGACCCTTAATGCAAATCAAGTTCTTTATGTGTTGAATGAAGACATGTCAATGACAAATAGATTTAAAATAAAATGTACATGCCAAAAAAGTCTAGATTTGAAAATTGTTGCTTAATTAATACAAAGGTTGTGAAGTAGTATTTTGTCATTAGTTACCTAACAAAAAATAATCACATCCTGAACTGTCTTGCTTCACCAGTAAAAAATCCACATAAACAAATGGTACGGGTGAAGAGTATTCATTTACTATAAAACATATGCATAGGAAATTCTCATAGTGGACTAGGTGAGTGCAGTTCTCAGTAGCACACATAATTAAATTTACTATAAATTACTACAAAGCAAAGAAATTCCAAGTTAAGGATGTAGTCAAAGAAGAAATCATTGAAACAAATAATACGGGTCAAAATTAGTAGTATGCATAACACTGCAAAAGTTGAAGAATAAATTGTATCAAATAACAGATCTATCAAACTTAAATTACTTAAATCTTGCTTGCTGTACATAAAAAGGTAGCAACCTATATGCACATGGCAGTGAAACTTAACATTGCAATTGTCAATTGAGAACAAAAGCAGTTTCACAATTGGAAACAGACTAAATGCTGGGATTCTATTCTTCTGACTGTTAATTGGAGGTCAAGCCGTTGAAAGCCTCCCTGCTGTTTAAGGGTGAAATTTCTGGCAAAAAATGTAAACCCACTAGAGTACTAATGGCTGGTTTTATTATCAAAATGACCCTGCAATGTCACAACATCACCATGTCACTGTAATAATGTTTGAAGGTTCAGATGACATTTTGCAATCTGTTTGGATATAACACAGATATTGCACTGGAGTAAATAATTAAAATTTGACCAGGATTTGTTCATTTTTCTTGAGTGCCCATTGAAAATGGAAATAAAAGAAGACTCATGTACAGGGGGACTTATAAATCAGCAGGTTTGTTTACTTTAGCAATATGTACTGTACATTTATTAAACATTTTCAGAAATGTGTTGATTATTTTGTTGCAGGAGCAAAAATACTTTGTTAACAAAGCAAAATTAGATTATTTTGAAGAATTCATCATTATGATATTTGTCAATTAATGTGAAACAAGATGAAAAGAAACATATAATAGATAGATAAAGAGGAAGTAATTGATGGAATATTATTGCATTTTCAGAAGGCATTTAATAAGGTACCACTTTTTAGGCTGATCAGCAAGACAAGTGCCCAAGGATTGGGGGTAGTATACTTAACACGAGCACAGCATTGGCTAACTAATAGAAAACAGAGTTAGGTTATGTTGGGCATTTCACAATGGCAACCTGTAACTTGTCATGTGCCACAGGGATCAGTGCTGGGTCTATAATTATTAACAATGTATATTGATAACTTGATTAGGGAAAATGAGTGTATTATAGCCAAGTTTGCAGATGACTCAAATGATAAGTGGAGAGGAAAATTGTCAGAATGACATAAGGGGTTTGCAGTGGGATACAGACAAGTTAAGCAAGTGGGCAGAAACTGGACAGATGGAATATAATTGGTGAAATGTGAGGTTATGCATTTTGATAGAAAGAACAGAGCAGCTGAATATTATTTAAATAGAGAAAGACTGCAGAAAGCTACAGAACAGAGGGATTTAGGACTTCTCATCCATAAATTACAAAAACAGCTAGCATCAGTGTTCAGTGGGTAACAGGGAAAGAAAATGAAATATTTGCCTTTATTTCAAAGGGAATTATGTATAAAAGTCAAGGGGTTGTGCCAAAACTATACAAGGCACCAGTCAGACCATAGCTAGAATGTTGTTGTGAAAGAGTGTGGGCCTCTTACCTAAGGAAAGATGTACTGACACTGGAGGCAGTCTAGAGAATGTTGGGGACATGATAGGATGGATGCAGAAAAGTTGTTTCCTTTTATGGAAAAGTCTAGGAACAGAGGGCACAATCTCCGATTCAAGGGGTCACACATTTAGGTCAAATAAAAGGAGGAATTTCTTCTCTCCAAGTGTAGTAAATCTGTGGAATTCTTAACCATAGAGAGCTGTCGAGGCTGGTTTGTTAATTATATTCAAAGTTGAGACAAAAAGATTTTTAATCAGTAGGGGAATCAAAGGTTATGGGGAAAGGCAGGAGAGTGGAGTTGAGAATTACCAGAGCAGCCATGCCCTCGTTGAATGATGGAGCAGACTGGATGGGCTGAATGGCCCACTTTTGCTCCTATGTCTTATGGTCTTATAGATCAAATCTCCAGAATTTCGACTCGTAACCTGCCATGCCAAAGGATACCTACTTTTGCTTCCATGGGGTTAGTAGGGAGTAAATGTGGAGCTGTGTTTGAATGAGTCATCCAGAAGATCCTCATGGACTTATTCAGTCATGCGATGTCACCATTTCTGCCCAGGCCAGCATATGTTGCTTATTGCTAATTGCTCTTGAAGATAATAATAAGCTGCCTTCTTGAATTGCTGCTGTTCATCTAGTGATTGGTACACCCACAATGCTGTTAAGTAGGGAGTTCCAAAATTTTGATCCAATAACAGTAAAGGAACAGAGATTTAGTTCTAAGTCAGGAAGATGTGTGGCTTGGAGGGCAACATACAGATGCTGGTGTTCCACGTGTCTGCTATCTTTGTCCTTCTAAGTGGTAGGGGTCTTTAGTCTGGAAGAAATTGTCAAACAAACCTCGGGAAGTTGCTGCAATGTATCTTATAAGTGATGCACACATGCAGAGAAAGAATAATTAGTGCCTGAGGGAAGCTTTTAAGAGGCTAACTGAGTGAGAAACTAAGTTTGTGGTAAGTGAAGGTAAAGGAATTAATTTGGATGAAATTGAAATCCAGCACTCAGACTGAATCAGTCTGAATCTGCAAGGCCAGGCATCTAAGTGAGAATGAGTTCCAGTTAATTTAGCACTGTTTCTAAACTTCTATAATAATTTGATTCAAAGTAATGATAAAATCAAGACCCAGGCTAGGGACATGCATAGTTGGAGGATGAAGTATATTCTGGATCTACAAACTACAATTTAGTGTCTGCCATTTAATATCTCAGCTTCAACGGCAGCATAGGCAACATTAAGCCACCTAATGTCTCAGTTCTGCAGGAGCAGCTCAAACTCAGGTCATCAGGTTAATGCCTGATGGTATGCAAGCCCACCTTGGTGCATTTCAGATTCAGTCTGTTCCATCGTTATGGTGTCACCAATGCTCAAAGGGATATGCAGGCTCCTACAACAGACAGAGATAGTAGGAACTGCAGATGCTGGAGAATCCGAGACAACAAGGTGCAGAGCTGGATAAACACAGCAGGCCAAGCAGCATCATAGGAGCAGAAAGGCTGACGTTTCGGACCAAGACCCTTCATCAGAAAAGGGGAGGGGAAGGGGGTTCTGAAATAAATAGGGAGAGAGTGGGAGGCGGATAGAAGATGGATAGAGGAGAGGATAGGTGGAGAGGAAACAAACAGGTCGAAGAGG